>NC_053027.1:565373046-565473982 GCF_003073215.2 Triticum urartu
AGTAACCTTTCACTACTAAACAAGGTTTTATCCAAAGAACCATTCTCAACGTACTCCAAAACCAATATTCTGTGTGGTCCATCAGAACAGAATCCCCAAACCCTCACCAAATTCATATGGTAAATCCTTCCAATCACACTCAGTTCATGCTGGAATTCTTCTTCCCCTTGGTGTATGTCTGCCAAAGTTTTCACTGCTACAGCCCTCTTGTCTTTCAAGACTCCCCTGTATACAAGACCAGATGCCCCACATCCAATTCGATCCTTGAACTTTTGAGTTGCTCTCTGCAACTCCTTGTAAGTATATCTGCGAAAATGGTTGGTTACCATTTCATAGCCAACCTCAGCTGGCCATACCCCCATTAACTTTTTCCCTTCCCTTATGAACAAAAACCAGCATCCTAGTGCCACAAATATTAACTCCACACAAAATATCGCTAACAAGAACCCATACGCCAAGAACAGGTACTGTGAGTGTGATCCATTTTGACTGCTTTTAGGTTGATCCCAAAAGTTTTCTGTGAAATTTTTGCTCTTTACACTACAATTAGGAACATATTTAGGACCAAAAGGTTGCGAGTGAGGAACTGAGGACCTTGGGACCTGTAGCGTCTTAGGAATCTTGAGATGGATAGAACCACCAACAATACTTGGCCCGGTTACACCCCCAACAAGGGTCCCCTTTGGATAGCAAAGCCCGGTTCCTTGCCAGTATGCAAAACCTTTGCAATTGCAGTCCTTCAAGCATATCTTCTTGCATTCATCAAATGAAACTATGGTATTCAATCTAAGATCATTACCATGGAAGTCGGTGGCGGGTAGCTTCAGAAACATCTCCTGTCCATCACAACTGAGATTAAATTTTGGTCTGCAACCTTGGCTCCGGTCACTGGGGTCGATTATCTCATGTCCAGGGGCACAAGCACAAGCAGGCTGGGGAGTGTACACACATATTCCATTAATGCCACACAAACCAAGAACAGAGCAGGTCTGTTGATATGCCATCCACGTGACCGACCATGTTCCATCTATCTTATTTAGACTGTATAATCTAAGGTTGCCATCATAATCCAACGTTAGTCTCCTCATAACCCCATGACCCCAATCAACAGCCTTAAGAGTTAAGTTGTCACTACCAAGAAAATACCCCGAGCTATCAAGGACTCCAATTGCGTTAGTACTAAAGGCATTTCTTTTCTTTGTCCATATATCATTACTAGGAATTGGCCAATATTTTAAAGAGATATCCTTCTCATCATCAAACAGTGTGAGTATATGTTCATCATCAAAATGGAAGCTGTAGCGGCCAGGGACAAGTAGCCTACTAGCAGATACCAACTTTGCAGCACTAGTAATGTTCTGATAGGGCAGCAATGTGTCGGTAGGAGAATGGAAACTTTGCCACAGAATGATATCACCTTGGCCTTTGACGACGAGGTTCCCAGTGTCGAGCAGCTGAGCTTGCTGGGCACTCGAAGAAGACGACACATTGTTCTCCCAGACGGGGCGGCCATCGTAGTCTTCTACGGCCATCCGGCCATCCGCATCTAGCGTGACTCGGGATCGCTTGAAGTAAACGGGGTGGAGATGATTCGCGCTCCAGACCACCGTTCTTTCAGCCGTGTTGGAGTACCAAATGGAGAAGATGGAGGCAGTTTGAGAAATGTTGTTGAAGCCGCAGGTGAAAGTACCATCCGGTGAGCGGAGGACGTCGGAGCTATCCTCTACGGACATAGAGGAGCCCGGCGAGAGGAATTCGCGAGCGGAGACGCGAAGAAAGAGAAGGACCGAGGTAAGTAGTAGGAGCAGAGGGATGGAGCGTCCATCCATGTTTGGTGAGGCACTGATGAAGAGTTGATCTCTGGAATGGTCACAAATGGGGGATATTATAGGAACCATTTGGTCAGTCGCCGCTATTGCATTTGGAAGATGGTTGTGCCTTCACTTTCATAGTCGTCTCTTTGTGCTGCAAATTGTTTGTCCTGTGCACCAGTCTCCAGCTAACTACTTTCGCCTAGCTGTGCAAAGATGGTGACTGAAATCATTGGCCCGTTGACGGGGGACGACTCTGGTAGTGCATGTAGTTTCCTTCGGACAGCGCACGAGCAGGCAGAACCGCAGAACCAACACGTCGCAGCATGCCGAATAATCCCTGGCACCACTATCAAGTCGACGCAAAGACATGAAGAGGAAGCCGTTCGCCCAGCTACATGACGACAAAGGTTCGTGTTTTTTTTTTACAAATTCGCAAAAGTATTTAAATCTGCAAAGCTTTCTAAAATCCGCGAACATTTGTGGGCTTCGTGACCATTTACCAGATTCAAAAGTACTTTTTGAATTCACAAACATTTTTTCACTTCGTGAACTCTTTTCTTCAATTGACTAACCTTTTTTTACTCCCTTCATCCGGAAACATTTGTCGTAGAAATGGATGTATCTAGATATATTTTAGTTCTACATACATCAATTTTTATCCATTTATGTGACAAGTAATTCCGTACAGAGAGAGTATTAGTGAAATTTTATTACTCCCTCTGTGTCGAAATGTAAGTCATTTAAGCATTCGATGTGCAAATTTCGGTACGCTACGAATATTTTCCACATTCCCGAAATGCCCTCTCGTTCGTTCACCACCGCTCTCACCCACTCGAGCTCACTCTCTCTCATTCCCCTCTCACCCACCCCCTCTCGCTCCCCTCCAGATTCCCATCATCGCCAGCCTCTCCTCGCCTCCCCTTCTCCCCACTACCGCGTGCTCCGTTTCCTCCGACCGCGCACGCCACACCATAGGTCAAAAGCTTGCTTTTTAGGCGCCGTCGACGAGCTTCTGGGCGGCGGAGGATGGATCCGCGTGCGCCGACACTGGATCCGTGCGTGTCGACGCCGGCTTCACAACAGAGCGGCACCGTCGCAGAAGAGCAGGGCCGTAGCAGCGCCGCCCTCCTCCACGACCACGCAGCCGCATCGGCAGTGGACTCGAATCCCTAGCCAGCGAGCTCAGGCAGCCATGGATCCATGGTGACGAACCTTCCTCTTCTCTCTGTAGCTGACCCACCCCGTCTATTCTCCCTCCCTCTCTGCCCCGCGTCTCCATGACTAGGTCGACGCCAGGGAAGAGCCACCAACAGCAACAACTAAGATATGGACATGTAGGCCACTGCCCTCTACAAGGAGGAAGACCACTGCTTCTCTGACTCTGCTTCTTCCTTGGTCGCCATGGAAGGTACTCCCATGTTATGCTCTGCGATGCTCCATGTTATGCTTGCTGCAACTTACTGGTGCACAATTCATTCAAGATAAAACTGCAGAAATCTCAAACTTTAGCATGGACTGAATAATACTGGTGAATAATGCAGTTAAGGATTTTGTTAGGATTGTTACTACTCCTAAGATCATTCATGGACTGAATAATTCAGTCAAATACAGCTAAGTTATCCAGTCAAATTCAGATGTCCCTTCAGTTTGCATCATTCATAGACTGAATAACTTTGGAGTAGCTTGCTTAAATGAATGCTTGAGCTGGAGTAGACTGATGCTGTTAATGAATGCTTGTTTATCTTACTGCAACTATTAATTTGCATATGAAAAGCTACTCCTCTTGTGCCCTCCATATTCTTTGAAACTACTGAAATGAATGAAGGCATATGAAGCTACTACTAATGGAGTATTGTTATATTGTTTGAAGCTACTGCTAATGAAGTACTATTTTGAAGCAACTACATATTGTTTGAAACTATTAAGCTGGAGTACTGTTAATGATGCATATGAAGCTACTGCTAATGGAGTAACTTAAAAGCATGGAGTGATTTCTGTAGTTTTGTTAAAGCATGGAGTAGTTTCTCTAGTTTTGTTAAAGCCTGGATATTGAACTTTCCTTGTGGATGAAGAGCCCAGCGTCCATCCACATCCCCGGCGGAGCCACCTGCAGAGAACGGAGCAGTTGGTCTCCTACCGGCCAGGCCAGGCGTGGCAGTGCGGGTTAGTTGAAGGGTGGTGCGGGCGAGGGAGCTGGCGGCATAGGGCTCCGCACTCCTCCCGCCGAGCACCGAGAGGGCGGGAAGGAGGAGATGACGCGACGACGCGAGGGTGAGCGGTGGCGGCGGCTCGGCAGGGAGCGTGCGAGCACGGGTCGCAAAGGAGATCGAGGAGAGGGAGAGGAGGAGCTGGGGCGTCTGCAACCCAAACCGTCTCATCGATTGGGAGAGGTGCAGCAGAACGTGAAAAGACAAAAATGCCCTTGACAGGGCATGGAAATTACAGGCGGTGGCAGGAGATCTTTACGCTGGAGAGGGACTATTCATTGCAATAGTAACCAGTTTCGATCCGACCGCTGTGATTTTCCAGGAGCGAGATCGGACGGACATAATCGCGTCAAAGAAATGATCCGAAGGCCGAGAGTCGCTAAACCCTGAGAGAGCTCAGGGGCCGCCTTGGTTCTTATTTCTGGATATTTTTTGATAAATGATTGCATCTCATTTGTCCTCTACACACGTAGGGCTATACAGATGACATCTCATTTGTCCTCTACACTTGCATGATTGCATTACATTTGCATATTTTGTCATAAGCTTGACCCACCTACCGATGTGCGTACGTACGTACGTACTTTGAGCTCATCCAGTGACGGAGCTAGATGCAGATTACGCCTAGAGCTGTACTATGTTAAGTGATAAACTTTTATGATTTTATATGCTTTGCATGAAGAAATTATAAAGGAAGTTGTTTCTAGGCTGGGGCTATAGCCCCAACCTCCCAGCAGCAGCTCGTCGCCCACCGTTGGGTTGTCCCTGTCTGAGATGGACAGGCTTGTTGCCGCATGTCTACTTGCACGTAGTCCGGTCAAAAACTAATCTTGGTAGGCACGTAGTCCGGTCAAAAACTAATCTTGGTAGGCACGTAGTCCGGTCAAAAACTAATCTTGGTAGTGTCAGTTGCTTCCACGCAGGCGCAGCGGCTAGCTACGCACATGCATGACGCATACAAATGCACATCATGAACACACACACACACACACACACACATATATATATATATATATATATATATATATAGTTCTTCGCAAACGGCATCTCTAAGGCCGTGCCCCAAATTGGACCTATTATTTGACGCGTCTGTAGACACGAATAAGAAAGCCGGAGATCCAGCCGTATGCTCGAAATGTTGGTGCACATTTTAAACTTAAATCCAACAAACCGGGTGAATTTGATGCAAACACAACCATTTTCATGCAAACCAACCAGGCCTAATTCATGCCAAGTTCGACATACTGCAATTAAATTGGACAAGTTCAATTAAAATTGAAATAAACCTAGAGAAAAACTATGCGAGATATTGGACCGTAACATCGTACACAACCTCCTGGGGACCTTATTAACACCTAACCATGTAGCATGCCAAAAAAGTTCAGGACATTTACGCGTTGATCTCCAATTATTCCAAGGGTCACTACATTCCAGATATAATACGCCAGCAAGAACTACCGAGGCAACTTCATGATGATTGGCGAGGAGCCCCATGTACAAGAATATTAAGGTAGAGCCTACACGGGTGAGATACAGGAATCCCCCCCCCCCCCCCCCCCCCCCCCAAAGGGAGCCGAACCCCGATTAACAAGGATGCGCCACTCCAACCTCAACAATGGACTACCATCCTTCTCCACACGACCCTAGTAACACAATGCAGATTTCATGTGGTACCTACCCACACTACATTAGAACATCTCGAATTACCAAAGCACAGCGGAAAATTACTCTATAATTCTAAGGAAGTTTCTTTTGCGTATTTATGAGTCAGGGGCACACACTAGCCCTAAGGCGATTGGGTAGCGTATGTGGGTAATGTCGGCCTCCTAGCTTCGTCTTTTGGCGCACACCCTCTTTTGATTGAAAAACAATTTCTGATTTGTTTGAGATGTTTTTTTTACTTTTGGAAACTATCTATTTTTCCTAAACCAAAGACAAGAAAACATCAACCAGCTCTCTAGCGCATTGTTTGAATGTTATTCCAATTTTATTAAAAAATGTATATTCAATAAATTTATGTCATGACAGCTTAAAGACTTACAGGTATTTTGGGACGTATTTCAGTTTGCTAGTCTGTTTAAAGAAAATAGGCTATCAGATTTTTTAAAGATCAAAATTGTATTATTGAAAAAATGTGTTCGCCATTTTTTAAACATGCATGAATATTTAATATGTTTGTGAATTCCAAAAAATCCATAAATTTTAAATATTCATGAGAACTTTAAGAATGTCCCATGGTTTTAAGTATTCACAAACTTCTAAAAAAAGCATAGGTTTTAAAATAATCATCATTTCTAAAAAATTGCAGATAGTAAAAAATATTCATGTTTTAGAAATTAAAAAATGAAAAGGAAAGCTAAAAACTAAAATAAATGAAAAAG
The DNA here is from genome assembly GCF_003073215.2 of Triticum urartu. Lineage (NCBI taxonomy): Eukaryota > Viridiplantae > Streptophyta > Magnoliopsida > Poales > Poaceae > Triticum > Triticum urartu. The sequence goes on from NC_053027.1 coordinate 565,379,449, forward strand.
TAAATCGAAATTAAGGGACAATTTATAAAATGAATAAAATGAAATGATAAAATAAAACTATAAAAAATAAAAAAGTCGGAACAAAATGGCGAAACCGGTAGAGACGATCGTTCGTGGCCTTGAGTTACCCGAGTCGAGCCGGCCCATGTGCGCTTGCTCAGGCGCGTCATAGCATCAACCCTTTGCTACAGGTGACCAATAGGGAAACTCCGATCCTCTCTCCCATAGCCCTATTCTCCGCAGCCGGCGCAGGATACCTACCTCTTCTCCTCCCTGTCCCTCCAGCAATAGCGGCCACCGCCGCCGCCGTCGTATCCTCTCTCCCCGGCCAGATCCAGCCGCCACCTCCTCTCCCCACCCTCGCCCCACCAGCGCACAGGATTCCAGGCTCAACACCAATGGGCTCTCCAGTGCATTGTTTATATGTTATTCCAAAAAAAAATAAGACAATGTATATCCAATAAAGTTATGTCGTGACAACTTAAAAATTTATAGATGTGTTTTAGGACGTATTTCGGTTTGCTAGTCTGGTTAAAGAAAATAGGCTATCTGATTTTTGAAAGATCTAAACTGTATTATTGAAAAAAAAGTTCACCAGTTTTTTAAACATTCATGAATGTTGAATATGTTGTCTAATTCCAAATAGTACATAAATTTTAAATATTATGAGAACTTTCAACAATTGTCCGTGTTTTTAAGTATTCACTAACTTCTAAACTTGTTTTATAGAAATTAAAAAAAGGAAAAAGGAAAGAAAAAATAGAAATAAAACGAAAAACGTAAAAAGAAATTAAGGAATAATTTATAAGATGATAGAAAAATAAATGCAAAGTAAAACTATAAAAAATAAAAGAAGACAGAAAAAAATGATGAAAACTGGTAGAGAAGACCCGAAGACGATGAGAGAATGCAAACAAAACCGCTCGTGGGCTTGAGCTACCCAAGTCAGGCCGGCCCATGTGCCCGCACTCAGGCGCGTCGTAGCGTCAACCCTTTGCTACAGGCGACCAATAGGGAAACTCCGCTCCTCTCTCCCATAGCCCTATTCTCCGCAGCCGGCGCAGGATACCTACCTCTCCTCCTCCCCGTCACTCCAGCAACGGCGGCCGCCGCCGCCGCCACCACCACCATCGTATCCACCCTCGCCGGCCAGATCCAGCCGTCACCTCCCCCCCCCCCCCCCCCCCCCCCCCCCCCCACGGGATCCAGGCCCAAACCCCTCGCCCCTCCTCTCCTCTCCCCATTCGAATCCGGATCTAGACTCACACTCCACCTCCGCCGGAGCGCGCTCGCGGCGACGGACACCGGCGATGGAGGAGTATCTAGCTGCCTACACGGTAATGCCTCCCAAAACCCACCATACATGTTCCGCCGCGCAGGGTTTATGCCTGACAAATTTCTTCGTTTCAGGCGAAAGAAGATCCCGTAACTCCGGCGCAGCCGGCTGTTCAGATGGCCAGTGCGCTGCCGGCGCGGGCAGCAGGCGGTCACGCGCAGCAGGCGCCAGCAGCTGCTGCTGCTCCTCCGACCAGTTCCAGAGTGGTAAGATTACTGGAAAGAAGCCTTCGTTGAGGAGAGACTTGGCATTATGTGTGTGTGGTGTGTAGATCCTGAGTGAAAACCGCACTCTTTGGAACTGCTGCAGGTTGCGAAATCGACCAACAACAGTTCGGCGAAAACCCCCGGGAGCTCCGCGAACAAGAGAGTGATATACATTGTGGCTGGGGATGATGGCTCCCATGTGCCGATCCTGCGCAAAGTGCAGGTGTATGGAGAAGAGGTACCTGAGCACATCACAGTTTTTGTCCCTTCATCTGTGCATCTATCAGTAGATAACATTTAAGAAAACAAGCAGACACATTGGATTACTGTGTCTCACACATATCTGTTATTGTCACAGGCTAGTAAGGGATATGAGAAGACGCCAGCACCTGCGTGCAACGTCGTTAAGGTACTTGGAGTCACTACTTCACCTTCCCTTCTTAGAAATTACTTAATGTCTGGTGTTAACTTGGAATGAAATGACAGCAAGCTCGTCTGGATGCTGGCAAACAACCGGTGAGACAACCAAGGATACAACTGCTCAGCCACAACCGTGAGGTATGGAAGCCAAACAAAATATATCAAGTACTGGCATTTTGGACATTTCAATATACTCAGGGGATAATATAAACTATGCGCTTGCCTGCAGGAACGATCAGCAGAGCTCATGGATGACGATGAAGAAGCGGCAATCGCATTGTCTGTTAAAGTGGAGAGAAACGCCAGCTATGTGGACCGTTCGCTGCAGCTGGTGACTGCTGAAGAACATGATGTTATGGAAATCGATGACATATCTAGCGACGATACAGGCAGTCAAAGTGATTCAGACAGCAGCTCTGGTAGTGAGTCAGAAAAGGAGGAAGGGAGGTTCTTCTATCCTGCCCCTGAGGCACTGGGCACTGTTAAAGCACCGCAAGTTGGAATGAAATTCCCAACCCTCGAAGATGCACACGAGTACTACAACACTTATGCTCTCCAGACTGGTTTCGTGGTGGTCAGGGGAAGAAACTACAAGAGACAGAGGTTTCAGCTAGACTGCAACAGGAATCGCAAGGTAAAGCTAGTTGAGGACCTGAACCTAAAGAGGAAGAGGAAGAAGAATGTCATAGAGAAGACAAATTGCCAGGCAAAGATCATCGTGAAGCTTATCAAGGGAGAGTGGGTGATCGCAGCAGTTCAGAATGAACATAACCATCCGTTATCTCCAAGCCGTTCGTTCACAAGATTCTTAACGAGCCAAAAACACATGTCACCTGAAGAGAGGTCATTCTCAAGAGTTCTTCAGCAAAGCAGGGTGCCTCCCGGAGAAATTCTCAAGATTTTAAGAAGAATGAGTGGCTTTTTTCGGGAATTGCCATCAAAGGAAAAACAAGCACTGATCTTGCAGTCTGCCGAACAATGGAGGAAAGCAAACTTAGATGTTGAAAAGACACTGAACCATTTCGAGCAACTGCAGCTCCAGGACCCATGTTTTTTCTATACCGTGCAAAAGGATGAAGATGGCACGCTTAGGAGCATTTTCTGGACTGATGCAAGGTCAAGGATGGATTATGAAATCTTTGGTGATTTCGTATCGTTTGACACCACCTTCAGCACAAATAGACACAACATGCCTTTCGTTCCTATCACTGGGATGAATAGCCGTGGGAGAACAATCGTGTTAGGGTGTGCCTTGCTGCAAGATCGAAAAGCTGAAACCTACAAATGGATGCTCGAAACGTTTCTGCAGGAGATGGGAGGAGGTCAAATACCAAGATCAGTCATAACAAGCCAGGACGAAGCCATGGCGAAGGCAATAGCCGAGGTCATGCCACAAGCAAGGCACAGGTTCTGCAGATGGAACGGGAAAGCCCAGGAAAAGATGGCGGCCTTTGTGGCAGCAAGAGGCAACATGAAAGCAGAGCTGGACATCTTAGTTGACAGTTCACTGACAGAGACGGAGTTCGAACAAGGATGGAGTGCACTCATTCAGAGACATGATGCAAGTGAAAACGAGTACCTACAGTTGCTGTGGGAGATGAGGAAGACCTGGGCTCCTGTTTATTTCATGCAGGATTTCTTCCCTTTTGTCGTTTCAGCCAGAGGCAGCCAGGGGGCATTCTCACTGTTCAAAGAGAATGTGCTTCCCAAGGACAAGATAGAGAATCTGATTGAAAAGTACGAGGAGATGCAGGATAAGATCAAGAAAACGGACGAGGAAGATGTACTGGAAGCGGCGACCGAGCCTTCATGCTTCTCACTGCAGCCAATAGAAAGGCACGCATCACGTGTCTACACAAGGCAGATCTTCCTGAAAGTCCAGAAGGAGCTCCTCCACTCCACAGCATTCAAAGTGCAGGAGATAGAAAGAGGCACCCTGTACAGGCTGGACAAGGCCTACAGCTACGAGAACCCGGAGTACGACCGGGACTCCTTCGAGGTGTCAATCGAGCCCGGCCTCACCGACACGTACACGTGCCAGTGCGCCAAGTTCGCCAGGGACGGGATCCTCTGCTGCCACGTGTTCAGGCTCTTCACGCAGTTTGGCATCGACGAGATACCGGAGAAATACATCGTGGCCCGGTGGACCGACGGTTTCAGGGAGGAGCAGCTGGAGCGGCGTGAGGAGGGGCGGTTGGTGGTGGCGGCGCAACGCGAGGAGGATGCGGCGAGGTATGCGGCACTGATGAGCAAGGCGGCTGGGATCGGGAGGGAGATCTGCGGCGATGGTGCCAAGTGCGACGAGTTCATGCTGGAGCTGGACAGGATCCGGGAGAAAATGGCGACGATGGCGATGGCGAATGATCACGTTTAGACGGTAAGTGCTGAGCTTGGGCTACAGTGGACGTGTTCAGCAGCAGAAGTCTCTAGGTACTCGGGTTGGGGAGTTGATCTTGCTCGTGTGCACAATGTAGAGTAGCTGGTAAGGCTTGTTTTTCCTGTGTAACTTGAGAGACGAGTGCTACGTAGTCTATTGTTGCATTCATGATTCATGCATTGTTAACTGTCAAGGATTTGCCGTCGTGATTCTGCTATGTTAGTAGTACCTGCATGCAGTTCATGAGATGTACTCTGGTTGTGCTAAAATGTATCCATGCATTAACTTGTTACAGATTCGCCGTCGTGATTCTGTTATGTTAGTAGTACCTGCATGCAGTTCATGTGGTGTATTCTTGTTGTGCTAATATATGCTGCCTGAAACTGTTGGGTAAAACCAAGTGCATCTTATTTTTACCTGCTGTGTGTTTGAACTGCACTCTGATGTTGACGGGCAGACGTTTGCAGTCGCGCGTTTGTCGTAGATTGCGCTCTACTTGTTGAGCGTTTCGCACTAACACTGATGAACAGTTTTGGTCAACCGTGCGTGCATTCCTTTCCTCCCCGGCGTTTACAGAAACAAAACCTGTAGCACCGCCACTCGTAGTTTCATTCTAAAGCTAAAATATTTTCTAGTCAATATTACCTTATTTTACTGGAATTCGGTCCTACTGTTTTTCATACTGTTATTTTACTAGTGTGTTGTTGCGTTGCAATTTGCAAATGATGATGACGATGAAATCCAGGCCTGTTTCTCAGAACATCATCATATTTTGCCCCATAGCTCTCGCCCCTCTCGCCCAGCAATGCCTGAGAACTGATGCTATCAGAGCTCAGAGGTAGCTTTCGCCCACCAGCACATGCATGGGCCTAGGCTACAAAGGTACGGCCTTGCTTGCGTGCACGTAGGCCTCGGTTAGAGCATCTATAGCAGATCCCTCAAATGTCTCTAACCCGAAATAGCCTGATATGCAGGCTTGGGCATTTTTTTGGGCTGAATAGGCCTCGCATACCCATCTAGCCCGGAAATGTTTTTCAAGGCCCCTTGAGATCCCCTCTCTGGTGCTATATCAAAGATACCGGAGGGCATTTAGGGTTAGCACCCCCATCCCCTCCGCCGCATTTCATCTCCTCTGCCGCTTTGGTTGTTCCACTCTTGCAAGCAACTAGAGCGAAATGGAGGGTGGTTTCGGCGGCCTCGGCGGCCACCTCCTTCGGGCAGTCCAGGTGGAGCTGTCGTTGGTTGTGCACCTCCTTCGGCCAACGCTGGCTTCTGCGATGCAGCAGGGTACAAGGAGGCGTGTGTTACATGTCCGGCGCCTGGCCACATTGAAATAGCGGACGGATGCAAGGCACCAACCGGTGAGGTGTTTAATGTCGGTCGGCACAGGAACGAACATGTCGCGCTCGAGGCGTCGGAGTAGGTTCCTTGGGACACGCTGGTTTAATGGAGGTAGGCGGGCGGCACTCTTTGCCGGCGCGCCACTTCAATACCGGTGCCGCTTGGGTTGTAGGCGATTGTTGGAGGTGCCCTTAGATGTCACTTCACATCAGACAACAACACGTACAGAAATTTCGATGGCATTCTTGCTTCTATCATTTTCCTTTGTATATATCTCAATAGCTAGTAATAATCGTGCGACCACCAACAATGCTGAGGTCTAGCTGACAAAGACGAGCGCTCCGGATTTAGCTCACGTTGAGAAACTAAATCAGTTCAGCTACAATATCACTGACATTGCTCTCTGCGGGCCATCCGATTTGAGGCAAACGGTTCAGATTAGGCGGTACAGTAAATATTTACAGGAGAAAACGGTTCACAGAGGCAAAATGAGGCAAACGGTTCAGATTAGAAGCTAAATCTAGGCTGTTTGTTTTTTATCTGACGGTTCACATAGGCAAAATGAGGTGACTGTTGTGCAAATTCAGCCAGTCTGAACTCAAAAAAGAGATGATGGAGTATTCTTGGCATGAATCAAATTGCACCTTGACGTTTACAAATAGGAGTCTTGAATAGCAAAACAAGTTCTCACACACGTTTACAAATCGAAAACAGGCCAATTGTTTCCCCGTGTGACGGCATAAATTTGCAGGCAGGCTGTTGTAAGGACTTCTCTTCTTGTTTCTTCTGTAAAATCATCTTCCTTACTGTACTAATTTATTCGTAGCAACAAGCCAACCTATTGAGGGTTTCTTGCATTGGATCCACTGCGGCTTTGGATCCAATTCTGAAGCCAAGGCAGGACCATGTAAACAATGTTGAGTAGAAACACAGTAATGGGGTAAATCAGTCGAAAAGGTGATCCGTCCCACGTTCCGGAGATATAGCTACACCCCAAGCTCATAAAACGAGTAACTACCACGCCTTTGAAAATATTACTCTTCAAGTAAGTGGGCTGTAGGTTATTTATGTTTCTGGCGAGCATTCCAATGATCATCAAGGATGTGAAGAAAGCGGTCGTGTTGCTGTAGTAAAAGTTCAAGTACCTCCTGTAAGATTTGCTGCGCATAACTGACATACCAGCGACGTACCCGTTGGATTTGTCGTCGGCGGCCCAGAAACCACCGGGTGGGGTGAGCCCTGCGGTGAAGGTGACGGTGGCGACCAGTGACATCAGGAGCATCAACCAGGAACAGAAAGCTTCGTGCTTCTTTTCAGCAGACTCTTCGTTGCTGCGATTGGCAGGTACCAGACTCTGAAGGCCATCCACGGCTACCGCTGCCAGTCGGCCATTGCTGGAGGGGACAAACAGCACCGGCATGCCATTGGCTCCTTTTATCACCTTGAGCAACTCATCAATCGACATGTGTGGACTATGGTCAATAGTGATCTCTTGCTACTGAGGCTGCGGAGAATGTACAAGCTGTAAGCCTTCCCCTGACGGTATTGCCATCCTGTTAGCTTCTTCCGGCAGCGATGAGTCTCCAAGCAGCACTTTTTCTCCTATCGATATTGCCACTCTGTCAGCTTCTTCTAGCAGGGATGAACCTCCAAGCCTTCTCCTAAGTCCTAACGGTGTTGCCACGGTGTCAGCTTCTTCCGCCGTATTCTCTGCAGGGTCCATAAGGCCATAACAAACATCAGTTTGGTCAGGGACTCTGGTTTCTTCTGTAAAATGCACAATTACAGTGATGCTTCCACACACAAAAAAAATATCAATTAGCCCACTTGGTGTTTAATTGTAAGATGTAGATTCACGTTTTTATATTTTCCTATCCTAATGAAACAATGAGGGCCTGTAGATGGCACCTGCAAATAGAAAACCTACCCTGTTTTTTAGCATTTCTGTATTTTTTTAGGCAAGACGCCCGAGGCATCTCAACGATTAAAGTAAAATAAAAAGAAGGGGGCACAACACCAGCTTATATAGGAAGCCTTGCTGCTTTCATTCAGTATAAGTGTATCCGAAACCGACTAAACAATGTATGGAAACTAGCACATTGATTCGATTTTGTATCATGCATGTGGAGGAAAATGAAAATGAGAACATATCACCAACGAATGGTATTTACCACGGTTAGCATTGATCTCTTGCTGCTGAGACTGCAACGAATCTCCAAGCAGTATGCCTTCTCCTGACGGTATTGCTCTGCTGTCAGCTTCTTTCAGCAGCGATGAATCTCCATGCAGCACCTCTTCTCCAATATATATTGCTCTGCTGTCAGCTTCTTTCGGCAGCGATGAATCTCCATGCAGAACCTCTTCTCCAATAGATATTGCCACGATGTCAGCTTCTTCCAACATACTCTCTGCAAGATCCATAAGGCCACAATAAACATCATTTTGATCAGACTCTGGTTTCTTGTGTAAAACACGCGTTACAGTGACACATTCATAACCAGAGGCCGGGGAGTCCCCCTTTTCAAAAAAAAAACAAAAAAAACAGTGACACATTCATAGCCAGAAGAAAAAATAGAAGATTTCAATTTGCCCACTTGATGCTTATTGCAAGATGCAAATCCATTTCCCCCCATATATTCTTGTAAATTTTTTTTAGAAAATGATACATTCCTGTAAATAACCTCTGAACTTCGTTTTTCTTTTTACTTTTTCTGCCCTAATGAGTGGTTGCAGGTGACAGCTTCGAAAATGTACCCTGTTTTTAGCATTTCCGTATTTTTTTAGGCAAGACATCCTAAGGCATCAAAACGATTAAAATAAAATAAAAAGTAGGGAGCAGAGCACCAAACTTATATAGGAAGCCTCACTGCTTTTGTTCAGTATAAGTGTATCAAAAACCAACTAAACAAAGTAGGCTATGAAAACTGGCTATACTGACACATTCACTGTTTTCACTTATACTGATGCGGCCGCCGAGACACCGTCTCATGGGACCATCGACGTGGTCGCAGAGTGCAGACAATTCAACGACACGCAGGGGCGGCGCTACTGTTCCGTCGAGTCGCCGTCTTGCATGAGCAGCGCCGCGGCGAGAGTGATCGTCGGACGGGGGCAGCACCAAGGCCGTTGAGTTTCCGTCGCGCCGGTGCAACGATGCCGTTCTATCCAGTAGGCGCATAGTTCGCCGGTGGCGGCAGCGGCGGCGGCAGCATCTTGGTGTACACGGTGCTGGATTAGCAGATAGGGAGTCGAGAAGATAATCCGCCGGCTAATTACGGAATAAGAGGGGTCTACGTGTAAAGTATAATTAAGTCGTTGGCTAGAACTCCCACCTTCGACCCGTTCGCTGTTGATCTAACGGCTCAGGAAGCAAGTTTCCAGATTTTCACTGAATTCCTGTTTTCAGTGGATACTTGGCCAACAAAGTATGAAGACTAGCACATCAATTTGATTTTGTACCATGCATGTGGAGGAAAATAACAAGGAGAACATATCACCGAGGAATGGTATTTACCATGGTTAACACTGATCTCTTGCAGCTGAGACTGTGACGAATCTCCAAGCAGCACGCCTTCTCCTGACGGCATTGCCCCTCTCTCAGCTTCCTCCAGCAGTGATGAATCTCCAAGCAGTATGTCTTCTTCTATCGCTATTGCCGCGCTGTGAGCTTGTTCCGACATACTTTCTGCAGGGTACATAAGGCCATAACAAACATCAGCTCGGTCAGGGACTTTGCTTTCTTGTGTAAGACACACTATTACAGTATGAAATACATTTACAGGGAAAACAACAGAGACAGTTTCAGTTAGCCTAGTTGTGGTGCTTAACTCCAAGAAACCAAATCCACTTTCCCCCATATATTCTTGTAAATAACCTCTGAACTTTGTTTTTACATCCCCACCGCCATGGTGACAGCTTCGAAAACATACCCTCTTCTTAGCATTTCAGTCTTTTTTACACAAGAAACCCCAGGCATCCAAACTATTAAAACAAAATAAAAACAAGGGAGCAGAGCACCAAACGTATATAGGAAGCCTCGCTGCTTTTGTTTAGTGTATGTGTGTATCCATATCGACTAAATGTCTGAATGAAGTAGGGAAGCTAGCACATCGGATCAGTTCTGTACTACTATATGTGAAAAATACGTAATAACAAAAGTATATCACCAGTGAATGCTAATTAAATGTAGGATATGCTATGAACACTAATGTAGTCACTTTCTATCTGCTGACGGACAAACATTCGAGCTTCTATAGTTGCTTCTGAAATCTCCGTTGACTAACTATCCATGTGTATATAATTTCAAACTCATTCAGGAAACAAAAGCATTGCAACTCAGAGTGGTGTCTGATGCAAGCCTGCAACTCCACAGGAAAGAGTTAGTGCCATGCAGAAAAACTGCCTTCTCAAGAATGGCTAGTGTCAAGCAAGATAATTAAGTACACTCATTATGGCCGACCGGTCTTAAACAATGACCAAACTAAAGTCAGATCTAAAATCATCAGCATTGCACCCGTGCGTTCAAGATAGGTTAATAAGACGGCCGGAACTACCCCAGGCAACCGCGTGGCATTTCCAAAATTTTAACTTAATTTAACACGGCAGCAAGGTACGGAACACACGCTTGGGTTTGTACGGGAAAACCTAAGTGCATCCCCATGCCCGTCCCAGCCGATCAAAGACAAACGATCTCAAAAGAGTTATCGGTAGCATGGGAATGTATACCCCCAGCCATGGGGGTCAGCCGGGAGCCCAGACGGTTCGGATCTTTGACGCGTGGATCTCCGAGCACGGGCATTGCTAGTAGTAGTAGTAAGATTAAGATGTATGCGTCTTGGGAGGAAGAGGCTAAGAAATCGGGGCTCACCTCACCGCGCGCGATAATGCGGGACTCCGGCGAGACGGCGGCGCGGCAAGGTGCGCGAGCGAGGTGGTGGAGAAGAGAGAGGGACGCGCTGGGGAGTGGGGACTGGCGACTGGGGACTACGCGTTGGCCGTGTCCTGTCGGAGAAAATGGAGAAGTCAGTCAACGCAAGAGACCAGCCGGTCCCTCCAGATGGGCCGGGCCATACACATGGACACGACCAACGCGTTGACTGACTTCTCCATTTTATTAGGTCGGCCGGGCCTTAACCATGGGCACCGCCGAGTCTTACACATGGACAAGGCGACACAAACACCAAGGCACATAGTCTCGCTAAACATGCTTTCGGTCTGGACATGGGTTGCCATCTCTGGCTTCTCAATCCTCCAGACATCCATTGTATCCCTATAAACATTATCGATCAATAAAGTGTGTTTAGTTTTCAAAAAAAGGCCATATACCCTGCAAAAAAGAAAAAAAGGTTGTGTCCCATTGCCGACTCCGGACGGGAGCTCCTATTCCGGAAGCAACTCACGAGTGAGTACTTGTTCAGGAGCCCCCCAAAGGTCATTTGGGGTGGGCTGATCTGCCGCCACGTACCGCGCTCTGGGCGCTTCTTCCGGATTTTGTTTATTTATTTATTTTTTCGCATGTGTTTTTGGCTTTTTAGATGTTTTTTCTTTTCGATTTTGCTTCTGCCAAAGGCAAGTATTTTTCTTCTGTGAGAGGCAGTGGTTTGCTTCTGTGAGAGACACGGTCGTGCCTCTCGAAAGCAAAAAAAATGTGTTTTCTATTTTTCGCGTGAGGCGCGGGTTTGCTTCCGCGAGAGACATGGTCACGCCTTTTTAGAAACGGAAAATAAAACGTGCGCTCTCGGTGCGGTTTTCTCGACCAGTTTTTTCACGAAAAAGAAAGTTTGTCACAGCCTATCAACATGGGTTCAAATTTTGAGGATCTCGACGTGAGGAATCTAAGGGTGAAAATGGTTCAAGATTTGGATACGCGGTTTAAGAGATAAACCTTTTTGAATTAAGGGATCGATGAAAAAAAAGAAAAATTCGATGGTTGCGACAAATGACACACATGCAGCGCAAGTTGCGACAAGTGAAGCACATGTAGTGTGCCACTTATCCCTACCTGGAGAAGTGGGGTGACATTTGCAAAGGGTGATCCTTAATTAAAGATTTCATTATATTCTGCGCCTTCAGCGCCGGAATAAAGAGCTGGCGCTCAAGCGCGCCCGAGCGGGCCATGTCTCAGCAACGCGGTTCGCCCAACGATCGTGCCAGCTGGTCATCCGCTAGGTTTCTGTTTTTCTTTTCTTGTGTTGTTCATCTGATAGAAAAAACCAGCCAGTTTTTAAATACTTACAAAAAAGTTGCATATCAATTCTGAAAAAAAGTTCACAAAATTGAAAAAAAATCATGAATTTATACAAAGTTCATCGATTAAAAAAAATCATAAAATTGAAAAAAAAAGTTCATCGATTTATAAAAGGTTCATCAATTATAAAAAAAAGGTCATCAATTTTGAAAACAAATCATCCATTTAAAAACAGTTCATTTATTTTGAAAAAAAATCATGATTTCTTTATACAGTTCATAAATTTTGATATTTTTTATTGATTTTGAAGAAAAATATATTATTTTTAAAAGAAGTTCACGAAGTTGCATATTTTTGTGCATTTAAGAAAAGGGAAAAGGAAAAAAATAAAAAAGAAAAGAGAAAAAAACTAATCGAAAACAACTACGTTTTTAGTATTTCATAAGTGCGTGGTTCGAATCACGCAACGCATTTGCTTTTTAGAAAGAAGTGAGTAGGCCGGCCAGTGTAGTGTGCGTCAAGTGGCGGAACACACTATAACCGGCGTGTGAAGCGTCAAATACAAAGCCCCACTGACGGTGTTCTGGATTAGGGGTACTCATCACGTCATCTTCCGATCTATTAGATTGGGCCGAGGACCTCCATGGCTGTATACTTATGGGCCAGTTCGGACAGCTGCCGCATACAAGGAAAATTCTACAAAGACTTGGCGATCAAGACAAAGACTTCTCCCCACCGGCGTATTCGGCTAAGACTCTTGTTAACCTAGGCCTCTGGTGCATTATATAAACCAGGGCCAGCTAGTCGATAGAATATACAACTCCATATACAACAATTATACCATAGGCTAGCTTCTAGGGTTTAGCCTCCTTGATCTCGTGGTAGATCTACTCTTGTACTACCCATATCATCAATATTAATCAAGCAGGAGTAGGGTATTACCTCCATCGAGAGGGCCTGAACCTGGGTAAAAACATCGTGTCCCTTGTCTCCTGTTACCATCCGGCCTTGACGCACAGTTCGGGACCCCCTACCCGAGATCCGCCGGTTTTGACACCGACATTGGTGCTTTCATTGAGAGTTCCGCTGTGTGATCGACAAAAGGATCGATGGCTCGCCGGCAGATCAACTCCGACTTCGGCGTCTCCGCCACCAGTTCGACTAGTTACCTTGGTTCGACCAAGAATTGCGCCCCGTGTTCGAATCACCATATTCGGACGAGGGCCTTCATCAAACATCAACTCCGATCTTTATCAAGATCATGGAGGAATCATCTATGGAGCTCGGGGGCTCAACGTCAACATTGCCCTCAAGCAACCGTGCTGTTTTTTTTGGACAGCGAACTCATATCTGCCACCACCACCTCCTCGAGTATCGCTTTGACGATCGCCTTGGTGGAATTGTGCGGAATTGAGTCTATAAGAACCCTAGAAAATTTCGTCGAGTTCCGATGGAGGAATCTCTGGCAATTCACGATATACCGGAGCCCTGTCAAATCTGGATGGGAATTTGAATGAGTTTAGGGCGTGGTGTCCAGCTTCTACCTCGGACGTCCTTTGGAATACCCAACCGTTGATCGGCTACGGAATTCCTATATCTACCACCTCTCAAAATTTCAGCTCGATCCGACCGTCCAAACTCCGGGAACCTTCCGATTAGTGCATCACTTTTCGGATCTGTTTTCTGCGCGAAAGCGAATCCGACCCGAGTTCATCTTTTTTATGAACGGGATTTCGGACATCCCTTTTGAAGGAAGTTTTGTATGGGGTATTGTGTTTTATTCCCGAACACATCCCACTAACTTTAAGATCTTTTGAACATGATCTTCAACATCATGCTGGTGTCAAACCAGTCCGGCAATATTACTCCACGGCTGCCGACCTGCGCTAGACACGTCGTCACTTTAGCCGAGCTCAACTTCTTCGGATCTTCATCTCGGCAAGCCAAACAAGAGTCCGGCATCGCGAAGGATAAATCATCATCAACATCGCCGCCCCACGGATTACACGGAGCGGGCATACCGGCATCGCCGCACGGTCGCTTCATCAAGCCGGCATCGACCACGTCACTACCTGCATCAACAGGGGCGCACTATTGCTTCTTCAAGCTGGTGTCCATCACGCCGACCTACTTCGACTCATCGGCTGACGTCGAGGCTTCGACATCTCGGCTGGACCGGAGGCTTCGCCATCTCTTCATCAACCTACTCCGGACACTTCGGCATCACTAGCCGAACAGCTCCGTCACATTAGCCGGGCCGAGGGCTTTGCCTCGGCGAGTCAACCTTTACCAGCATTGCCATGCCATCGTTTTATCGCCCATCAGGCAATGGGTGTGCGGAGCGAGTCCCAATTTTGGTAATCACCTTCCTTCGGATTGCTACAACAAATAAACCGGGTGCTATTAATCCCAGTATTTTTTGCTTGTTTTGATTCATTTTTCCCAAGGAATTATTACTCTAGTTTGTCCATGATATGTACACAGGTCTATCAAATGGTGACCGCATTAACGACGGTCGCGTGGTGGTTCGATCAGTTTCCGTACATAGTCCGGCGAACGCCGCATCCGGAGCTCGGACCGACCTGTGAATTCAGGCTTTGCCACGCCTCTACTACATCACGCCGACGCCCTGCATCGACATTGACTTCGGCGCCAGGCCATATTTCTTCTATTCCTCACTTTGCATAAATTATTTATTATGCAACATTTTTTTAAATTATCATTATTACTATTATCTCCGGTTTGCACTATTTTTTGTGCACAGGAAAATGATCCGGGGACTTTGGCGTCACTCTGCCGGTCTGCATTGACCGTGCTATGTCACCACTTCGGTGTGCCGAGCTCTCCGCTCCGCCACCTCGGTACCGGCTTGGGGGATGGAACCTTGCCCCGCATCAAGCTCGGACCGCGTCATCAATACCGAACACATTAACCAGCTAAGTCACTTTCATGCTCAAAGCTTTAATTTCTAACTTGTGCTCGGTTCGACCAAGCATTATACTTTTTTGAAAAAAAGTTGCTTGTAAAAAATTTCCTTGTCCAAACTTTTTTTGTGACGCATAAATTCAAATACCCCGTTTACTTGGGGGCTTCCTTTATGAAGCTTTTTCCTGTTGCATATGATTATACTTGTACGGCTTCGTTCCTTGTTCGTGTATTACACCACAATATGCACCATATTGACTTAAGAGATTTGCAAGCTGGGTTGCCTTGCTCCTGTGTTTACCCCTACGTTCCCGATTGTTCGGCTAGGGAGTAAAGGGAGCACCTCTGCGATTGTCACGATCGGGTCAACCGAGCCGGACCTCAGACTGGGTGAAGCCGAAAGCTAGCGCTCTTATAGTTTTCAATGATGGTCGGCACACAATGGAACTCATGAGTACAAAAAATTTATTGCAAAAGTCTCATAATAACAATGAGCATCGAAGAAAGGTATCGGTGGGGGTACTATTTTCTTCGAAGATGCTTCTTACACTTCACGGTAATATAGCATAAGTCCCCTGAGCGCGCTTTGTCTGTTACAGCCTTATGGCCTGATTGCCTGGTTATTGGAAACACCGTCGATATTCTCGACCGATGGAGTACATAACACTTTTCGGTCCTTGACCGAAGAGGGAGAAGCTGACGGTCGGTTAAGACGCGTTTAAAGTTTGGTTGAACATAGATATGATATAAGTATTTCGGCACATGCAATCATTCTTCTACCCAAGTCACTTGGGGGCTCTTAAGTTTATTTGAGCCATTTTATAATAAGTGTTCTTCTTCTTAGTCGTTGCAAAGTTTTATTATTATTTATCACTCCTTTTTTCGACACGAGTGTGCGGTCACTAGCCGGGGAGCCTAATTTCTCTCTCAAAGCCGCTAGAGTTTAGTTTGCTAAACTGGCCTGATGAGAAGTACTCCGCCCTCGGGATAGGAGGTTGAAGCCGTAGGCTGACCCACTCGAAGTCTTGAGATAGGATGTATCATGTTAAAGCACGACAGAAGCACTTCTTTTTTCTAAGACCAACTTTCGGATTGGCACCGAACACTTGATATTGTTCGGACGTCATGTTTTTACTGGCGTTTCTTGGTTTTCCAAGCTTTTTGGCACTTTTAAACTATTTGTGTTTTTCCAGCATTAGTCTCGCAGTGCAACGCCGGACACCTTTAGGGATTCGGCAAAAACATTCTCAGATATTGCTATATATGCATCGGTTTCGAATTGTGTCTTCGGTCAATAGTTGGGTTGCCCGGCTCCTGCACTTGCTTCCTACGTTCCGTTTTGTTCGGCTAGGCGTGCAAAGGGAGAACCACTGCGATTGTGCTTCCAGCTCACATGGTTAAGCACCTTAGTGGAGAAAGCCAAAAACTGACTTTCACAATAAGCGTAAACTGGTCAGCGAACCGATGGCTATGTTAAATGATGGGCCGTTCATAACATTGGCCGAAGTGTTTACGGCTTGACCCCGATTGTCGCCGAACACTACCGGGGGCTATTAACTGGGCTCCCAAACTAAATCCTCAATATTTTGCTCTTACATTAGAGCTGAGGTTTAATGATCATGCTTAGCATGACAACCCAAAGAAAGGAACCGATAGCGGGACTATTTTCTTTGGAAGACATTTCTTCTGTTAAACAGTAATATAACTCTCTGCGTACCTTTGTTTATAAAACCGTATGGCCAGATTGCCTTGTTTGTTGTAAATCTTTGCCCTCATAAAGGCTTTATAAAGTAGGACAAACACTCCTCGGTTACTGGCCGAGGAGGTGGAAGCCGATGGTCGGTCAATAAAGTTTTGTACAATGCGGATCCGAGCATTAATGACGTAAAGTACTTGGATACATAGAGTCATTACACATAATTTGTGATTTTACTATGGATATTGATCCTTAATTCGGCCACCCGTGCCCGCATTAAAGCTCGGAGGCTACTGGGCTTCGGGCTTATTATTTACAAATATTAAAGGGGCACATCGATCCCCTGATCTGGTGTTGCCACCCGACCAGTGTCTCGGGGGCTACTGCATTGCTTGTCCAATGCAGAAAATTTTATGTGTAATATAGTTTCCGAGGAGATTTTGATCCTCAGGTTGGTCGGCCGCACCCAACCTGAGTCTCGAGGACTGAGCACGCCGCTTTTAGTGTCCCGAAGTATTCTGCCGAGCTTGGACTTGATCCTCAGGCTGATTTTGCAAATCAACCTGAGTCTCAGCGGCTACTAGGATCAGCGGTCTTACGTCATCCTTCAGGTGCATCTCGGGTTTTAGACCGATACACACCTTGAGGGCTACTGGCTATATATCTCGGCAGAGAATAAATTGCACCAACAAAAAATATTCATAAAAATCGGCCCACATTCGGGGTGGTGCACCACCTCGGAAGAAGTCCGGCATAAAGATCGGGCGCTAGTGGCTGGCTCCGTAGAGGGCATTTCCGGCATTAAGCTCGGCTAAACTCCTTCAACTTTTTTGAACCAAGGTGATATGACACCTCGGATATAGTCCGGCGTTGGAGCTCGGATACATTCCGGCGTTAGAGCTGGGAAGCGGTCCGGCATTGGTGCTCGGCTGCAAAAGATACCTCAAATACAGTTCGGTGTTAGAGCTCGGACGCAAGAGGACACTGCCTCCCGGGAACAACTTCAAACCCGAGGTGTGGCATAAAAATAATAAGGCATTGATAAAGGCCGGAAACTTAAAGGGGCTCCTCGGATACCCGGCGTATAAACTCGTCGAATGCATTTCGGCGATCCTCAAGATCGAAGATGAGAAGATTTTTTGAACCAGTTTTCAAGACCGACGATCGAAGATGAAGAACAGTTCGGAAGAATCGAGGAGCGTCCCTAACTTGAAGACCGGTTCAGGGGGCTACTGACGGTGTCCTGGACTAGGGGGTACTCACCACGTCATCTCCCGATCTATTAAATTGGGCCGAGGACCCCCATGGCCGTATACTCATGGGCCAGTTCGGACAGCTGCCGCATACAAGGAAAATTCCACAAAGACTTGGCGATCAAGACAAGGACTTCTCCCCACCGGCGTATTCGGCTAGGACTCTTGTTAACCTAGGCCTCTGGTGCATTATATAAACCAGGGCCAGGCTAGTCGATAGAATATACAACTCCATATACAACAATCATACCATATGCTAGCTTCTAGGGTTTAGCCTCCTTGATCTCGTGGTAGATCTACTCTTGTACTACCCATATCATCAATATTAATCAAGCAGGAGTAGGGTATTACCTCCATCGAGAGGGCCCGAACCTGGGTAAAAACATCGTGTCCCTTGTCTCCTGTTACCATCCGGCCTTAACGCACAGTTCGGGACCCCCTACCCGAGATCCGCCGGTTTTGACACCGACACCCACTCCGGACATCCTGAAGGTGATCATCTTCAAGCGCCACTCCAAACACCCTGAAGGTGATCATTTTCAGTGACGACGGCGTGGATGTGGTCACCAAGTGCAAGGAGCATGACGAAGCCTTCGCCATGACCGTCTAGAGAGCTCATGTTGCCTGTTTTCTGGTTTGGTTTAAAAATTATCCTATTATGTTAAACTTGTTTTTATGCATGGTCAAGACTACTATGTTTATGCATGAAAGGCGTGAACATAATGGAGAAGCTCACATGTTAGCTAAGGCTGCTTCTTCTCTTCATTCCGGGCGCCACCTGTGGCTAGATGTTTTGCCGGATATCATCTGTATTCCTTTGAATATTGTCTTTTAATAAAAGTTTACTTTGTCTCAAAAAAAAGTTTAGACTCAAAAAAGAAAGTTATCTCTCCATCGGCAAAACGCCTCAATTCCAACGGCTACAATATTTGTTTTGTTTTTTCTCCAAGCGTAGCAAAACGCGGCTGACTAATATGGACAGAGAAAGCTCAAAAAAAATTGTTGTTTAGAGAAAGCAAGATGCATCACATCTGACCTAGTCCTCCGGCTGCCCCGACCCCGAGTCAAACTACGAAGAGAGGTTTTGGGCTGAAGAGTTCTCAGTTCGTACCCTGAATACATCACAACGTGTGTATTTTGCGTCAATATCACTAGAAGAGGATGTACAAACTACAATTCTACAAAGAGACCCCATGATTACTATATGCTGGAGTACCGATTACTAGATTATTGCTAATACTATCACTCAGTCATGTAGATTTGACTTGTGGTTCATGCCTAGCTATGCTAGTGGCCTTATCTTGTAGTTTGTATCCATACATTCCTTTTCAAGAACCGTGTAGTTAGAACTTGCATAATTGACCTATATATATTTTCATAAAAAGCAATATGTTAATATGGATACTAGATACATAATGTCAAGAGTATTTGAGACACTGAGGATGCAAACATTAAATGAAAAGAAAAGAACAACTACAAATGGCATGATGTAACAAGACACAACATCAACCACTACCGTAGGCGACACAAACACTGCAAGGACATTACCAAAATTGGTAACAAGGAAAATCAGTTGTTGATCACTTGCTTGTACCGAAGTTTCCGAAGAATAGCTTCTGTTGAGAAACATTTCTTTCATAATTTGTTGCTTCACGTTTTTTCTTGGTGATAAGGCGGACCATGCTATGAGTAGTGCAGTTTATTTCCTAATGAATAGATCGCTTGGCTGCATCACATCCCTTGCGTCGACACATTGTCACCACTACATGGGTGAGCCAAAGGCCGCTCACTAAGCGTACTGCACATCTAACCAATAATATATTTCAGGTATTTGATGTGCATGATGATGGGCAAGTCCAAGTACGATCCACGGGAGGGTAAAGACTACACTACATGGTCCCCAGAACATGTGTTTTCTGCCTACATAATCCACGACACAGAGTCATATACTGAAAGACAATAATGTTTTTTTCAAGACACCTGGTAGGGGCCTAGTTGCACTATTATTTCCTTGGAATAACCTGCATTCTGGCGTTCGAGCTGGGCACACACGACAACATGAAAACTTGGGCTCCTAGCTCGGAAGCTTCCATTAATTACCTTGTTCTAGCTTACTACTACATAGTTGCTGCAAATAGCTTGTTCTTTGTGATAAATATCTTCTATCTGCTAGCTAGTTCTTGATGTTCAATAATTTGACTTTAATAAGAGAGTAGATAAGTATGTAAGTTGTTGTCCATGTAATCATGTTGCCATACTTTAGTATGGAAGTTCAATATGGTTTGCTTTTGTTTCACCCGAACAAATACATGTTTTAATTTACGACCAGTGGGTGCTCATAACAACCGTAAGTGCGTCACTATTGGCGCACATAACAACAAACATAAGAATTGGCTACCAAATTTTAAATCGAACCCTTCAAGTGAGTCCCAAATTAGCATTAAATGTGATAGTCGCATGATAAGTTACCAAACAGTGTTGGTTCTACTTAGCTCGTGCTTTCTCTTTCACGATGGAATGTTAGTTGATTGGCTTTAATTTTCATCAACTTTGTAATCCAAATTGTTTGTTGGCTAGGTGGGCCGTCTTGATGTAGTTTTTAAAAGATTAATGAAATTATTCCTTTCCAAAAAGATAAGGCTAAGAAATTTTATCATTTTTATGAAAGATGAATGAAGCTCACATACCAGCTGACCATTCATAGGATCCCAACTCATACCCGAAGGATTCTTAGCTACATGGACTTATAGAACGATGTGACTTCAAGCTACTATCTGCCACACATCATTTTTATAAGTAGCAAGGCTTCACTAAGGAATAACTCAATTCTAAGTTTACCTTTGTCTTAGAATCCCACTTTCATGCATTATGTGCTAGGTCTTTGTGCATTAGATATTAGAATTTTGTTCATAGAAGGAATCGGGAATTTTCCGTGTAGAACTAGAATTATAACATGCATACAATGATTCAGATCATTGTTGTGCCTCCCCATGTTATTATGCCGAGTCTGCCACTTTTTCTCTGCCTCGTCCATTCGCTAAACAAGAAACTAAGATGCTTCGGTTGTGCTGCACACCACATTTTCTATCACTATTAAGGAACTAACAAACTTGATCGGTTCGTGTCCGCAAAGATGGGTGAAAAGGGTTGCGAGTAGTAAGGCATTGTGGTCTCTCATAATTGATGTACATTAGTTGTTGGTCCTTCATGAACTTTATTAATGAATTTTGTGTGGGTTTGGTGCAACGTCTTAATGGAGAGGTTCATCAATTGAATTGTATTTTCAAAAAGAAAATGTCTGTAAATGCATCGATTGTTTAAACATATGATAGCCTGCGATCCACTTGAGGACCAAACTAGTAGCCGGGAGATTCTCAAGTATTGATCTACCAGCGGACCTAAGAGTTCATATAACTCGTTTGTCATAAGGAGCAAGACGTTTCTATGCGAAAGATGAATAATTATTTTTTTTATTTTGATTTTGTAACAATAAATAAATATTATAGGAACCTACCAGTGCATGAACCACTGTCACATATTACTACAAACAGAAGCATGAGCTACCTTTATTTAATTGAAGTCTTTCAAGGGAATCACAAATTAGCATTGATTGGATGGTTACATGACAAGCCAGTAAATGATGAATTGTTTGTTGGCTAGATGGGTCATCTTGATATAGAGGTGAAAGGATCAATGAAATCGCATCTTTCTGAAAATAAAGGCTGAGGAAGTTCATGCATCATTCCTCTAAAAGATCAATAGAGCTCTCACATTGGCTGACCAACCATGTGACCAAGCTCATAAAGAAAGGACTCTTAGTTGTTGAACGTAGAAAAGGACATCACTTCAAGCTACTGTCTGTCACACAACTCTTTTATAAGCAACAAGACTTCCCTAGGGTATAACTCAATTCTCTGCTTGCTTTTGTTTTAGAGGTTTTCATGCATTATGTGATATGTCTATGTGCACTAGAGATTTAAATTTGGTGGATAGGCATAGAAGGTATTGGGAATTACCGATGTCTAACTAGAACTACAACATGCATACACTGATTCACATAGTTGTGTTGTGCCTCGCCCTGTTATTCTATCGATTTTGCCAGTGTTGCTCTAAGACTGAAGCCACAAGCAGCAACTAGGGACGGAGGGCATCTTGTTTCTTTTCGGTAGACCCATCATTTTCTAGATGGACATGCACTAGATTCCGAATACCATCCATGGCTATTGCCGCCAGCCGATTGTTGCTAGAGAGGGCGAGTAGCACCGGCATGCCATCAACTGCCTTCGGCAATTCATCAATTGTATAGCCTCAACGAAAATTTGAAGGTCAATAATTGTTGATTTAAATACTTAATAGAATTAACTTACCTTAATATCCTCCTTTATCGTTGATCTTCCTTTTGTTGTCCCAGAATAATGCAAATTCAAGCGTGAATAGTCCACATAGTGTGCTAGCTTGTTTCGGCACAATATGTTGGACATGCCTTAATCCTATTTTCTGCCAGTTTGACTCGTCGTGGGATCCACACTATTTATCCTTGAGGCTTCGACCAACTGAGATACTATATCCACTGTTAAAGAAAAGTTTAGTGATTTTCCTATTTGGAAAGCTATTATGAAAGTCAAAGATCATTATATGACTTGTTGAAAAGTTGTTATTAATTCTAGTAACTTAGCCATACTTTGGAACGATCCTATTAAGGATAATCCTCCTTTATACATCAAGCTTCCTCAGTTGTATAGCATTTGTAACTTGCAAGATACTCCCTCCGTTCCTAAATATAATACACAATTCACAAATGACTTTATGTAAATGTCTGACTTTTTTTCAAAGACGCATCTACCATCCTATGAATACTAACTGGACCGAGCTAAGTTCTATTATTGATGGGATAAATCTTACAACTGATCCTAATCATATAGTCTAGTTACTTGGTTCAAAAAATACTTTTACTACTAAGTCTGTTTATGAACATCTTGAGAAAAACATTCTTGGCTGTGATTTTAGATGGATTTGGGGAGCCAGAATCCCTTTAAAAAATAAGCAAAATCACGATAAACAACTAAATATAGAGTAAACTTATTTAGTGTACAAAAATTCGAAGACAAACCACTGTGACTCTCTCTCTCCCGCCGTTGCCGCCACGTGCTGCGATGGCGTCATCGATGCCCCGGTGGACGAGCTCGTTGTTCGTCCGCCAAAACCTCGCCGTTCCCGCGCACTGTGCCACCGATGCCTCAATGGACGCCCATCGATGCGGGTCCACCACCCCACGGCACACTGCGCCACCACCAATGCCCGAGCTCCTGCCTCGGTGAGATCATCGATGAGATTTTCCCTTGCCGACCTCATGCCCCTACTTGTCCTTGCCAACTCGTGCCACTCTCCACCCGAACTAATTAATTAATAGTGTTCCTATAGCTAGTTAATTATATAGGGTGATTAGTCAGTAGTGTTCCTAGTTAGCAATGTGTACTTCATAGTGTTCCTTGTTATCTAGATCGATCAGTTTTAAGTGTTTTTGTTATTAATTAATTTGAGTCAGCTCGATTAGTTGGTAGTGTTCCTTGTTATACAGATAGATTAGTCGGTCGATAATTTGTTAATTAGTGGATCGATTAGTTGGTTATTCATTGATTTTAGTTTGCTCGATTAGTTGGTAGTGTTCCTTGTTATATAGATTGATAAGTTGGTCGAACAATTTCTTGGTGGATCGATTAGTTGGTTTTTCATAATTTGAGTTAGCTTGATTAGTTGGTAGTTCTCTCTTCATTTTCTTTCTTAAATTTCAACAATAATTTGAGTTAGCTCGATCAGTGCTTGTGGCAGAAGAGAGCCTCCACACTCTCTTCTATTTTATATGATAAACTATCATTTTATTCTCCATTTTTTGGTCAGCATCATTATCCAGTCCGATGTGGCTAAGTTTTTTATACCGACTGTTGTCGTAGGGGGTCATTCTTTTTTTCCTTCCGTTGCTGACCTTGGAAATGAGGAAGGACAAGAAGGAATGACTTTCAACCCACAACCGTAATACCGGTGCAGGGATGTCCATCATATAAACAAACACTTTCGAGAGAAGAGATGTTCTAACATGAACGATACCAACTGTCGTCATAGGGGGTCGCTACTACACTTCTCCTCCCGTGAGACATCGGTAAAGTAGGAGGGGAAGTACACTAGCGACCATCACCGGTAGTCGACATACCCATGAGTGAGAGCCAACCATATATACTCCACCACCTAAGAGATGAGAGTTGTTGAAGGATCCCGACTCTTGTTGTATTTATCCTCCTCTAAGACGGTACTTAAGCAGGAGGGTAAGTACAACATCAACCATCTTCGACAGTTGAAACACCCAGGAAAGAGAGTCCACCATATAAACCACCACCTAAGTGATCAGATGTTGATGAAGAATCCCGACTCTTGTAATAGGCGGTTGTTGTTGTACTTCTCTTCATCTGAGACATTGGTTAAGCAAGAAGGGAAGTAAAACAACAACCATCACCGATAGTGGGAATACCCTTGAGGGAGAGCCACCATATAAACCACCACCTATCATATGAGAGTTGTTCAAGGTAGGCTCAACGGATATTATGCTTTGTTGTTTGATACGTATGTAATATTACCTTGCACACATGCTATCACTACAAATAATGCCATTTGATGAATTTCAAGACATCCTCCGCCAACTAGTTGCGGAGCCGGGCCTCCCGTACCACACCATTATCCTCCACTCCTCCGCGAGTGGAGTTGTGGCACCCTCCTTTAGGGGTGGTGAAGTGGGCAAGAAGGATTTCGGGCATGGTGTTCAACTTGCGGGAGTGCATGGATGAGCTGAAAAAGATGCAGGTTCTCGCACGCGAGAACCTAGACCTAGCAGATGGCTTCCAACATTGCAAAGATCGTATGAAGTGTAAATCGAGGAATGTAGCAGAGGTTATCATCTTCGATGCCACCGATGCAGAGCGTGCTCGAATGCTGACTAGTAGAAGACCGGAATTGGTCCTCAAATAGGCATATGATACGTCTCCAACGTATCTATGTGTTCCATGCTATTATATTATCTTTTTTGGATGTTTTATATGCATTAATATGCTATTTAATATGATTTTTGGGACTAACTTATTAACCTAGAGCCCAGTGCCAGTTTCTGTTTTTTCCTTGTTTTAGAGTTTGGCAGAAAAGGAATACCAAACGGAGTCTAAACAGAACGAGACTTTCGTGATGATTTTTCTTGGACCAGAAGACACTCGGGAAACTTGAAGTACAAGTCAGAAGAGACACGAGGCGGCCACAAGGGTGGAGGGCGCGTCCCCCGCCCTTGTGGGCCCCTCGATGACCCCTTGACCTAGATCTTCCTCCTATATATTCTCAAATATCCCAAAAAATTCCAGGGGAGCCACGAAACCACTTTTCCACCATCGCAACCTTCTGTACCCATGAGATCCCATCTAGGGGCCTTTTCCGGCGTCCTGCCGAAGGGGGATTCGATCACGGAGGGCTTCTACATCAACACCATTGCCTCTCCGATGAAGCGTGAGTAGTTTACCATAGACCTACGGGTCCATAGCTAGTAGCTAGATGGCTTTTCTCTCTCTTTGATTCTCAATACAAAGTTCTCCTCGATGTTCTTGGAGATCTATTCGATGTAATACTCTTTTGCGGTGTGTTTGTCGAGATTCGATGAATTGTGGATTTATGATCAGCTTATCTATGAATATTATTTGAATCTTCTCTGAATTCTTATATGCATGATTTGATATCTTTGCAAGTCTCTTCGAACTATCGATTTGGTTTGGCCAACTAGATTGGTTTTTCTTGCAATGGGAGAAGTGCTTAGCTTTGGGTTCAATCTTGCGGTGCTCGATCCTAGTGACCAAAGGGAAACCGACACATATTGTATTGTTGCCATCGAGGATAAAAAGATGGGGTTTTCATCATATTGCTTGAGTTAATTCCTCTACATCATGTCATCTTGCTTAAGGCGTTACTCCGTTCTTTATGAATTTAATACTCTAGATGCATGCTGGATAGCGGTTGATGTGTGGAGTAATAGTAGTAGATGTAGGCAGGAGTCGGTCTACTTGATACGAACGTGATGCCTATGTTCATGATCATTGCCTTAGATATGGCCATAACATTGCGCTTTTCTATCAATTGCTTGGCAGTAATTTTGTTCACCCACCATAATAATTTCTATCTTGAGAGAAGCCTCTAGTGAAACCTATGGCCCCCGGGTCTATTTTCCATCATATAAGTTTCCGATCTACAAGTTCAGTTTCCTATTTACTTTCTTTGCAACCTTTTACTTCCCATTCCATAAACCAAAAATACCAAAAATATTACTTTACCGTTTATCCATCTCTATCAGATCTCATGTTGCAAATAACCGTGAAGGGATTGACAACCCCTTTATCGCGTTGGGTGCAAGTTGGTGTTTGTTTGTGCAGGTATTTGGTGGCTTACGCGTTGTCTCCTACTGGATTGATACCTTGGTTCTCAAAAGCTGAGGGAAATACTTACTCTACTTTGCTGCATCACCATTTCCTCTTCAAGGGAAAAACCAACGTAAACTCAAGAGGTAGCAGCATACAAGAAATGAAATCCTTGATCCGGGTTCAAAGAGCCCGATGAGGATCTATCTTGGGGGTAATATCGCCGAGGATACCACCACCACTGGATTCAACCGACATTGTTAACTAGTACCACTAGTAGAAAAAGGGTCAAATGTGAAGCACATTAGTGCCGGTTTGAATTTGAGCCGGCACTAATGTGACCATTAGTGCCTTTAGTGCCTGTTCCAATGGCTAGGCGGGCGGACATCATTAGTACCGGTTCATGGGCAACCTTTAGTACCAGTTCATGCCACGAACTGGTACTAATGAGGCCAGTGCGGCTGTGGTCAGGCTGGGGCCCCACGAAGACCTTTAGTACCGGTTCATGGCATGAACCGGTACTAGAGTTTCTTAGTAAGATGATTTTTAGTCCCACCTCGCCAAGAGAGAGGCAGTATGAACGGTTTATAAGCCGTGAGTGCAGAGACAATGACGAAGAGGCGCAATGCTCACCTGCACGTTGATTAGCTTCAAGCCTTTCGGAATAGCATAGATTGCACTGAGCTATGTGTAGTGCAGTCTACACTATTCCGAAAGGCTTGAAGCAAATTAACCAGCATTGCACCTCTTTTTTATTTTTAATAACTTTATTTGAACTCCGGACTTCTTGTGTTCAGTATGCAGCATTCAAAGCGACGTCATCAATTTCCAACATGTTCTGACATCATTTGCTGTTTTTCAGTCATTTACCGAATTGTTTAAAGCTAAATGACCGTGAAATTGAAAATCACTACAAAATGAACAAAAACTGGACGCACTTCGTGTACAAACTGGACAATCTCTTTCGGAGTATCAGGGTTTCAGACGAGAACTCATCTGTTACACGGGCACTTCAATGTTTTTTAAACTTATTTGAACTCCGGACTTCTTTTGTGTTCAATATGCAGCATTCAAAGCGACGTCATCAATTTCCAACATGTTCTGACATCATTTGTTGTTTTTTAGTCATTACCGAATTGTTTAAAGAGCTAAATGATCGTGAAACTTAAAAGCACTACAAAATGAACTGTGGAAATGTTGAAATTTGGCATGGTATCATCATTTCACCCGCATAGCATGTGCGAAAGAGTAGAGAGGGTCACGGCAAAAACTGGACGCACTTCATGTACAAACTGGCCAATGTCTTTCGGAGTATCAGGGTTTCGGACGAGAACTCATCTGTTACACGGGCACTTCAATGTTTTTTAAACTTATTTGAACTCCGGACTTCTTTTGCGTTCAGTATGCAGCATTCAAAGCGACGTCATCAATTTCCAACATGTTCTGACATCATTTGCTGTTTTCAGTCATTTACCTAATTGTTTAGAGAGCTAAATGACCGTGAAATTGGAAATCACTACAAAATGAACGGTGAAAATGTTGAAACTTGGCATGGTATCATCATTTCACCCGCATAGCATGTGCGAAAGAGTAGAGAGGGTCACGGCAAAAACTAGACGCACTTCGTGTACAAACTGGACAATCTTTTTCGGAGTATCGGAGTTTCGGACGAGAACTCATCTGTTACACTGGCACTTCTTTTTTTTAAACTTATTATAACTCCAGACTTTTTATGCATTCAGTATGCACCATTCAAAGCCAGGCAATCAACTTTCAACCATCAACTTGGCATGGTGTATAAAAATAAATGAATAGAAGAAAATAAATAAAGCAGAAAAGAAAAAAAGCAGAAAAGAAAAAACTATATAAAAAACTACTCAGAAATAAATAGAAGAAAATAAATATAGCAGAAAAGAAAAAACTACTCAGCAATAAATAAAAGAAAAAATAAAGCAGAAAAGAAAAAACTATATAAAAAAATTGGGGGCGCTGCCCAGTGGGCCTGCTAGACCACGGGCGTGCAATTTCAGGCCCACAAGGCCCAGCAGACTCACAGGGCAGCGCGCCGTAGTTAGGCCCAAAAGCCTGCTTTATAGAGGAGTTCGAAAGGGCAGCCGCGGCTGGGTTTATAAACCATTGCGGCTGCCCTTCGCCCGACGAGGTGGGTCTAAACTTTTTGCACCGCGGGTGGCAGCGCACCACCTTTAGTACCGGTTGGTGGCTCCAACCGGTACTAAAGGGTGCTCTTTCCGCCTCTTGGACTGGCTAAAGTTGGCCTTTAGTACCGGTTGGTGGCTCCAACCGGTACTAAAGGCCTCTCCTATATATACAACACTCACGAAAATTTTCAGTTAGATCCTGTTCGTCTACGTCGCCGCCCCCGCCCCGTACCGCGCCCCGTCCCCGTCGCCGTCGTTGCGCCCCGGCCGTCCCCGGAGTCGCGCGCCCCGGCCGACCCCGTCGTCGCGCGCGCCCCGGCCGTCCCCGCCCCCGTCGCGCCGTCCCCGTCGTTGCCGTCTCGCGCCGCCGCCCTTACGCCGCCGTCCCCGTCGTCGCCGTCTCGCGCCGCCGCCCGTACGCCGCCGTCCCCGTCGTCGCCGTCTCGCGCCGTCCCCGTCGTCGCCGTCTCGCGCCGCCGCCCGTACGCCGCCGCCCCCGCTCGTACGTACACACACATACACACACATACGCCACATTTTTTTACTTATTTTCTGTTTTCTGTGTTTTAGATTAATGCATGTCAAATTGTTAATTAGATGAATTGCCTAGATAAGAATGTTAGAATGTTAATGTTAGATGAATTAGATAGAGAAGTTAAATATTAATGTCAAATGTTAGATGAATTAGATAGAGAAGTTAAATATTAATGTCAATTGTTAGATGAATTGGCTAGATATTAATTAATTAGGTATATAAGATTGTGTGAACTAGTTGAATTAATATAACTAGTTTATTTTTAGTAAATGCTTAGTTGAACTAGCTAGTTGAATTAGTGCTAGTTTATTTTTAATAAGAAAATTTAGGTATATGAGATTTGATGATCTAATTAAAATATTACTATATAGAACTACCTACTTTATTTTAGTAAGAAATTAATAGAACTAGTTTATATTTAGTAAATGCTTAGTTGAATTAGTAGAACTAGTTTATTTAGTTGAATTAATAGAACTACTAAGTGTTTAATGTTTCACCTATATATGAACATATGTTAGA
Source organism: Triticum urartu (assembly GCF_003073215.2). Classification (NCBI taxonomy): domain Eukaryota; kingdom Viridiplantae; phylum Streptophyta; class Magnoliopsida; order Poales; family Poaceae; genus Triticum; species Triticum urartu. The sequence continues at coordinate 565,408,841 of NC_053027.1, forward strand.
TATTAATGTCAAACGTTAGATGAATTAGATATAAATTATATTATATATATATATATTTAATTTAGTTATATGATATTTGATTATCTAATTAACATTTTATTATATAGAACTAGCTACCTTATTTTTAGTAAGAAAATTAATAGAACTAGTTTAGTTGAATTAGTTGAATTAATTAGTTAAACTAGTTAGTTGAATTAGTTGAGCTACTTTATTTAGGTATATTTTTCGTAAGTGCTTAGTTAAATTAGTTGAATTAATTAGTTGAACTAGTTGAATTAATAGAATTAGTTGAATTAATAGAACTAATAAGTGTTTAATGTTTCACCTATCAACATAGGAATGTCGTCTGACGAGGAACACGATTTCATTATGTGTGAATACTGTGAAGACCAGCGCGGCCTGTGCTGCAGAAATTTTCTAGTTGATGATAGACGCTTCAACATCAAGCTGGATGAGAACTTCGAAGTGGATACAGTAAGTCACAACGACAAGTCTTTTTTCGTAATTAAACATGACTTATGCTTCATTTGCTTCAACTTTTAATTTTAATTTTTCATTATTCTACTAGCGTATCCCTTGCCAATGCAAGAATTTTTGTCTTGTATAAGATAGGTTTCAGTGCTAACGAAACTATGGAGGTAAAAAGAGTTTACTTGAAGACCGAGCATTGTTATAGCTTCAACGCCAAATTATACAATGCAGACACATACACCTATTTTGAATGCAAAACTTGGCAAACACTATGCAAGGCTTATGCATTTGAGCCTGATATGATTATCACCTTTGATATTCGTCCGGAAGATGATATTGAAGGTAATAGAGACCTCCAGTTCTACCATTATGTGAGTTTATCAACCATATTTATGTCTTCGATATTGTTTATTCAAAAAGAGTTGACAAGTAATTTATATTGACAGCTTATTTCCAATCAAGCAAACATGTCCGGCGCTTGATAGACAGGACCGTCCACTGTCCCGGGGCTGAACTAAACTGCGAGGAGTCAAGTCATTATGTTTCATGGCTTGAGGATCTTGATGCTGTCAAGACAAAAATTTTTTCTGCACTTAGAAATGTTAGTACTCAAAACGTGCGACCAATAGTGTTCGTACTGAACTACGGTCACATATATTTAAGAAAGATGGTAAGATTTCTACTATTTCTCCTCAGTGCATCTTTTGCGTACATTATTTTTTTAAAGCTAAACTTCATTGCTAAGTATGTACTATACGATGTTTTTCAACAGGGACTCCCGATGAATGTTGTGCCTGATTGGGTCGAGACTAAAGTTACCGTGAATATTGTTAGCTTACGGCCAAGATATCCTACAATGCACTTTAGTGCATTCAGGATTTCTAATAGTGAGGAATGCTTAATAGTAAAAGACTGGAGCAAAATTGTGAACGATAGCAGAGAAGTACTAGGGGGCAGCAATCAGAAGCGCAACCCACGATTAGGAGACAGGTTCATCTGCATGCTCCAATATGATGAATCAGGAAATCTATACATGTTCTATGCTATTTTACCTGAGAGAGAGCAGCAGGAGTGATTAGCTAGTTCATGCTCTTAGTACTTGTCCTCTCATGTCCGTGTTCTTCGTCCTGAACTTAATTTCAAAGAGTGATTTGCTTTTGTGGTGTTATGAACATTTATAATATCATTACCATGTTGAACTCAATGATATCTTGGCTTCTGGTACAAGTGAATGTTTCTTTTTTAAGCTAGTGTTGGTGGTGATTAGATAGCGGTAATGACTATATGATGATTAAGTAGTGGTAATGAGACGACTATTATATGATGATTTTTAGCTAGTTATGAAAACTGTTGTTGGTGATGATATATATGATGCAAGAGTTTTTATATTAATATGATGATGACGACGATGAGTTATTATATCATTTATGAAAGAAATCGCAGATTAGTTTCAACTAGATGGATTCTAGCTAAGTGATCAAGTATATGCCATATCCATGTTACCTCGATCACTTAATTAGGTGATCAAGTATATATAATATGGATATGGCATATACTTGATGACTTTGCTAGGATCCACATGCATCCAGTCAAACTAATCTGCGGTACTTTCACCTAATGATTTAACAACTCATTATAATGTAAAACAATCACTAAATTAAATTGAAAACATAAAATTAAAGTAAAAATAAAAAATAAAACCAAAACACACCCAAACATTTAGTACCGGTTGGTGTTACCAACCGGTACTAATGTCCTACGCGCCCCCAGAGCTGGCTCGTGCCACGTGGTTGCCCTTTAGCACCGGTTCGTGCTGAACCGGTACTAAAGGGGGGGGGGCTTTAGTGCCCACACTTTAGTGCCGGTTACCGAACCGGCACTAAAGGGCCTTATGAATCGATGCTATTGCCCGGTTCTGCACTAGTGTACTATGCATGCTAGTATTGTCTTAGCTAGTTAAGTGCCCAATGTTACGTTACATTTTGATAGGCCCAAATGGTGGCATGACAGTATTACGTGGCCTTTTGGCTCAAAATGCTCCCATGTCACCGTTTTGGACTACAAAAGAGAGTATTTCAACTCCTTTATGATGCCATGACATCAAAATTATGACACTAAATCCAGCTATGTGTAGGTACTATGTGGTAGTTAACTGTACTAAACATGTTGAACTATGTGATAAATTATGATCCAATATGCAATTAATTGTGAGCAATGAATTTTGTTTATTCTGGCAAATGATACCAGCAGTGTTCACGCTAATGTACACGCTACAAGCTTACTTCACAACATAGTCGTGTTCATCTATTCCACACGCTATCGCTTTCTGACGAACTAGCAGTGTTCGGCCCACACGGTAGGTGGATATATAGTAGCAACATTTGGTTCAAACGCTGCTAATAGTCTGTTATCAGCGGCGTTGTTTGTCCACACGTCCACTTTCACTCGCATGTATAAAATTGTCATACTGTGTCATTTTCTGTCACAAAAAATGAGATAAAAGGAAAACCTGAAGGAAAACAGGCCATGTCGCGCAAAACCGTTTAACGTTTCCAATATACATGTCAACCAGATTACCACATTTGGTTTCTTGAAGACACGCCAAACCATTTGACGTTTCTAAAATACGTGTGTTGTTATTATTATTTTTCATACATGTATTAGACATGTCAACCAGATTACCACATTTGGTTTTTTGAAGTCGCCTTGACAATTATAGGAAGGTCAAGAATGACAACCAGGCGATGAATGCCGCCTTTGGAATTGTGACATCCCCTACAAGATGTTAGTCTCAAGGTTATGTTTCTCGCTCCGGTATTTCTGATTTTAGCAGTACTCTTCTTGAGGTTTGTTGTGGGTGGTGTTGTACATATTCTGTTGTGTTTGCCATGTTGTTGCTAACTGTGGACGTGGCCCTGGGTGCATCGTGATTTCGAGAGGGCTTCGCCATGCTTGTATCGGTTTTCGTCCGATTTTCCATAATTAACTGGGCAACTATCTTTTTATTAATTAATGAAAAACGAAAAGCTTTTTCCTTCGTTTAAAAAAAAACTTGGGCTCCTAGCTCGAAAGCTTTCATCAATTACTTGCTTCGACTTAGTGCATAGTTGCTGCAAATAGCTTGTTCTTTGCAATGCACGTTGTCTATCGTTGTCTATCTGCTAGTTCTTGACGTATTTAGAGAGTAGGTAAGTATGGAAGTCAATGTCCATGTAATCATATTGCCCTAGTTTAGAGCATCTCTAGCAAAAAGCCCCGCCCCGCAAAATAACCGCCAAAATGCGGGTCGGCACGGAAAATCCCGCCCGAATAGACCTCGCAAACGCGGCCGGCCCGTAAAATTTTTTGCGGGACGCGGCAAAATCTTGACCCCAACCCGCGAATACGCCCCCCCGGCATGTCGGTGCCCTGCATATAGCGGGAGTGGTTGGTGGGGAGGACATTTCAGCCCGCGATTTTCCCCACCTACTACCTCCCCTCTCCCCTCGCCCCGCTGCCGGGCCGCCGCCCACAATTTCGGTGAAAGTAGCCGGCAGGGTCACGCCGAAAGGCCGCCACAAGCACCAGGTTGCCCTCTGGCCCCCCCCCTCCTGCGTCGGCGGGCCGGAAAGTTGCATATCTGCGGCCCTTCATCCCGGGCGGCCGGATTTGGCTTTTCCAGCCGCCGGTGGCTGCGCCAAGCGATTGAATGATCGGGGAGCACCTCGCGCAGCCCCGACAAAGTCCCATCGCCGCATGAAGGTACGGGTTCGTCCTGTCACCACCGCCGACGGTTTGCCAGCATGGATTCGGCCGACCATCCGCCAGGCTCGGCGCTCGCGCAGCGGCTGTGCGACTCACCGATGCCGCTCATACAGTGCGACGACTGCACGCGGACAGTGTTGCGGCTAACTTCGGGCACGCCGAAGCACGGATGGGTGTTCTTCAAATGCGAAAACGACGGGGTACGTGTTGTTCCATTCAGCTTTGGCACCGCATTCTTTGGTTCAATTGCGATAGCTCATTTCGAACATCATCATGTGTGTAGGAAAATGGATGCTCATTTTGGTTTTGGGAAGGCGGATACATTGATTTATTGATAGAAAGAAACTTAATAGACGTTCATGCACTCTTTAGTAGAATCGAAGGCAATGAAGCGGCTGCATGTGCAACTAGAGGGGAAGCAACGTCTACTTCTTTAGAACCAAAGAAGAAGAATGAAGAATGCAAAATCAAGAATCCACAGATCAACAATGAATGCATGGAGAAGATATTGGTCCAACTAGTGGGAGCAGTTATGGCAGTTGAAAATCTTCTAAAATGCATAATCGTGGTTCTTGTTTTCTTTGGTCTTGCTATTCTAGCAAAGATTTGGTGAAGTCCTATGTATCCAATGTTGTTGAAAAAGTAAAGAAATGCATTATCTTGTGTCAAATTGAGGTGCAAATTACAGATTTGCGAGCCGGCGGGAGCGGCGCAAGAGCAGACCCCGCAAAGCCGACCCGTAAAAGAGCATATTCTGTGAATATCCTTTTATACGGGTCCGCTTTGCGGTGTCTGCCTCTGCGGTCGTCCGCGCCGGCCCGCAAAGCCCTTTTTCCGCGAACTGCAAATGCATTTTACGGGTCGGTATTATGCGGGGTCTGCTAGAGATGCTCTTAGTCTGGAAGTTTAGTACTCCCTCCAATACTAACTTTGTGCTAAACTAGCATCAATTAATTTGGATCAGAAGGAGTATGTTTTCCTTTTGTTTCTTCTAAAAACCTTCACGTTTTAATTTATATCTGGTAACACTAGTAGAAAACAGGGCTATGGTCCAGGCCGGCTCAGCCCATTAGTCCCGGTTCAGTGTAGAACCGGGACTAATGTGGGCATTGGTCCCGGTTCGTGAGCCCAGGGGGCCGGCCGGGCCACGTGGGCCATTGGTCCCGGTTCGTCTGGACCTTTTGGTCCCGGTTGGTGGGACGAACCGGGACCAATGGGCCTCGCTCCTGGCCCACCACCATTGGTCCCGGTTGGTGGCCTGAACCGGGACCAAAGGCTCCCCTTTAGTCCCGGTTCTTGCCACAAACCGGGACCAATGAGGTGCCTATATATACCCTCGCCCGCGAGCAGAGCACTCGAGTGCTCTGTTTTTCTCTGGGCGGCGAGGGGAGGGGTTTGTGGTGCTCTAGCTCACCTCCTATGCACATGAGGTGTTCGATGGAATGCCCGAGCCACACTACTTAAAATTTCTCCTCTTGAAGCTCGACCTCCAAGCTCCATTTTCCTCGAGATTTGTCTAGATTTAGCGGTCCGTCACGCCCCGTCCCCGTCTTCACCACCGTCGATCACCCGCGCTGATCTCATCACCGACACCACCGTGGTGAGCCTCTTGTTCTTATCTTCTTTCTGAAAGGAAAAATATTCTTACTTGTCTGTTTAGATAGATACTTGTATCATTTTCTTACATTTATTATTGCATCTTATATAGTGCGATGGTTTTGGTATCCGCCCCCGTCGGCCCTCGTCCTGTCTATGATTCGGATTTGGTATGTATATTATCTTCATAACTATTGGTTCATTTATTGTTTATGAAAATTATGCCGACCAACGTGACATAGATTTTATTTATCTAGGATGTATGTGAATCGGAAATGCCAGCCGACCCTATTGTCGAGAGGTTAAATTTAGTTGAAGAAGAAAACAATTTGTTGAAGGAAAAAATAAAAAAAATTGAGGAGGAGAAGATGATATTGGAGTTGCATGTTGCGGATGTCGTCGATGATCACAAGATCAAGATGGATGCAATGCGCTTGAAGATTAGAAAGATTAGAAAATATGCCATTCATACCGAGGCTTGGTATCATTATGCCGTTGGATCAATTGTTACCTTGGTTGCGATTATGATCGCATTTGTTTTCGCATTGAAATGTTTTACATAGTTTCAATGTATGGTTTAATTAATTAGATGCTCTGGAGAGCTATATGTTGTTAGATGAGAACTATGTATGCACTTTGGTTTTAATGTGATGATGAACTTCTATTAATTTGGACACTTAATTATATATAATGCACGCAGATGAACCGGCAATGGATGTACGGTGACAGACACACCCGCGAGTACATTAAGGGCGTGCATGAGTTTCTCGATGCGGCTGAGGCAAACAAGCAGAATGGTTTTATGTGTTGTCCATGCACTGAATGTGGGAATACGAGGTCTTACTCTAACCGGAAAATCCTTCACTCCCACCTGCTTTACAAGGGTTTCATGCCACACTATAATGTTTGGACGAGGCACGGAGAAATAGGGGTTATGATGGAAGACGGCGAAGAAGAAGAGTACGATGACAACTATGTGCCCCCTGAATACGGTGATGCTGCAACGGGGGGAGCTGGTGAAGATCAAGAGGAACCAGACGATGTGCCCAATGATGCTGCACGGGTGAAGCTGCTGAAGATCAAGAGGAACCAGACGATGTGCCCGATGATGATGATCTCCGCCGGGTCATTGTCGATGCAAGGACGCAATGCATAGTCAAAAGGAGAAGCTGAAGTTCGATCGCATGTTAGAGGATCACAAAAAAGGGTTATACCCCAATTGCGAAGATGGCAACACAAAGCTCGGTACCGTACTGGAATTGCTGCAGTGGAAGGCAGAGAATGTGTGGCTGACAAAGGATTTGAGAAGCTACTGAAAATATTGAAGAAGAAGCTTCCAAACGATAACGAATTGCCCGACAGTACATACGCAGCAAAGAAGGTCGTATGCCCTCTAGGATTGGAGGTGGAGAAGATACATGCATGCCCTAATGACTGCATCCTCTACCGCGGTGCATACAAGGATCTGAACGCATGCCCGGTATGCGGTGCGTTGCGGTATAAGATCAGACGAGATGACCCTGGTGATGTTGACGGCGAGCCCCTCAGGAAGAGGGTTCCTGCGAAGGTGATGTGGTATGCTCCTATAATACCACGGTTGAAACGTCTGTTCAGAAACGAAGAGCATGCCAAGTTGATGCGATGGCACAGTGAGAACCGAAAGAAAGATGGGAAGTTGAGAGCACCCGCTGACGGGTCGCAGTGGAGAAAAATCGAGAGAAAGTACTGGGATGAGTTTGCAAAGGACCCAAGGAATGTATGGTTTGCTTTAAGCGCGGATGGCATTAATCCTTTCGGGGAGCAGAGCAGCAATCACAGCACCTGGCCCGTGACTCTATGTATGTATAACCTTCCTCCTTGGATGTGCATGAAGCGGAAGTTCATTATGATGCCAGTTCTCATCCAAGGCCCTAAGCAACCCGGCAACGAAATTGATGTGTACCTAAGGCCATTAGTTGAAGAACTTTTACAGCTGTGGAATGGAAACGGTGTACGTACGTGGGATGAGCACAGACAGGAGGAATTTAACCTTAAGGCGTTGCTGTTCGTGACCATCAACGATTGGCCCGCTCTCAGTAACCTTTCAGGACAGACAAACAAAGGATACCACGCATGCACGCACTGTTTAGATGACACTGAAAGTATATACCTGGACAAATGCAGGAAGAATGTGTACCTGGGCCATCGTCGATTTCTTCCGACCAACCATCAATGTCGAAAGAAAGGCAAGCATTTCAAAGGCGAGGCAGATCACCGGAAGAAGCCCGCCATGCGCACCGGTGATCACGTGCTTGCTATGGTCAATGATTTACACGTAATCTTTGGAAAGGGTCGGTGGACTAGCTGTTCCGAATGACGCTGAGGGACGCACCCATGTGGAAGAAGAAATCTATATTTTGGGACCTACTGGAAAGACCTAGAGGTCCGCTCCTCAATCGACGTGATGCACGTGACGAAGAACCTTTGCGTGAACCTGCTAGGCTTCTTGGGCGTGTATGGGAAGACAAAAGATACACCTGAGGCACGAGAGGACCTGCAACGTTTGCACGAAAAAGACGGCATGCCTCCGAAGCAGTATAAAGGTCCTGCCAGCTACGCTCTTACGAAAGAAGAGAAAGAAATCTTCTTTGAATGCCTGCTCAGTATGAAGGTCACGACTGGCTTCTCGTCGAATATAAAGGGAATAATAAATATGCCAGAGAAAAAGTTTCAGAACCTAAAGTCTCATGACTGCCACGTGATTATGACAACTGCTTCCGGTTGCATTGAGGGGGCTTCTACCGGAAAACGTTCGATTAGCCATTGTGAAGCTATGTGCATTCCTCAATGCAATCTCTCAGAAGGTGATCGATCCAGAAATCGTACCAAGGCTAAGGAGTGATGTGGCGCAATGTCTTGTCAGTTTCGAGCTGGTGTTCCCACCATCCTTCTTCAATATCATGACGCACGTCCTAGTTCATCTAGTCGACGAGATTGTCATCCTGGGGCCCGTATTTCTACACAATATGTTCCCCTTTGAGAGGTTCATGGGAGTCCTAAAGAAATATGTCCGTAACCGCGCTAGGCCAGAAGGAAGCATCTCCATGGGCCATCAAACAGAGGATGTTATCGGGTTTTGTGTTGACTTCATTCCTGGCCTTAACAAGATAGGTCTCCCTAAATCGCGGTATGAGGGGAGACTGACTGGAAAAGGCACTCTTGGAAGAGACTCAATAATATGCAGGGACGGATATTCTTGGTCTCAAGCACACTACACAGTTCTACAGAACTCTACCTTGGTGACCCCGTATGTCGATGAACACAAGAACAGTCTGCGCTCCAAACACCCGGAGCAGTGCGATGACTGGATTACATGTGGACACATCAGGACTTTCAGCAGTTGGTTGGAAACACGTCTCAGAGGGGACAACACTGTTTGTGATGAGTTGTACTTGTTGTCCAGGGGACCATCTTTGACTGTATTGACTTACAAAGGATACGAGATAAATGGGAATACATTTTACACGATCGCCCAAGATCAAAAGAGCACCAACCAAAACAGAGGTGTCCGCTTTGATGCAGCAACCGAGAGAAGAAAGGACACATATTATGGTTACATAGTGGACATATGGAAACTTGACTACGGACCTGATTTTAAGGTCCCTTTGTTTAAGTGCAAATGGGTCAATTTAGGCGGCGGGGTACAGGTAGACCCACAGTACGGAATGACAACAGTGGATCTGAAAAATCTTGGGTACACTGACGAACCGTTCGTCCTAGCCAATGATGTGGCACAGGTTATCTATGTGAAGGACATGTCTACCAAACCGAGAAAAAGAAAAGATAAGGAAGCGAATACATCATACGATGAGCCAAAGCGCCACATAGTTCTTTCAGGAAAAAGGGACATCCTGGGAGTGGACGGCAAGACAGACATGTCTGAAGATTATGAAAAGTTTCATGAAATTCCTCCCTTCAATGTCAAGGCTGACCCAAGCATCCTGATAAACAATGAAGATTATCCATGGTTACGGCGCAATAAGCAAATGACACAAGCGAAGAAAAAGTGAAGACTTTCTCCCACAATAAGCAAATGCTATGTGGGTGAAATTATGATACTATCCCAACTTTCAACTTTATCAGAGTTCATTTGAAATGCTTTCATGTCTTATGGTTCAAAACTTTGATACTTCGAAAGTGATTGTCCATTTTGTACACGAAGTGCATCAAGTTTTTGTCGTAACCCTCTCTACTTTTTGGAACATGCTATGTGGGTGAAATGATGATACCATGCCAACTTTCAACCTTTTCAGAGTTCATTTTGAAATGCTTTCCAATTTCAGAGTCATTTAGCTCAAAGAATGAATTAATAGCAAACAGAATGAACTACAAAACTTTTATGAAAATAAAAACAATCAATTAAAATATTATGTTATGATCAACTAAAATAAAACTATAATATTCTTCAATAGCAAAAAGAATATAATTTTTGTGACCTAAAATCAAACTATAAGTATTTAATTGTAAGTATAAATAAAAAATAAATAGCAAAGAAGAAAAAAAATTCTATTTTTATAGTAAAGTTATTCATAAACTAGTGATTCACAAATTTTTAAAAATACAAATTTAAACTATTTAAAATTTAAAACTAATGGCACTAACAAGAAAGTTTATAATTTTTGTGACCTAAAAGCAAAAAGAAATCACTAAAAAACTGTAAGTATTTAGTTTTAAGTAGAAATAAAAAATAAATAGAAAAAAATTTCTAATTTTATAGTAAAGTTATTCATAAACTAGTGATTCACACAAATTTTTAAAAATTCAAATTTAAACTATTTAAAATTTAAAACTAATGGCACTAACAGAAAATTTATAATTTTTGTGACCTAAAAGCAAAAAGAAATCACTAAAAAACTGTAAGTATTTAGTTTTAAGTAGAAATAAAAAAATAAAAAACCAAAAAAATGTAGAAATAAAAAAGAAAAAACCAAAAAAAATGCCACCTACTGGGCCTCCACGGCCTGAATACGACTAGAAACCCTACATGGGCCAGGATTCAGGCCCGCAGAAGGCCCAATAGGCCCACAGGCAAAGCAGTGTCAAATTAGGCCCATAGGCCTGCAGATCAGAGGAGTTCGAGAGGGAGGAAGCAGCAGAGCTTATAAACTGGTGTTGGGCGCTGTCAACTAGCGATGTGGGACTAAAATTATGGGCGCGGGGCAGCACAAGGGTATTGGTCCCGGTTAGTGGCACCAACCGGGACTAAAGGGGGAATTGGTCACGGTTCGTGGCACCAACCGGGACCATTGCCCACCTTTAGTCCCGGTTGGTGCCACCAACCGGGACCAAAGGCCAATTGTCCCGGTTGGTGCCACGAACCGGGACCAAAGCCTTTTCTATATAAGCAGAGACTTAGCGTTTTTTCAGATTTCATCGCCAGTTCCCCGCCCCGACGACGCCGTCAGGCTGCCCGAGCTCGCCCCGACGACGCCGTCAGGCTGCCCCGCCGTCGCCGTCGCCTCGCCCGTGCCCGTCGTCGCCCGCGCCCTCGCCGTCGCCCGCCGTCGCCCGCGCCCTCGCCGTCGCCCGGGCCCCTGCCCCGGCCCGCCCCTGCCCCGACGCGGCCGCCCCGGCCCGCCCCCGTCGCCGTCGCCCGTGCGCCGCCCCGGCCCGCCCTCGCCGTCGCCCGCGCCCCCTGCCCCGACGCCATCCTCGTCGCAGACCTCTCCTTAGCTTGGTCCGGCCGCCGGCGCCATCCCTTTGCAAATTTTTGTTCATAGATGATAGAGATCAAATGATGATTTTTTTGTTCATAGATGCATGATAGATGATCAAATGATGTTTTTTTGTTCATAGATGATCATATGATTTTTTTAGGTTATTTTCATTTGTAGAATTTTTTTATGTATCTAGGAATATTTTTGTTTATAGATGATAGATGATCAAATGATGAATATTTTTGTTCATAGATGATAGATGATCAAATGATGATTTTTTTTGTTCATAGATGATAGATGATCAAATGATGTTTTTTTTGTTCATTGATGATCATATGATTTTTTTAGGTTATTTTCATTTGTAGAAATTTTTTATGTATCTAGGAATATTTTTGTTCATAGATGATAGATGATATATATGATGATGATATATATGATGATGTTTTTTTTCATATATGCATTTTTTCATATATATGATGATGTTAGTGGAGAGGAAAAAGTAAAATAAGGAAAAGGAAAATAAGTAGAGAAAGAAGGAGAAGAAGAAGGAGAAGACGAGGAGAGGAAGAAAAGGAAGAGGAGAAGAAGAAAGGAAGAGAGGAGAAGAAGAGAAAATTAGAATATATATATTCTATTTTCTCTTTTCTCCTCTATTCCTTTCTTCTTCTCTTCTTTTTTTCTTCTTTTTTTTCTTCGACACATGGGGGGGGGGGTCGAGAACGTCGGACATTCATGAGAGAGGCGAGGAAGAAGGGGAAGAAGAGGGAGAAGAAGAGGAGAGGAAGAAGAGGAAGTCTTCTCCTCTATTCTTTCTTTTCTTCTTTTTTCTTCTTCTTCTTCCTCTTTATTTTATCGGGAACGAGGGTTGTCGAGAGGTCGAGGAGCGGTAGAGGAGAAACCCTAAATAGAAAGTATCATCGGTGTGAGATACATGTACTGTCGGTGTCGGACACTACACCCACATCCCACAAGTGGCGCGGGCTTCGACGCCCACGTCACTTGTGGGACGTGGATGTAGTGTCCGACACCGAAGGCCACATGTATCTCACACCCACGAAACTTGCTAGCTATTTAGGGTTTCCTCTACCGAAAAGAAGAGGAGAAATAAATAAGAAGAAGAAAAAAGAAGAAAAAGAAGAGGAGAAGAAGAAAGGAATAGTGGAGAAGAAGAGAAAATAAAATATATTCTATTTTCTCTTTTCTCCACTATTCCTTTCTTCTTCTCCTCTTTTTTTTCTTCTTTTCTTCTTCTTATTCTTCTTCTTCATCTTATTCTTATTAGCCGGAAGTAGAGAGAGGTTTCCTAGTGTCAAAGTATTGAAGAAATCCATGCCTTCATCATTAGCCGGAAGTAACCAGGGCATGTTGGTACGAAGTTCTGCAAAGTTGTTTTGGAATGGAGTCCCGGATAGAATAATCCGCCTTTTGGTACCAATTCAGCAAAGGCCTTCCAAATAGCGATATTCGGAAGGCTCTTGCTGAACTTTGTACCAAAAGGCGGATTATCCTATCTGGGAGTCCGTTCCAGAACAACTTTGAAGAGCTTAGTACCATCATGCACATGTTACTTTCGCCTAATGATGAAGACATGGTTTTGTTGAATCCTGAGACACTACGCAACCTCCCGACCCCTCGGCGATCCTATCGAACATGAGAGGAAGAAGAGGATAAAAAAAGAAGAGGAAGAAGAAAAAAAGAGGAGAAGAAAGAATAGAGGAGATCTTCTCCTCTATTCTTTCTTCTCCTCTTATTTTTCTTCTTCTTCCTCTTTTTTTATCGGGAACGAGGGTCGTCGAGGGACATAGATGTAGTGTCGTCGTTGTCGATATATACCCCCTCCCGATAGCTTACTATGATTAGGTAGCTAGTTCTACATTTGGCACTAATATATCCATCTATCATGTTTGAATAATAATTGCCATGTTGTAAATATTTGTAGAAACTATGGACACCGCCCTAGACGAAGCAACAAAAGAAGCGTTGTTGAGGGACATAATCGCAGAAGGAAGTGATGCCATCTCGTTGTTTCTCAACGAAACCGATGGTCTGGAAGGAGAGGGTGAACAAGCTGGCTACGGTGACCTAATGCCGGTGCAAGAAGAAGAACATGAGGACGGCTCCGGTGACCGAACCGAGTCCGGCCAGGTATATATATTAGTTAAGCCTATGCTGACTAGCTGATTGATGCATTCATTGTTTTGGTATGTACACATATTAATTAAGTCTTTGTTCTTTTTTCTAGCCCTCCGGATCGAGCACAACTTCGGTACAGAGATGAGGCCCGAAGAAAAAGTTGAGCTCGGATGAAAAGTTTGAGATCATAGCAATCGCGCCCGACGGCCAACCTATTGAACCCCTCCGGACAAAGAGCGCATTTGTTGCTCAATGCGGGGTTCTGGTTAGGGACAAGATCCCGATAAGCATCCAGCAATGGTTTAAGCCGGCTACAGAAGACCCTGAGGTCTCTTATGTCAATGATATGCAGAAAAATGATCTTTGGACTGAGCTGAAGTCAAATTTCACCCTACCGCCTGAGGATAATCCAGAGAACCCAGTTAAAGAGAAATTAATCAAGTCTTTTGCTCTGAAGAGGATGGCAGAACTATTCAGGAGGTGGAAGAAAGAGATGAATAAGTTTGTCGAAAATAATGAGACACCAGAATTTAAGGGCAGATATGAGAATATCAGAGATCACTGGCCCGCATTTGTGGCCCACAAGACATCGGAAAAGAGTAAGAAGATGTCGGCGACAAACAAGCAAAATGCTGCGAAGAAGAAGCTTCACCATCGCACGGGGTCAGGTGGCTACCTCGTAGCCCGGCCTAAGTGGTCCAAGACTGAGAATGATCTGGTTCATAAAGGGATCGAACCAGAGAAAATTAACTGGCCAGACCGTTGTCGGACTTGGTTCTTCGGGGCTGGCGGAACACTGGATCCTGTAACAGGGAAGTGCATTTGGACGAATGATCAAATGGACATACCAGTCAGTAAGCTTAAGCAGTATATCGAAGCAGCGCAGGAAGGGACGTTCTTTCCAGACAGAGAGAACGCCGAGCTCACAATGGCCCTCGGGAATCCTGAGCACCCTGGACGGACACGAGGCACGCCAGGCTCCATTCCGTGGAAGGTTGGGTTTCCGGACGCAGGCGGTTACAAATCCCATGAGAGGAGGAAAAAAGTGCAGCAGACCCAAATGCAGGCGCTGCAAGCAAGGGTAGACGCGATAGAGGAACGAGAAGCAAATCGCAGCAAACGTACTGCCGAAGCCTCCCCCGAAGCTACCCCGCCATCTCAGCGCAGAAGCAGCATGGCTTCCACCGAGCTGCTTCAGCCGGAGCATGCCTTGACGGCTCCTGCCAGCTATCCCGTGGATGCTATAACAGAGTCTCAAAATTGCCACCTTATGACGCAATGGATGAATTTGAAGGTCAAGGCGGCTGTTGGCTCTGTTTTTCCTACTGAACCCGGCGCAACTTTTCACTGCCGGCCGATTCCAGAAGGATATGCTAGGGTGATGGTGGATGAGATAACGGAGGGATTTGAGGACCTCCATCTTGACCACCCTACCGGTGAAGGGGAGACTCGGCTGGGGTCTGCTCTGAAGACTCCATGCCTATGGCGGAAGGAGCTCATCAACCTTCCGAACTGGACGCCACTGCCTCCTCCTCCTCCTCCGGCGAGTCAGGGCACTCCGCCTCCACCGCCTCCTCCTCCGGCGAGTGACGATCAGGGCCCTCGGCCGGCTCCTTCTCCGGCGCGCGGCGGCACTCCGCCTCCTTCTCCGCCTGCGCCGACGCGCCCGAGCAGCCAGCCTCCTCCTTCTCCGCCTCGTCAGCAAGGGCGGAAGAGACCTGCCGCCGCTCCAGCTGCTCCGGCGCGTCGTAGTCCTTCTCCTCCGCCTCTTAAGCAAGTAAAGAAGACAACCGCTACGTCTGCTCGGTCGGCGTCTAGCAGTACAACCAGAGGCGGGAGGACATACAGATTCGGTCCTTCTCTGAAGACTCCAGAGAAGTTACCATACGAGAGGACCCAGGAGGAGAATGCCGAGATCGCGCGAGAAGAAGTGAAGAAATTCTTTGAAGGGGTGAAAGCAAAGAAACATCCACCTCCGGAGGAGAAGGTAGATCGGGTGAAAGTGAAGCGCACTCTGGCTGCCCTGACAAAACCACCGAAGTCTGATTCGCCGAAAGGAAACTATGACCGCATTATTGGAAAGGAATTTGCCGAAGCGGAGCGGTCGGGAAGTACTGTCAGTGATCAAAGGCTGAAAGAACGACGAGCTGGGAAAGAAATTGCCCAGCTCGGCGAACAAGCGAAGCAATCGTGCCCCCCGCTCAAGGTGCCTAGCCACAATGTCGATAATGATCCGAGGATGGTGCTCGGTTATAGCAATCTTGCAGATTACCTGCCCGACGAAGTACATTATGAACCCATGGAGATGCAGATACAAAAATACGAGTACGGGAAGCCTCTCGTCAAAGATGAAAGATCTCTATCAACGATGATGCGAAGATTGCATGATTGGTACTTGAAAATCTGCAGAGACTCTGGGGGGAGGAGTACTTTGTATGTGAAAGTTAAAAAGGAGCATGACCTCGTTGGAATTGATCTGTTGCCTGTTCCATTTGAGGAGTTCTATCGGTTTTTCAATCAATTGGCCCTCGATAAAGCAACGGTCACCTGCTACTGTCTGTAAGTAGTACTACTTCTGTCATTAAGTCTCTCTATATAGCTCAGCTCTTTCATTGCATGTATTTATAATTATCCTCACTATATTATGCAGATTGAAGATCGTCAAATTGAAGAAAAGACAAATCGGTGATATTGGGTTCATTAACACAAATATCATAGATGCAACTCAGGTTAAATTTCATGTCGCAGATACCGAGGCCAACTTGCTACGATCGTTGGTAATAAATGAAAACAAAGATATAATACTCTTTCCTTACAACTTCAAGTGAGTGTTACTGTCTTGTGCATATTCGGTTTCCCTTATGTATTAGTCAAGGTTATAGTAATGTAATTGATGAGTTATGCATGCGTGTGCAGTTTCCACTATATTCTCCTAGAGATTAAGCTTGAGCAGGGACTAGTAACTGTCTTAGACTCAAGACGAAAAGATCCCCAGGACTATGCGGACATGACTCAAATGCTCGAGAAGTAAGTTAAATCGATCATTATCCAACATATCAGCAACTTTGTTCATTTCCTGATATATCAAGTAATTGTTTTCTTTGTCTGGCAGGGTTTGGAAAAAATTCACCAAAAAAGCTCCGGGACTCCCGAAGAAGCTGCAATTTAGACACCCGAAAGTAAGTACTATAGTAGCATGTTCCGCGCATCTCCTATTGATTCAAGCGCTAGTTTCATCAATACCATTTGGCATTCTTGCTTATCAGTTTGATTGACCTCTATTTCTTGTAAAGTGGTTGTGGCAGGAACAAGGGAATGATTTCTGTGGATACTACATTTGCGAGTCCATCCACCACACGACCTGTGAGCGGGGCTACTCTGACGAACAATATGAAGTGCGTAATAAACAACATTCACAATTTTATTTTATTACCATCATTTGTGTTGAGTTTCATTCATTCATATATATATATATATATATATATATATATATATATATGTATTGACCCCCTTCTTCAAATTAGATGTTTCGGAAGCGGGATGAACTCCTTGCACCAGCTCGCATGCGAGAAATTCAAGAGGAATTGGCGGCATTCTTTCTTGACCACGTGATCCCTGAAGACGGAGAATTCTATGTGGACCCTGAGTCCGTATGATTACATTTGTAAGAGATAATTATTGTATATATGTAGCCGGTAGTGTCAGATAGATATACGAGAACTTGTTGTTCGACCAATCTCTCGGAGAAGGAGAGGTGGTCGATATCACTTCTCTCTGTATATATGCATATATGTTCATGACGATCTTCTGTTTCCTTCGTTTGCTTACTAGCTAGCTAGCGTGTCTAGTCCTCTCTATATACGTATGTATAGTACGTAGTGTCGACCAAGCACGGACATAAGAGAGGACACTTCTCTCTATTAATTATAACTAGCTAACACAATATATGAAACACCTAAATTAACCCCGCAAAACCCCCACCCCCCCTTTCAAAAAAAAAAACAAAAACCCCAGCCACAGAAGTGCTGACGCGTGGATGCCTATTGGTCCCGGTTGGTGCCACCAACCGGGACCAAAGGGTCTCCTGACTGGGCTCTGCGCAATGCCCACGTGGAGGGCCTTTAGTCCCGGTTCTGGATTGAACCGGGACTAAAGGGGGGAGGTATTAGTACCGACACTTTAGTCCCGGTTCCGGAACCGGGACTAAAGGCCCTTACGAACCGGGACTATAGGCCCTTTTTCTACCAGTGTAAGTGCTCTTAACTACAAACATAAGTGCATGACTATTGACGTACATAACTAGAAACATAAGCATGAGCTACCAAACTATGAATGGAACCCTTCAAGTGACTCCCAAATTAGCATTAAAGTGATCGTCGCAAGATAAGATACTAAAGATTGGTTTTACTTAGCTCATGTTTTCTCTTTGATGATAGAATGTTGGTTGATTGGCTTTATTTTTCATGAATTTTGTAATGATGAATTGTTTGTTGTCTATGTGGGTTGTCTTGATAAAGAGATTAAAAGATCAATGGAATTGTTCCTTTATGGAAAGGAAGGGCTACGGAAATGTATCATCTTTGTAAAAGATCAATAAAGCTTTTACATTGGCTGACCAACCATAGGACCAAGCTCACAACCAAAGGATTCTTAGCTATTGGACCTACAAAAGGACGTGACTTCAAGCTATTATTTGCTACACAACTCTTTTATAAGCAACAAGGCTTTCCTAAGGAACAAATCAATTCCTAGTTCACTTCTATCTTAGAATCCCATTTCGTGCATTCTGTTCCATGCATATGTGTACTAGAGATTTAAATTTGGTAGATATAGGCATAGAAGCCATTGGGAATTATCGATGCAGAACTATAACTACATTATGCATACACTGATTCACATCATTGTTGTGCCTCCCCCTATTATTCCGCTAGATTTGACATTTCTACTCAGCCTCATCACTCCGCTAAATGTGAAACAATACATGCTTCGGCCCTGCTATACACCGCATTCTCTAGAAGTCTTGTAGAACTAGCAACCTAGATTGGTTCCTGTTGGCAAAGATGGGTGATACATGGGCTACGAGTAGTAAGGCAGTGTGGTCTATCATGATTGGTGTAAGTTAGTGGTTAGAAGCTTTGTATTAATGAATTTTATGTTGGCTTGGTGCAACATCTTAGTGAAGAGGTTGATGAATTAAAGTGTGTATTTTCATCAAAAATAAAAACATTTCCAAATGCATCAATTGTTTAAACCTCTTGTAGCCTATGACCCGCTCGAGGACCAATTAGTAACCAAGAGATTCTCGGGTACTGATCTACTGGAGGACTTACGAGATCATATCGTTGTGTACCACCTAAGTCTATTATAAGTAGCAAGACCCTCCTATGCGAAAATTGATAACTTATTCACCATTTTTTTGTATGAATTTTGTTATTGTATAGGTACAGGCATAGAAGTCACGGAGGCGGACTAGGAGCACATGGAGACGCTCCCCCCTATAATCTTAGCCAGTTGGCTCGTGTTTGGGGATCAGTGCAAGTTTAACCGAAATAATTTTCAATGTCTCAATACAAAAGCCGTGAGTATATATGCACAGTTTCAATCTGTCCAAGTGTCCATACACATTTAATTCCAGGCAGGGTGCACATGTCCGTGCAGAATAGAGCGCATGATTCATTTATGAACTTCCTGCAAGTCATTTATTATTAGCAGGACTCAGATAACGCATCTACAGCAAGGCTCTCATACAGTAATAATTTTATCATGTGCACAGCCGTCGCATACCTTAATCACAAACCAAGCATATATCTTTTCATGTCACTTGTTGATTCATCTCTCTGCTGTCAGTTATTTTAAGTTTGTTTCAGTAACAATGACGAGAAATTGTAATTCTCTTTCAGGCACCAGTTCAGTACACGTTGGAAGAAGGATTTGGAGAGACCGACCCCATGTGTCAACTATGTTCAACGAAATGTGGAGCGTGGTTTTAAATGGAGATTCTTGGTATCGCGTGTCCGGACGTAAGTCAGTACTCCCTCCGTTTTAGTTTACAAGTCCTGCATGTATAACTAGGTTGTCAATTTTATCACCCTAATAAAATCTATATAACACAAAAATTGTACCGTTTGAAAATAGAACATCTGAACTTTATATTGGTATATTTTTTGTAATATACGACTTGTATTAGGTTGGTCAAATTAACGACCTAGGGATGCACGCACGTCCTGTAAACTGAGAGAGGGGGAGTAGGAGAGGAAGAAGGTGACGAGGTTAACAGCTTCCCGTGCAACGGAAGCGTGAAATGATGTCATGGAATCTTACAATTAGCCTGTTGCAGTTCAAGATTAGAGAAGTGATAGTATGTATCTTTATAATGAATGAATAAAAAGAATTCTGCTCAGCGTATTATTGTGTAGTATTTTTTATGTCACTCGTAGTAGTTAATCAAATGGTATGTTAATTTGAGAAATGCTTTGCCTGGACAACTAAGCTTTCTTCAACGAATCAACGTAGGCCGATGAAAAATTGTGGAGTACACAGTTGTTTTTTCAAAATGGGATATGGAGTTGGGTTGCATGTCAGACCAACGTACATGCATGCTAAAGTTCCGTGTTGAGGGTCCCACATGCATGCATGCAATTTCTGAACACAAGTTACTCCTAGTTTATTAATGCTTTGCGTGTCTAAGATAGATAGGCCAACAAAGTCGCTCCCGTGCCAGAAAGCGTGCGCCCGAGTTACTACACACTTTTAAACGCACCATCTCCTCATCGGATGATTGATGGAATAAGCGGTGAAAATGTTTGGAACAAAGTGTGCATTCGTTTTTTTACTAACTTTATGCACCAGGTGTCACACAATGAAAATGAAGAAGTCTTTTCCACTATAAATCAAGAGTTCAGTTCACCACAGGGAGTTTCGAACTCTTGATTTATTGTACTAGAAAAAAAGAGTACGCATTAAGCAACCATTATCCATGGAGAAAAAAGGTGGGAAATTGAGGAGCCTGATGTATTGAATTGAAGCTCTGGTTGTTGGACGTTAGCAGTTGAGTAGGATGCATGCACGCCATGTCAGAAGTCAAAACAGGAATGACACTATGCATCATTTAATACGAAAACCGCTGGAGAGCTATACACGGCAAAAATTATCCAATACGCACAAAGCTAATATAGCGGATGGAATCCCGAGGCAATTGAATGAGCGAGATTACAGTGAGCGTAGTCGCCAGGTGCTCCAACGCACTTTCGTAGAAGTCACCAAGAATTACCAATGCTCAGGAATTACAACATGCACTACATGGAGCCTACAACCATTGTGCGTCACCGGAAATGACGGAGGGGGGCGATGGGCCTGGCGACGGGCGAGAGCCACCGCCGGCGCCGATCTTGCCTGAGCCTCCGCCGCCGTTCGCGCCGGTTGAGGTGTCGGGCCTGTCTGATGCCGGAGGAGGATCCTCTCTGCCGCCGATCTGCCAGGCGGTCCCGGCCGGGGACTCGGCGCCTCTGCCGCCGCCGCCGCTGCGGCTGTCACCGGAGTCTCTACGCCCTACGGATGGGATCCGGCAGGCGCCCACGGTGGATCCAACTCCGCTGTTCGATCCATCCCCTTCCCCGGTTTCTTCTTCGACGGAGGATCGGGATCGGGGATTCAAAAATCCTACGAAATGGAGGGTTCGTTTTCGGGATAATCATGCGATGGGGCGATGGATCAATGGCCTGATCTACTCGCACCCGTCTCGTTGGACGACGATCCATGATGATGAAGGAGATATTTTGGCCGGAAGGCATTTATCCGCGGAAGAAGATCTTCATATTGGTTTGTGTTTAGTCATTGATTTGTTTCACATCGAGGTTATTGAGTGTGTGCAGGTACCCCTGGAGGATGAAGAACAAGTTGTCTCTGTTGATCTCACGGAGGATACCGATGGATCAAAGCCGACCCAAAGGTTTGGGGGGCGTTTTTGGATTCTTGCTGACGAGGAGGAAGATGAGGTGGACGTGCCGGTAACGTCGGCCCGGCCGTTATCTTCGCTTGACTTGGGTTCTAGCCCCATGCCTAAACCTTCGGTGAGTATTAAGAAACCTATTTTGCTAGACCGTGCGGTCCTTCCGCAGAAGTCGAAAATGAAACCATGGTGTGGACCGTTGCCGAAGGATGGGCCGACGGTTATCACATTATCTGAATTTTTCCGTCCAGAGTGCTGGACGAAAGTAACTAGACGGAAAAAGAAGGGGGGTCGGGCGGTGTCGCAACGTTCGCCGGAGATAGCCGGTGTTCGTGATTTTCGGGCGGAAAGGCACGACCGTTTGAATTTTCTTTTGGGTACAGTAGGACCGCAAGTATGCGCCGGTGCGGTGGGCTTGGCTAGTACTGGGCTCGAGGCCCAGGGGGCTGGCCAGGCCTACTGTGCGTCGGGAGACGGCAACGTGCATGTCGAGGCCTTGAGGCGATCGCCCCCGCATGCACGTCCATCTCCTTCTCTTTCTCGCGCCGCTAGGGTTCGTCGCTCGGGAAACCGAGGGTTCCCGAGAGCTGTGTCGCGCTGCTCGTTTCTTCTGTTCTCCGGCGAATCGGATCGTCGGCAGGCCCTGCGCCCGACGCCAGCTTGGATGCCTCCGAAGCAGCCGCCTCCGCGCGCCGCGCCAGCTGCGCGAGTTTCGGCCGGGACCACGGGAGGTTCTGCCCCGGCTGCGGCATCGCCTGCGCCTGGAGCCGCCAGGGCTGCGCTCCCGCCTAGGCCGACTATGATGCCGCCCCGGGCGCCGGCTCCGCCTCGGATAGTGGCGCCCCAGCCTCGGGCGCTAGCCCCGCCACCGCGACCGTCTGCACCGACCCCAACTGGGGCGCTGGCCCCGTTTGCGGCAAGGGCGCCGGCCCCGCCTCGGGGGGCGTTGCCTCCGCCGGTGGCGCCTGTACCCGTGCTGCGGGCTGCACCGACGCCTCCTCCTAGGGTCAAACCGCCGCCGACTCAACGGCCGTGGCCGAGGCAGATGGCGGGAGGCCGAGGCGGTTCTGGTCAGGGTTCAAACGGCCATGGGACGGGCGCGTCGCCGGGGGATGACTGTAACCCCGCGCGTGGTCAGTGGGGCGATGACGGCCATGATGCTTATGGCGCTGGTCTGCACCGGGGCTCTTCATCCACCGAGGTGGCCGTGGCTATGCTTGGGTGGACAACGGCAATGATAACCGGGGTTTTCAAGGACCGCCTGGAAATTTTGTCGAGGGTGCGGCCGGTCCTAAAAACCGAGCTTTCCGAGGACGCTTTCGTGGAGGTCGGGGCGGGAACAGGCGGCACTACCAGCCTCGACATCCTATGACCGCTACCGTGACGGAGGTACCGGATGGTGCATCGGATCTACCGCAGGTGGCGGTGGAGACGGTGCAGGCCTTGGCTGCAGTTTCTATGCCAGAGCCCATGCAGACTGGCGATTCTACTTCTGAGCAAGGTTCGGACAAGGCCAAGAGTGACAAGTTGTCTAAGTGGGCGGCTAAGAAGAAGAAGCTCAATTGTTTCCGTTGTGGGGAACCGGGTCACTTTTTGGTTCACTGTACTGCGGAGTTATGTGACCTATGCCGGAAACCTAAACACACAGCGGCTGACTGTCCTCTTATGTTGGGGCCTAAACCATCCGTTCAGATCTACGGAGTGTGTTGTTCGGAGTTGATGTTTTCTGAGTCTCCTTCTGCGGAGCCTTCTGCGCCCATAGTGGAAACGTCCTTCCCCGGTGTGGTGAAGGTGGTTCACGGGCCGTTGACCGAAGCTCTTACTTAAGCTCACCGATAACTCTTGCAAAGTGGATTTTCCGTCTAAGGAGGATCGGGTGAGGATTCTCAAGTTCGGTATGAGCAGGGTCACAGGGACTAGTTATGTGCTTGAGTTTGATAAGTGGAACAAGAAAGAGCCACAAGGCACGCCTTTAACTCAGATTTGGGTTCGTTTCTCTGGTGCTCCCTCTGACCCTCTGGACAGCTTCTTGGTCACTTGGAGCCTGGGTTCTTTGATTGGCAGGACTGAGCAGGTGGATATGCAGTTCACTCGGGCTCATGGGGTGGCATGGCTTCTTGTCAGTGTAGCCAATATTCAGTTCTTGCCAGACGTGGTGCCTTGGACTTACGCGGGTGTTCTATATCAGTTGGATGTTGAGTATGAGGATCCTGATCTTTTCAATGAGTTTGAGGATGATAACCCCATGGACACTTCTGAGGGAGGAGGGGGTTCGAGGAACCAGGATGATATAGCTAAGAGTGATGATGACAAGGCTAAGGGGCCTTCGGGGCAGTCTGATAATGGTGACTCCGCCCCTGTTGGGACTTCCAGGACAGTTCCGACTACCACTCTTCAGCTTGGCTCTTTTGGAGCGTTCTCGGCTCCGCCAAGGGTGTCGTGTGACAGGGTCCGTTCTGCGACCCCGGTGCTCAGTTTGCGGGTGTCGAGGTCTGCTGAGGGCGGAGGTGCTTCGGGGCAGGATGTCCTGCCCTCGGTTGTTTCCTCTCCTTCGGCACAGGCTGAGGCGGCCGAGCCGGTGGTCATGGGAGGAGATGGCGAGCAGGAGGCTCGGCCCTTTGGGCCTTTGACGCTGGCGGTCCCAAGGGTCGGCGCGGCCCCCTTGGTGAGGTCGCCGGTTTGCGGGGGAGCGGGCGCGCAGGAGGCCGTCTTTTCCTCTTCTGTTGCTCTGGAGGGTGGGCTGGGTGGTTTGGTTGCTGCGGCACCGGACTCCCTGGACCGCGCTAGGCCGAGTTCACCGGTCGCGGGCGTCGGCGGGGTGGCCGTCGATGGGCCCTGGGAGCTCTCATCGCCGTTGGACGTTGCTCCGGTGGCCCCGACGCTGGTCACCGCTGTTGGGGGACGGGCAGGAGGCTCTTTCCCCAGCGCAGCTTCTCGCGAGGAGGTCATCGCTTTCGGTGGGATCCCGGATCCTGTCTCTGCAGGGAGACGGGTCAGCGGGAGACTGCAGGAGCAGCCGGATGTTGATGACATGCAGCTCAGGTGCGCGTTGAGGGCGGCCAAGTTGCGTGACGTCGAGCTTTCTACTGGTATGTCTGTTAACAAGTCTAATTCTATTATACATTTTACCAATGATGAGATTGTGCAAAATGCTAACCAATTAGGAGTATCTCTTGGTAATAATGATCTAGAGATTTCTAAGTCGGTTAATGATATGCTAGATTTGGAAGCTGAACGAGCGTTAGAATTGATTCGTAACATGGCGGCGGTTAGGCCGATGAATGAATCAGAGATTGATGCGCTTGGGGTTAGAGTTCTAGATGGTTTGTGTGCTGATCTTGATCCTGCGGTACAGGAGGCGGAGGAGGAGGATGAGTATGGCCTCCCTGAAACATCTAACCTTGAGGATGAGTCTTTGGTGGTAGAGGCTCAATCCGAACGTGCCGAACCTTCTGATGTTCGCGTTAAGCCTAAACGGACCTGGAAACGGAAGGTTTATCCGGCGTCGGCTGTGCGTAGAAGTGCTAGGATCCGTACCTCTAAAAAATTTCATGATGAAATATGAGAGGCATCTTTTGGAACAGCAGAGGTCTTAAAGACTTGGCTAAAAGACGGTTTCTAGCAGAGGCTTCTCTTGAACATCATTTAGACTTTATTGCTTTATCCGAGACTGGACGAGGTAATTTTTCTCCACAATTTCTTAGTACCTTATCTGGGGGGGTTGATTTTGACTGGCACTGCCTCCCACCTCGAGGAAGATCCGGTGGGGTTTTACTTGGGGTTACGTGTGAAACGTTGGAGGTTCGGAGTGTAGTGTTGGGTGAGTTTGCAGTAAAGTTTCAGGTCAGAACTAAAGCGGATGGTTTTGATTGGGCTTTGGTGGCAGTCTATGGGGCTGCGCAACCAGAACTCAAGCCAGATTTCTTGGCTGATTTGGTCCGTGTTTGCGGTAACGAGCAACTACCCGTCTTAGTGGGTGGGGATTTTAACATTATTCGAAGAAAGGAGGAAAAGAATAATGACAACTTTGACGGCAGATGGTCGTTTATGTTCAATACTATCATAGAAAGCTTGGATCTCAGAGAGATAGAGCTTTCGGGTAGGAAATTCACTTGGGCAAACTCGCTACCGGTTCCGACTTTTGAGAAGCTCGATCGTGTTTTGGCGAGCGTCGATTGGGAACAGAAGTTTCCTCTGGTAACGGTGCAGGCATTGACACGAGGTATCTCGGATCACACACCGTTACTAGTCGACTCTGGAGCTCAAACTCATATGGGTAATAAGAATATTTTCTCCTTCGAACTTGCCTGGTTTGAAAGAGAAGGGTTTATTGAGTTGTTAGCTAGAGAGTGGGCTAAAGACTCGGGGGGAAGGTCACCCATTGAGCGGTGGCAGTGCAAGATTCGTCATCTTCGAAGGTTCCTTCGTGGATGGGCTAAGCACACGAATGGGATATATAAGACTGAGAAGGAAAGACTCCTTATGCTTATTCATTCCCTTGAGTTAAAAGCTGAAACCTCTATTTTAGATACGTCCGAGCTGGAGTCTAAAGTGGAGGCCGAGTTGAGGTTGAAAGAGCTTCTCCGCGAGGAGGAATTGAAATGGGCTTTGAGAGCTAAGGTTCGTAAGGTTGTCCAAGGAGAGGACAACACTCAATTCTTTCATATGATTGCTAATGGAAAGCATCGTAAGAAGAGAATTTTTCAATTAGAACAAGATGAAGGGACGATAGTTGGTGAGGAAAACCTGAAAGTTTACATTACCAACTATTATAAGCAGTTGTTTGGATCTCCGGAAGAGAGTTTTGTGTCCTGGATGAGTCAAGAGTTGAGGATGTTCCCCAACTTGAGACGGAAGAGAATGAGATTTTGACTGCTCCTTTTACGGAGAAAGAGGTGTTTGAGGCCATTTCACAAATGAAGAACAATAAAGCGCCAGGACCAGATGGGTTTCCGGCGGAGTTCTACAAAAAGTGCTGGCATTTTATTAAGGGTGACCTGTTGCCGATGTTTCATGATTTGTTAAATGGTCAGCTTCATTTGTTCAAGCTCAATTTTGGAACGATAACTCTTCTTCCTAAGAAGACAGAGGCTATTCGCATTGAGCAGTTCAGGCCTATCTGTTTGCTTAATGTTAGTTTCAAAATTTTCACCAAGGTTGGGACGAACAGACTCACGCAGATTGCGCATTCAGTTGTGCAACCGTCCCAGACCGCTTTCATGCCAGGCAGAAATATCCTTGAAGGGGTGGTCGTCTTGCATGAAACGCTCCATGAGATTCACTCAAAAAACTAGATGGTGTGGTTTTTAAAGTGGATTTTGAAAAAGCATACGATAAAGTTAAATGGCCTTTCCTTCAACAGGCGTTGCGTATGAAAGGATTTGACAAGGCCTGGCGAGACCAGATTGAGTCCTTTACGCAAAAAGGGAGTGTAGGGATTAAAGTGAATGATGATATAGGTCACTATTTCCAGACACATAAAGGACTAAGGCAAGGAGATCCCACGTCACCGATTCTATTTAACATAGTGGTTGATATGTTATCCATTTTAATAGGTCGGGCTAAGGATGCGGGGCAGGTTTCGGGCTTGGTTCCGCACCTAGTTGATGGTGGTATATCCATTCTGCAGTATGCCGACGATACTATCATCTTTATGGAGCATGACTTGGCGAAAGCAAGGAACATGAAGCTTGTGGTGTGCTTATTTGAACAATTGTCTGGACTCAAGATTAACTTCCATAAGAGCGAATTGTTTTGCTTTGGAAGAGCTAATGAGGACCAGGAGGCGTATAAGCAATTGTTCGGATGTGAGTTGGGTTCGCTACCGTTTACATACCTAGGTATACCCACTCACCATCGTAAGCTGACGAACAAGGAGTGGAAGTGCATCGAGGATCGTTTTGAAAAGAAACTGAGCTGTTGGAAAGGGAAGCTCATGTCATATGGAGGTCGATTAATTCTGATTAATTCGGTCTTAACCAGTATGCCCATGTTTCTTTTATCCTTTTTTGAGGTCCCGGTGGGGGTCAGGAAGAGGTTAGACTTTTATCGATCTCGTTTCTTTTGGCAGAATGATGAGTTGAAACGAAAGTATAGGCTTGCAAAATGGGATATCATCTGTAGGCCGAAGGACCAAGGCGGTCTAGGCATTGAAAATCTAGAGATCAAGAATAGATGTCTCCTTAGCAAGTGGCTATTTAAACTCTCGTCCGAGACAGAGGCCACATGGGCTCAGATTCTGCGAAATAATTATCTTCAGGCTAAAACTTTGGCTCAGGTGACTGTGCGCCTGACTGATTCTCCGTTTTGGAAAGGGTTGATGAGAGTCAAGCCCCTCTTCTTTAACAGGGCAAAAATCTTAGTCGGTGATGGGACTAACACGAGGTTCTGGGAGGATACATGGCTTGGGGAGACGCCTTTGGCACTTCAATATCCTACTCTGTATAACATTGTTCAACGTCGAGAAGCCTATGTTGCAACTGTCTTACAGTCCATGCCTCTCAATATTAGCTTCCGGAGGACGCTAGTAGGCCATCGTTGGGAGGCATGGCTTCATCTTGTACGAAGGTTGATGGATGTCCAGCTGGCTCAGCAGCCAGATAGATTGTTTTGGAAACTGACTAAGGACGGCAGGTTCTCGGTCAAATCCATGTATCTGGATGTCATAAACACTAGTGTCATTCCTTGCTCGAAGCACGTCTGGAAAGTTAAGGTACCTTTGCGAATCAAAGTGTTTATGTGGTTTGTGCATAAACAAGTCATTTTGACAAAAGACAACCTGGCAAAACGCAATTGGATGGGTTCTGCTAGGTGTAGCTTTTGTGATTGTAACAAAACTATAAGGCACCTCTTTCTAGACTGTCCGCTGGCTAAGATTCTTTGGCGTTCGATTCATATTGCTTTTAATATTACTCCACCTACCTCTATCAATATGTTATTTGGAACATGGCTTCATGGG
This sequence comes from Triticum urartu, assembly GCF_003073215.2. NCBI lineage: Eukaryota > Viridiplantae > Streptophyta > Magnoliopsida > Poales > Poaceae > Triticum > Triticum urartu. Next base: position 565,437,387 of record NC_053027.1, read on the forward strand.
GTTAACTTGGATGTAGCAAAACACATTCGTGTCGGAGTGTGTGCCTTGTTATGGGCAGTATGGAACTGCAGAAATGATTTGGTTTTTAACAGAAAAACAAACTTTCACTTTTTGCAGGTTATCTTCAGGGCCACAACATTGATCCGTATGTGGTCATTACTCACTCCGACGGAGGCCAGGGGGCGTTTGGCTACTGTGTCTACCCGATGGGAGATGGTAGCTCGGGGTATTTTTAACCGGTTTGGATGGCGGTCATGTAATAGGATAGGCATGTAGTGCTCCTATTTTATTTGCCAGCCGGTTGTGGCTTCTTGATTAGGCTTGCTTGAGCAGCTTGTTTTCTTTTCGTACCTTCAGATGTTGGAGATTTCTGTGACTGCTTTTGTTTTTTAATTATGAGCCGTATGCATCTTTCTGATGCAGAGGCCGGGGTAATACCCCTTTTCTAAAAAAAACATCCATTGTGCGTCTCTCACCTACGATGTTACCTCGGCTATTCTCCATGTGGCTTGCTGACTCTCAAGTCAACAATACAATGGATACCCGCTTTCCTGGCGTTTTTGTACCCCCGTTAGGATAAGGGTATGGTAAGAGAATTATCAATGACATTTAGATGGGAGCCATGCTTTTTATTTGTCCGTGTCTTTTGGAAGAAAAGAAGTACTTCGTTCGTCCCATAATATAAGGTGTTTTTACAAGTTGTTTAGCTTCCAAAACCATTTTGCATTGTGGAATAATGAGAGTAGAAGTTAGTCAATGCAGAAATGGAAGCCGCTCCCTCCATAGAGCCGGGCCTTTTTTGGGACCCGAAATAGGGGGCCTTGATTAACAAGAGTGTGGTGTATAGAAAGAAAAATGTTACCCCTCCCGATCCAAATTGATTGACGCTGCTTCAGTACAGCGGCGTCAGTTAATATAGATTAGAGGGAGTATATCTTTTCCTCAAAAAATAAGTTATATCTCCTTCGGTTTGTTTCTAGAAAACATTGCTTCCGTTTTTTTTCTGAACACCGTTTTCGTTCGTTTCAAAGTTTATAAAATGTGGCTGATCTAAGCTCGACTTTTTATGCATGCGGCTGATCTGGTCGTATGTCTGCTCGAGTAAAAATAGGAAGGGAGAATTTTTATTTTTTGTGGGAGTGAGAAAGGAGAATTTAAACTGAAGTGTTTTATTTTTTATGCATGCAGCCAGTCTGATCTTGGCTTCCTCGTCAAGAAGCAATAAACTACTCTCTCTATTCCATAATGTAAACCGTCTTTTATTATAGGTCCGAGGGAGTACCTATTATATCATGTACTTTTGTTTTGCTTTTGTAGGCGTCGTGAGGTTTTTCTCCGTTGTGATAGGCAGGCGCGTACGTATTGGATCATTGGATGGACATTTGCCCATTTGAAGTCACGGCGTTGTCCTAGATTAGTATTGTTTCCTTGTTTAGCGTTCGCACTGGCAGACATTCTCATTGACCATATTATATATCTACTGCATAGAAGAAGAAGGCCACACGATTAATTATCTGCTAAATTATTGCTGGTATTATATACACCTGTCACTCAACTGACCGCTGTTCATGCGCACCGTATAATTAACAAATATACCTGGTCAATGGATTCAGCCATTTTGTTTGACTCGGGAGTTCAACGGTGCGTGATGGCAATAGTTGCACCAGGACGAGCAGGTAAGCAGCGAGGAACTACTCCCTCCGTTCCTAAATATTTATCTTTCTAGATGTTTCAACAAATGATTACATACGAAGCAAAATGAGTGAATCTATACTCTAAAATATGTCTATATACATCTATGTGTGGTAATTATTTGAAATCTCTAGAAAAACAAATATTTAGAAACGGATGAGTACTACTGTGCATGCCCAGCTTACTATATAAGTAAACAAATGATTAAGCACGTGCACTGTATTTATACTCTGACGGCATGGTCACGTCGGTCAGATACATCCATATTCCTGCTTAACTATACAATTGTTGTTAGGCCATCTACAAAGATTTGATCCTCAAACCACCCGTATTCATTCGGACCACATGGTCCGGACATGTTTTGACATTTAATGTGGTTCTGTATCAATCCGCCGACCAATTCGAATGCGCTTTTTTGCATGTTATGTTTGGATAATTTGTAGTATTATTTTCTATCCGAACTTTGATGATTTCCGTCGTGAATTTCATCCGGTTAGCTGAAAAGCGGTTTGAAATGAACGCGGCTAGCGTTTAATGGTAGGCTTTTGCATCCGTGTCCATGGATTGATCCCCTTTCCGCAGATGAATGTGGTGTCAGATTTGCGGGTTAGCGTTGGAGACGACCTTAGTCAAACCGACTACCAGGAAATACAACAACGTGAGTGTGCTACTACCTCTCTTTGTAAATGTAAGAAATTGAGTAACAGTTTTGTTAAATTTTAGTCGACTGAGACTTCGTTATGTCTCAGTCAATGCTATAGTCGTACTTGTGTTATTTCCATTTTCGTTTTGAGTAGTCATTGTGGAGGTTTGATCTTCGCTGTGTTGGCTGCTGGCTAGGCAACGCACGCGCGTGCGTACGCATGTGGATATATATCCGCAGTCACGTCGCTCTCGTCGGTCCATTTGTTCTCCTAACAGATGCCATCTTTTGCTCTCTTACGTTCAGCGTTCGCACAGGCAGGCTGGAGCACAGCTCGTCGGTCGGTCGGTCAACCGTGCGTGTCATATTTTCTTCGTTGGCTTTACCATGAAAGTTCTGGACTTGGCAAACACGGTGGATGCATGGCTGCATCCGCAGGTCGTTCTGCGTGTAGAACCGGCTGTACGTGTGCGTGCTGGAGACGGCGATCAGTCCCTCCGTTCATTCATTTGTCCATGCAGTACACATACTCCTATATCGTACGTGCGTATAACCATTGACACTGCTGGTACTGCATGCATGCCACGTACGTAACGCCGTCATCCGGCCGTCGCGTGCGCTCAGTTAACTGCAGCGGAGTCATCAGCTGGCCTGTCTTTGACCCGATCGGCAGGCCAGCTTTCGTTCCGCCGTAGCCAAGGAAGAGAAGAGGTGCAGCCTTTATTGCGCCCGCTGCTTGAGGTATGGCGCCGTTGCCTTGGTCTAGCAGCTCGGCGATGTTCCTAGTGCATACAAACCTGTTTTCCTACGGGCACGAGTATGAAATTTCTGTTTATGAAAGTTTTTCTTCTCCTTCTTTTGTAAAATAGATAGATTCTGCCTTCGATCTTCTCCGCACGAGCATGTGGATTCGCCTTTCCTTTGCTGTCCGCTACAGTTAGTGCATAGGTTAGGGTTTCGAGGGGTGGCGCTTGGACGGATGACGGCGATTTTTTTTAGTCAGTCTTTCGGACTTTGATCCCTCTCAACTTCATCCATTGAACGGGTTACATGGAGATCCGGCGTAGATTCCTGCCGACTCCTTGGAGCGAAGAGATTAATTAAGGTTTCTCGTTGTACGTACGCAACGGCAAGATTTGGTGCCAGGCATTTCGAATCGATTCAAGAGTTCAGTAATGACACTACAGTTCAAGGCACTGGTCCTTAGGGACACATGCACAAAGACTTTTCGACTATCATCAACAATGTCATGCTAGCTCCGGTATGGGAGCGGCGACAGTGGCCGCCGACAGCTCAGTTTGGCAATGGCAAAGATTGTTCGGTGGTCCAGGGACGTCGTTGTAATTTTTATTATATTTATGCTTTGTACTTCCGGTTGTTTAATAGATTGGACTTATTTTTTTAAAAAAGAGGGAAAATGGTTTACAACTAATGAAAAATATTTTCCTGCCAGGACAAGTTTGATGCATCTTCAACGCGGATCACAAAACCTCCCACAAATATCCGGTCTGGATCGGACACTTTTAGCCATCCAATGTTCGGCCTAGACAGTCCGAACACTTCAGCCGCTCCTTCCATAGAGCGGGGCCTTTTTTCGGCCTGAGATGGGTTGGCCCTTGATTGACAAGAGCATGGTATAGAAGGAAAACAAGTTATGTCTTCCTTGATTAAAAAAAAATGTTTTCGTAACTTCAAAATTCTATAAATTGTGTCTGATCTATGCTCGATCTATTATGGCATGCGGCGATCTGGTCCTCCGTTTGCCCCGAGTCAAAATACGAACGCGGATTTCAGGCTAAACTGCTGAAGTGTTCTCTGTCTTGCTAGCCTGACTACATCAACACGTACTAGCTACTATACTACCAAGCTTTCTTGGTGATAGTCATGCATATTGGTTGCTCAATTTTTTCCCCTCTCACTTGCTTTATAGTTTTCTCAAACCAGTGAATTGCTATAAAAACTTCTAAAACTACGAAAGGCAATGTGAAACCACTCTCAACACATCCACTCGCTTATCCACTAGAAATTATTAACTCGGCTATTTAGGGCGATTCTACACCTTTCAAGTTAAGAATATAGTAACATTAAAACGGAGCGCATGGATGCTACAACTGGAGACACAAAAATTGGCCAAAAATACTAAAAGTTCTCTTTCTACACAAAACAAAAACAAAAGAGGACTATTTATGGCTTGCCATTTTTGCACATGATACAAATACTAACTTTTATTATTTTAATGAACTTTTGGTAGTTATATAATCCTATCATGTGCAAAAGGGGATCCGAATATCTACACATTTTTTCAGTCCCCCGAAACGCAAACCGCCATTGTCTAAACCAGGGTTGAAGTGTTCTAAGAAAATTCAGGATTGCAAATAGAGGGGTTGGACCTGGAGTCATATTTCAAGGTTTTAAATTTAGGGTTTGAAGTTTAGGGTCTAAATCGGACCGGTCACAGGTCACCGCACATCAGAAGCTTGAAAAACGATCAGATATTGTGGGACGGAGAGAGTATATTGCATATAACAAGATGAAGGATGCCAGGGGATATTAATTATTTGCCTCATTATTGCCAGTATTGTACACTTGTCGGTCAGCTGACGGCTGCTGATGCACGCAACACAATATATATTGCGTGGAAGAACAGGAAGATGAGACGGATGCTTATTCGCTGCTAGATCGTTATTGCTAGTACTATATGCACCTGTCACTCAGCTGACGGCTGTTCATGCACACGGCATACTGAAGCAAACATACTACCTGGTCAACGGAATGGATTCAGCCATTTTGTTTGACTCGCGAGTTCAACGGCGCATGACGGCCATCAGTTGCAGGTTCAGTTCAGAACCGGCGGAAGGAACCGTGGTATTTATACTGTGACGGTATGCTCACGTCAAATACAGCCATACCAGTAGTACTACGTACTTCTTTATTTATTTTTGCGGGTTATAATAGTACTATACGACCGTTTGGAGTAGTCGTTGTGGAGCTGGGATGGCTGCTAGCACGGCAACGTACGCATGTGGATATATATCTGCAGTCACGTCGCTCTCTCGTCGGTCCATTTGTTCTTCCGTGGAGCGGTCGCACTGGCACTGGCACGCACACACGGCACACGGCTTCCGTTGAGAGCTGGTGCTGGTATGTATGCATGCACGAAAGCCCTGGACCTGGCAAACACGTACAGTACGAGTACAAATGGCCAATGGGTAGCTGCATCCGCAGGGTCGCTCGGCCTCGGCCTCGGCGTGTAAAAGCGAACCGAACGAAGCTGGCATCACGACTGCGTGCGTGCGTGCGTGCTGGATGGAGACGTACGGCGATCGGTCCATTCATCCATCTGTCCACGTTCGTACTATAACCACCGACACTGCTGGTGCTGCGTGCCACGCACGTAACGTCCCAGTCTGCATGGTCTTTGACCTGATGGATCACCTTCGTCGGCAGAGGAAAGAAAACAAGGGACGCAACACTGACTTTTTTTGTTGTTGCTGATTTGTCTTAAATTTTGTAACTTTTGTTTCGTCTACGACCCTGCACCAGCGTGCACAACACATCAGCTAGCAATAATGCACATGTGTCTGTCTTTCTTTCCCTAGCAAAACATTCCGTTCTACCGCATACTCAGTCAGGGACTGAAACTCTTTCTTTTTCCTTTTTTTCAATATAATAATTGATGATGACTCGGTTCAGCTACGGAATCAGATCAGATAGGCCGCAACAAGAACAGATCAAGCCTCCATCGGTGGCCAACCATTTTTGCTGATTTGTTTCTTGTTGCACCCGTGGATTTCTTTTTGTTTCCTTCTAATTTGGCATTTGGCGTCCTCGAATCGATTTTTCGTCGTGACAACTGGCAGGCTAATACGTTTGCGTGTGTGTGTATATTTCCAGTCACGTCGTTGTCCCCGCTGCACTAAGTTTAGGCCTTGTTTGGTTCCAAATAAGTCATCAACTTATAAGTCGAAAAGTAAAAAAAATGACTTATTTTGCCAAACAGACCCAACTTATAAGTCACCTTAATTTATAAGTCATAAGTTGCTCCACCCCAACTTAAAACTTATAAGTCACCCCTTTTGCATAGGTCCCACCAGTGGCGGAGCTTGGGCAAGAATCATGAGGGGGCCACTGGCTGGGGGGGGGGGGGAACAAAATCACTATGGGTTGATTTTTGGTGCAAAAATAGGCCTAAAACTAAGATATATACATGTATTTTCCTGTGAGCTGGGGGGGCCACCGCCCAGGTTGGCCCCCATGAAGCTCCGACACTGGGTCCCACCACCTTTACATAAAAAAACAAGATGGGAAGATGTGCTCAGATGACTTATAAGTCAGGTGACAATCAAACAGGCGTGACTTATAAGTCACTGGTTTTAAGTCACCTGATTTATAAGTCAGGTGACTTATTGGAACCAAACAGATTCTCTGTTCATTCAAAAAAAAAGAAAAAAAACTAAGTTTGTTCCCTCCTGTCCATTCAGCCACCCGTCATCGTCGTCTCGCCGATAGCCGGCGTCCTGGTGACACATTCCCTTGTTCCTCCTTCCTCCTCCGGCACACTCATCTCTTGTCTATCATGCCCGGAATCGACGGCGATCCTGTGTTCACCCTCTGAGATTAAAGAATGAACATCCAATGGCGAGATCTAACGCGACACCTGGTGATGTCACTTCGCCACTCCGCCAAACACGAATCCGTCGTCGATTCACTAGCTAGGTTTCCGCATATAAAAAATGGCACGATCATTGCGATAATTTTGAAAATCTTCATTCGTAAACGACTCGAAACACAGCGGATGCTTGGCTTATCACTAACAGTTTGTCTAATTCACATCTAGATATTTTTTAAGAATATCACATCTAAGCTCCCACAAATATATAATACAGCAACAAGAAACGGAAAAAAACTAGAACAAAAAAAATAGATCATAAATAAAATGGAAATCAGCTTAGATGTGACATAACTATGTCACATCTATATGTGTCGACCCTATCCCTAACCCGAGGGTCTCTCTCGTCTAGACGTCGTGTGGTCGGCGAGTTTCTTTTTCTCTTTCAGTATGCTGTTTGGCAAATTGGTTTTCGTTGTGACTGCCCGACAGGTAGGATCGATGCTAGCACGTGTACGTGTGCAATCGCGTCGCTGTCCCTGCCTGCAGCAGCACTAGCCACCACCCACGAGACGAGATTGATTGATTATTTCTGCTCTCTTCCTCATGCCAAAATGAAAACAGAAAAATGGTTCTCATCCGCTTATCATTCACACCGTGCGTTCATTAGTTAACTTGGGGTCAACCAAACTGTCCACTTCTCCTTCTCCTACTCGACCGGGCTGCTCTCCGTTGACTAGGGTACATAGACACCCACCGTACGTGCAAGTGAAAATGCAGTCAAGTGGTAAAACTCCAAATCACCCGACCAACATGCATGGATGCATCTCGAACCAACTAAGGCTGATGTTAATTAAGGGACATGATTGATTAATTAGGCATCAAGTTGCACACTTGCATAGTTGCACACATGCTATTGTCTCTCCAAATCGAACTAACTATATTTTTTTTTTGCACCGGCAAATGCGAGCCCACTTTGCGAGGGACTCCATGATCTTCCAGGGTTCCATGCAAAACGCCTCGACTCTGGCGGCAATTTTTGATAAATTTCATGCGAAAACGACTCGGAACATGGCTGATGCTTGACATATCCCATGCCCATCGTTACTCTCGTGTAGACATGGTTTGGTCGGCGAGTTTTTCTTCTTCTCAAATATGGTTGGCGAGTTCTTTTTTTCTTCACTACTACTGTGCTGTGTCGGCAAATTGGTTTCGTTGTGACAGCCTGACAGGGGAATATTGCTAATGTTGTGCACGCTTGTACAGGGTTGTAGACGAGATCAAATTTTTATGAATGATAGTAGTAGACAAGTCAGCAAAAAAATAAGCAAGTGATGGACAGGGGAATATTAGGCTAGTCATAGTAGAGAGTAACTTAGACTAGTGTCATGCATATGACACTAGTCTATGTTACTATCTTCATAGTGCTAAGTGTTATAGAAATAGTATCATATATGGCTGCATTTATTAGCTCATAGAATCAACATTTCTTGGAAAGCGCTATGTGATGGTAACATAATATGTTACTACCTCCGTTTCAGTTTACAAGTCCTGCGCGTATACCTAGGTTGTCAATTTTATCACCCTAATATAAACTATATAACACAAAAATTATACCTTTTGAAAGTAGAAACTCTGAAGTTTATGTTGGTATATTTTTTGTAATATATGACTTGTATTAGGTTGGTCAAATTGACGACCTAGAGGTACGCGCACGCCCTGTAAACTGAGAGAGAGGTAGTACTCCAAACACCTCTCTCCTCATTAACTAGGTGACACATAAGCAAACTTGTCTTGAGATGTGTTATGTTACTAATTAAGTTAGAGCATCTCCAGCCGCGCCCCCAACAAGGCCCCCCAGGCGACTTTTCGGCCGCCGGCGCCAAAAAATAGGCCCAGTCGCGCCCCCGAGGGCCCAATTTTCGCCAGCTCGGGTCGAAATTGGCGCCGGCGGACCCAACCCGAACCCGGCCGCCTCCGCCTATATAAGCCGACCCCAGCGCGCCAGTGGCACGCACAGAGTCTCCACCGCTGACGCACCCTTTCTCCCCTTCCTCCCTCTCCCCTCGCCGCCCCAGTTAAAAAAATTGGCCGAACGATTCCCAGGCGACAGCGCGGCGGCGAACGGCTTCGGCCGCCGCCACCTTCACGAGGACGAAGCTCGGCTCCTCTTCGAGGCCGAGTACCCGGTCCCGCCGGACATGCGGGTGCCCGGGGCGTGGAGAATCAGCGCCGGCGGGGTCCCGGTGCCACCACCGCCCACTGGGGCGGCGCGTCGTGCGGAGATCGCGCGTATCCGCGCCTCTCTGCCGCGGGCGGCGAGGGAGGGGCCGCGCTACGTCCCCGACAGCCCGCTCTAGGAGCCGTACTTACGTTGTCGTCACGTCGAGCAGCTCGAGGCCACCAACGGCGTCGTGCCCTCCGGCAGGCTCAACTCCGAGGGGCGGCGCCGATGGTGGGGCGTGCTCGGCCGCACGCTGGAGGCCGTCCTCGAGTACATCGAGGGCGGCAACACGCCGAGGCTGGAGTACCCCTCCCCCTCGTCCTTCGCTCGCTGCCGTTGGAGCTCGTGGACGCCGAGGCGCATGGACCCCGGGGCGTCCTCCTCCTCGTCTGGTCGGTCGACCGGCTCTCCCTGCCTCCGCCCCGTCAAGCCGGAGCCCCAGGACAAGCCCGTCAAGGCAGAGCCCCAGGACACGCCTGTCAGCCGGCGCACCCGCAGCTCTGGTATCCGCATCGCCGACTCCACCCCCGCTTCCGGGCGCCTCGTCTTCGTCGCGCCCAAGCCGGAGCCTAGTCCCCCCGGAGTACGAGGAGATAGCCCGGCGCGGCTTCTCCAACGCGGATGCCCTACGGTGGGCGCGCGACGACTACCTCCGGACGAAGATGACCCGGCAGACCCGGGCCCTGGAGGAGATCGCCGCCCGCAAGCGTGGGCGCGAGGACGAGCATAGCGTCGTGATCCTCGACAGCGATGACGACGAGGACGCCGCCGGACCGTCCAACCCGCCGCGCTAACCGGGAGAGGGTTGCAGCAAGGACGGTGGCCACGACGGAGGCGGCGACGACGACGACGCCGCCGACGATGACGGCAGCGGCGACTACACGCGGTTCTACAACCTCCTCGGCATGTAGATCTGCAAGGGCGGCGGCCGGCGAGGAGCGGCGAGGCGAGCGAGACGGCGGGCGGGCCTAGTAGTGTGTTTTTTCTTTTTGTAAAATATTTTAAATATGTATGAGCGGGCGTGTTTGCGCCGTGTTTGGTTGAATTTGGTTTGAAGTCGCCGAAATATGCATGAACTCGCCGTGTTTGCGCCGTTCAAAAAAATCTCGTGGGCGCCGCGACTGGGTGGCATCACGCCCCCAACGCGCGTTTTGCGCCGGTGCGCCCCCAGGAGGCGATTTTTAGCGCCTCCTGGGGGGGCAATGGCTGGAGATGCTCTTACTCCCACTATGACTAGCCTTATTTCGTTCTAAGTTGGCATTTGGCGTCGTTGAGCCGAGTTTTCGCCGTGTGAGCTGGACAAGCTAAATACGTGTGTGTGCGTGTACGTTAGAGCATCTTCAGCCGTTCGGCCCCCCAGACCGCGTTTTTCGGCGTCCTGGGGGCGAGCCGGCGAGATTTTTGGCGTGGGGGCGACTACGTTCCCAGTCCTCGCCCCCAGGTCGGCCCCAGGGCTAAATCTATTCGGCTTTTTTTGGTACAAACTCGTCGAAATTCATCCAAACTCAGCGACATTCATTCAAATTTGTACAAAAAACAAATAAAAAAACAAACACGGCCTAGCTACGCCGTCCTCGCCGCGCCTCGCCGCCGTCCGGCTTCTACATGCCTAGGCGCTTGTAGAAGTCGGTGTAGTCTCCGTCGTCGTCGTCTTCCTCGTCGTCCTCTCCCTGCCACCCGCCGCCGTCCCTGCTGCGGCCCTGTCCATGGTCGCTGACGCGGGATGGCCCGGCCTCCTCCTCGTCGCTGTCTAGGTAGACGACGCCGTCCACCTCGTGGGCGGGGCGGTGGTGGCGCGCCTTGAGTTCCTCGATGGCGCGGCGCTGTCGAGCCACCTGCTCACGGACGTAGTCCTCCCTCGCCCAATTCATGGTTGTCTCGTCGGCGGCGGCCATCGCGAGGTGCTCCGGCTTCACCGGGAGCAGGGGAGGCTCCGGCTCGGTTTTCGGCCGGACGAGGCGCAGGCGACCGCCGCGGCCTTCCTCGGGGATGGTCAGGGCACCGCTCCGGGTGCGGCGCCCTAGCGAGGACTCCCCCGCCGTGTCCTGCGGCTCGGGCTTGACGGCGAAGGCCGCTGGCGAGCCGCCCGAGGAGGAGGAGGTCGTCGCGTCTGACAACCGCCGCGGCGTCCACGAGCTGCCACGGCGGCGAGAGAAGGACGGGGAGCGGGGGCGGGGTACTCGAGGCGCGGCGTGTTGCCGGCCTCGATGTAGTCGAGGACGTTCTTGAGGGTGCGGCCGGGCCCCCCCCGCCACTCGCGCCGCCCTCCAGCGTTGTGGCGGCCGCGAGGCACGCCACCGTTGGTGGAGGCGATCAGGCCGTCACGGTGGCGGTCGAAGTAGATCGTCTAGAACGCGTTGTTGTCGGGGGAGTACGTCGGCGTTCGCCGCTGCTCCTCCATCAGCAACGACCTAACGCGGGCGATCTCTGCCCGCCTGTCCGCCTGGTGGGACCGGGTGGCACCGGCACGCCACCGGCGCTCAAGCGCCATGCGCCCGACACCCTCATGTCCGGGGGACCCGGGTAGTCGGCCTCAAAAAGAAGGCGCGTCTCCCACTCGTGGAGGTGGCGGCGGCCGAAGCCGTTCTTCGCCGCGGAGTCGCCTGGGTACCGCGCTGCCATTGCTCGTCGGCGGGCGTGTGGAGTGTGCGAGCGGGGGGAGGGAGGGGATTTTTTGCTGCGGTGCGGTGTTCACCGGCGAGGAGTCCGGCTTTTATAGCCGGAGCAAGGGTGGCGGAGGCGCATGCCAGAAGACGCGTGGCGGGCGGCCGTGGCGCTGGGCGACGCGACGCTTCACTGCGCGGCATCAATGGGCATGCTGACCGGCGTGTTGCATCGCGGCAGGCGCGGCATCGATGGAGGCGACAGCGCGGCAGCGCGTCAGTTGGCATTGATTCCTGCGGGAAACGAGGCGGTGTGGATGAGGAAGTGGCGCGTCGCTGACAGGGCGGGCCCATCACAGTTCGCGCCAAAAACGGTCCGTCCGACGCCCCCTGGCGACCCCCAGCGCGCCAGGTTCGAGTTGGGTACGCCGGCGTCAATTTCGGCCCAATCCGACGGAAAACGGGCTCCTGGGGTCGCGACTGGGCCATTTTTTCGACGTCGGCGCCGAAAAAGTGCTCAGGGGGCCTGTTGGGGACACGGCTGGAGATGCTCTTAGCAGTCACGTCGCTGTCCGCCGCTGCACTAGCCGCCAGCCGCGGATTAACTAGATTTCTTTTCAAAGAAAAAAACTAAGTTTCTTCCCTCCAGTCTCTGTTCAGGCACCCCTCGTGGTCATCGTCGCCTCTTTGATCGCCGGCATCAAGGTGACACATCCCTTGTTCCTCCAGCACACTTATCATGCCCGGAATCGATGGTGATCCCATGTTCTCCCTCTAAGATTAAATAATGAACATCCGATGCCGAGATCTACCGCGATGCCTGACAGAAGTGGGTCACTGATACGTCTCCAACGTATCTATAAATTTTGATTGCTCCATGCTATACTATCTACTATTTTGGACTATATTGGGCTTTATTTTCCACTTTTATATTATTTTTGGAACTAACCTATTAACCGGAGGCCCAGCCCAGAATTGCTGTTTTTTGCCTATTTCAGTGTTTCGGAGAAACGGAATATCAAACGGAGTCCAAACGGAATGAAACCTTCGGGAACGTGATTTTCTCACCGAACGTGATACAGGAGACTTGGACCCTACGCCAAGGCATCAAAGAGGTGGTCACGAGGGTGGGGGCGCCCCCTCCCCCCTCCTAGGGTGCGCCCCCTGCCTTATGGGCCCCTCGGTGCTTCATCGACGTACTTCTTCCTCCTATATATACCTACGTACCCCCAAACGATCAAAAATGGAGCCAAAAACCTAATTCCATCACCGCAACTTTCTGTATCCACGAGATCCCATCTTGGGGCCTGTTCCGGAGCTCCGCCGGAGAGGGCCGTTATCACGGAGGGCTTCTACATCATCATAGCCTCTCCGATGAAGTGTGAGTAGTTTACCTCAGACCTTCGGGTCCATAGTTAGTAGCTAGATGGCTTCTTCTCTCTTTTTGGATGTCAATACAAAGTTCTCCCCCTCTTTTGTGGAGATCTATTCGATGTAATCTTCTTTTTGCGGTGTGTTTGTTGAGACCGATGAATTGAGGGTTTATGATCAAGTCTATCTATGAATAATATTTGAATCTTCTCTGAATTATTTTATGTATGATTGGTTATCTTTGCAAGTCTCTTCGAATTATCCATTTGGTTTGGCCAACTAGATTGGTAGTTCTTGCCATGGGAGAAGTGCTTAGCTTTGGGTTCGATCTTGCGGTGTCCTTTCCCAGTGACAGAAGGGGCAGCAAGGCACGTATTGCATCGTTGCCATCGAGGATAACAAGATGGGGTTTATTTCATATTGCATGAATTTATCTCTCTACATCATGTCATCTTGCTTAAGGCGTTACTCCGTTTTTAACTTAATACTCTAGATGCATGCTGGATAGCGGTCGATGAGTGGAGTAATAGTAGTAGATGCAGAATCGTTTCGGTCTACTTGTCACGGACGTGATGCCTATATACATGATCATGCCTAGATATTCTCATAACTATGCTCAATTCTGTCAATTGCTCAACAGTAATTTGTTCACCCACCGTAGAATACTTATGCTTTTGAGAGAAGCCAATAGTGAAACCTATGGCCCCCGGGTCTATTCTCATCATATCAATCTCCATCACTTTAATCTTGCTTTGATTTTTTTACTTTGCCTTTACTTTTTACTTTGCATCTTTATACCAAAAATACCAAAAATGTTATATCTATCAGATCTCACTCTCGTAAGTGACCGTGAAGGGATTGACAACCCCTAATCACGTTGGTTGCGAGTAGCTATCGTTTTGTGCAGGTACGAGGGACTTGAGTGTGGCCTCCTACTCGATTGATACCTTGGTTCTCAAAAACTGAGGGAAATACTTACGCTACTTTGCTGCATCATCCCTTCCTCTTCGGGGAAAACCAACACAAGCTCAAGAGGTAGCAAGAAGAATTTCCGGCGCCGTTGTCGGGGAGTCTACGCAAAAAGTCAACATACCAAGTACCCATCACAATCCCTATCTCTCGCATTACATTATTTGCCATTAGCCTCTCGTTTTCCTCTCCCCCACTTCACCCTTACCGTTTTATTCGTCCTCTCTCTCTCTATCCTCCCTCTCTATTTGCCTCTTTTTACCCGCTTGCTCTTGTCTGCTCGTGTGCTAGTTTGCTTGTTTGTCGCGATGGCTCAACCGAGATTTGGTGATCTTCACTTTAAAAGGTTAGAGGAGATCGAAACCAACGTTAGGAAGTTTATGGTTTTGCAATTTGAGCATAATAATTTCTTTAGAAACGAGCTTAAGGAATAAAAAAGTTTTATGAGTTATATGAATAAAGAGCTTGATGATATGTCTAATGAATTTGATGGTATAAGATCCCAAATTGCTCGTCGAGAAAAGATGACTACTGAAATTTCGGATATGCAAGCCACCTTAGTCAATAAGATGGCCGCTAAACCGAATTCCTATGAAAATCAAGATGAAGATGTAAAAGTTATTGATGTATCACCTATTAAATCATTGTTTTGTAATATGAATCTTGATGAAACTGAATATGATCTTCCTTTACCTAGAAGGTGTTCTAAAAATTCGGAGTATTTAGATCTTTATGATGAAATTGATGAAAGTGGGATTGAAAGAAATAAAAATCTAGATATTGCTAAACCCACTATATTGGATTTCAAGGAATTTAATTATGAAAGTTGTTCTTTAATTGATTGTATTTCCTTGTTGCAATCCGTGCTAAATTCTCCACATGCTTATAGTCAACATAAAGCCTTCACCGAACATATTGTTGATGCCTTGATGCAATCTTATAAAGAAAAACTTGAGTTGAAAGTTTCTATCCCTAAAAAACTCTATGATGAGTGGGAACCAACTATTAAAATTAAAATTAAAGATTATGAGTTTTATGCTTTGTGTGATTTGGGTGCTAGTGTCTCTACTATTCCCAAGACTTTGTATGATTTGCTAGATTTCCGTAATTTTGATGATTGCTCTCTAAACTTGCATCTTGTGGATTCCACTATTAAGAAACCTATGGGAAGGATTAATGATGTTCTTATTGTTGCAAATAGAAATTATGTGCCCATAGATTTCATTGTTCTTGATATAGATTGCAATCCTTCTTGTCCTATTATTCTTGGTAGACCTTTCCTTAGAACGGTTGGTGCGATTATTGATATGAAGGAAGGGAATATTAGATTTCAATTTCCATTAAAAAAGGGCATGGAACACTTTCCAAGAAAGAAAATAAAATTGCCATATGAAACTATCATGAGAGCCACTTATGGATTGCCTACCAAAGATGGCAATACCTAGATCTATCCTCTCTTTTACGCCTAGCTAGGGGCGTTAAACGATAGCGCTTGTTGGGAGGCAACCCAATTTTATTTTTATTCCTTGCTTTTTGCTCCTCTTTAGTAATAAATAAATTATTTAGCCTCTGTTTTGGTTGTGTTTTTTGTGTTTAATTAGTGTTTGTGCCAAGTAGAACCGTTGGGAAGACTTGGGGAAAGTCTTGTTGAACTTGCTGTAAAAAAACAGAAACTTTAGCGCTCACGAGAACTGCTGTCATTTTTATTTGAAGAGTGCTATTTAGTTAATTATTTTTGAAGATGATTAATAGATAAATTCCTCACGTCCAGAAATTTATTTTAGAATTTTTGGGGTTCCAGATCTTGCGCTAGCTACAGATTACTACAGACTATTCTGTTTTTGACAGATTCTGTTTTTCGTGTGTTGTTTGCTTATTTTGATGAATCTATGGTTAGTAAAATAGTTTATAATCCATAAAGAAGTTGGAATACAGTAGGTTTAACACCAATATAAATAAAGAATGAGTTCATTACAGTACCTTAAAGTGGTCTTTTGTTTTCTTTCGCTAACGGAGCTCACGAGTTTTGTATTTTAAGTTTTGTGTTGTGAAGTTTTCAAGTTTTGGGTGAATTCTTTTGATGGATTAAGGAACAAGGAGTGGCAAGAGCCTAAGCTTGGGGATTCCCATGGAACCCCCAAGATAATCAAAGGACACCAAAAAGTCAAAGCTTGGGGATGCCCCGGAAGGCATCCCCTCTTTCGTCCACTTCCATCGGTAATTTACTTGTAGCTATATTTTTATTCACCAACATGATATGTGTTTTGCTTGGAGCGTCTTGTATTATTTGTGTCTTTGTGTCTTAGTATGCCACAATCATCCTTGCTGTACACACCTTTTGAGAGAGCCATACATGAATTAAAATTTGATAGAATACTCTATGTGCTTCACTTATATCTTTTGAGCTATGTAGTTTTGCTCTATGTGCTTCACTTATATCTTTTGAGCGTTATAATTTTGCTCTATGTGCTTCACTTAGATCTTTTAGAGCACGGTGGTGGATTTGTTTTAAAGAAACTATTGGTCTCTCATGCTTCACTTAAATTATTTTGAGAGTCTTAATAGCATGGTAATTTGTTTAATAATAATATGCTTGGTATTCAAGATTTGTGAAACTTTCTTTCGAGTGTGTTGAATACTAAGAAAAGATTGAAACATGATAATTGTTTTGAGATATGGAGGTGATAATATTAAAGTCATGCTAGTTGAGTAGTTGTGAATTTAAAGAATAGTTGTGTTAAAGTTTGTGATTCTCGTAGCATGCACGTATGGTGAACCGTTATGTGATGAAGTCGGTGAAGGAAATATACCCTAGAGGCAATAATAAATTTATTATTTATTTCCTTATAATCATGATAAAAGGTTTATTATTCATGCTAGAATTGTATTAACCGGAAACATAATACATGTGTGAATACATAAACAAACAAAGTGTCACTAGTATGCCTCTACTTGACTAGCTCGTTAATCAAAGATGGTTATGTTTCCTAACCATGAACAATGAGTTGTTATTTGATTAACGGAATCACATCATTAAGAGAATGATCTGATTGACATGACCCATTCCATTAGCTTAGCACCCGATCGTTTAGTATGTTGCTATTGCTTTCTTCATGACTTATACATGTTCCTGTAACTATGAGATTATGCAACTCCCGTTTACCGGAGGAACACTTTGGGTACTACCAAACGTCACAACGTAACTGGGTGATTATAAAGGAGTACTACAGGTGTCTCCAAAGGTACATGTTGGGTTTGTTGGAAATATGCCCTAGAGGCAATAATAAAAGCATTATTATTATATTTCTTTGTTCATGATAATTGTCTTTATTCATGCTATAACTGTATTATCCGGAAATCGTAATACACGTGTGAATACATAGACCATAATATGTCCCTGGTAAGCCTCTAGTTGACTAGCTCGTTGATCAACAGATAGTCATGGTTTCCTGGCTATGGACATTGGATGTCATTGATAACGGGATCACATCATTAGGAGAATGATGTGATGGACAAGACCCAATCCTAAGCATAGCACAAAGATCGTGTAGTTCGTTTGCTAGAGCTTTTCCAATGTCAAGTATCTTTTCCTTTGACCATGAGATCGTGTAACTCCCGGATACCGTAGGAGTGCTTTGGGTGTATCAAACGTCACAACGTAACTGGGTGACTATAAAGGTGCATTACAGGTATCTCCGAAAGTGTCTGTTGGGTTGACACGGATCGAGACTGGGATTTGTCACTCCATATAATGGAGAGGTATCACTGGGCCCACTCGGTAATGCATCATCATTATGAGCTCAAGGTGACCAAGTGGTTGATCACGGGATCATGCATTATGGTACGAGTAAAGTGACTTGCCGGTAACGAGATTGAACAAGGTATTGGGATACCGACGATCGAGTCTCGGGCAAGTAACATACCGATTGACAAAGGGAATTGTATACGGGGTTGATTAATCCTCGACATCGTGGTTCATCCGATGAGATCATCGTGGAGCATGTGGGAGCCATCATGGGTATCCAGATCCCGCTGTTGGTTATTGACCGGAGAGTCGTCTCGGTCATGTCTGCTTGTCTCCCGAACCCGTAGGGTCTACACACTTAAGGTTCGGTGACGCTAGGGTTATGAAGATATGTATATGCAGTAATCCGAATGTTGTTCGGAGTCCCGGATGAGATCCCGAACGTCACGAGGAGTTCCGGAATGGTCCGGAGGTAAAGAATTATATATAGGAAGTGTTGTTTCGGCCATCGGGACAAGTTTCGGGGTTATCGGTATTGTACCGGGACCACCGGATGGGTCCCGGGGGCCCACCGGGTGGGGCCACCTGTCCCGGGGGGCCACATGGGCTGTAGGGGGTGCGCCTTGGCCTTCATGGGCCAAGGGCACCAGCCCTACTAGGCCCATGCGCCTAGGGTTTCCACCACGGAGGAGTCCAAGTGGTGGAAGGCACCCCGAGGTGCCTTGGGGGGGAGGGAAACCCTCCCCTGGCTGCCGCACCTAGGAGATCAGATCTCCTAGGCTGCGCACCACCCCCCCTTGGCCCTCCTATATATAGTGGGGGAGAGGAGGGATTTCATACCTCAGCCTTTGGTGCTTCCTCTCTCCCCGTTACGTCTCCCTCTCGTAGTATAGGCGAAGCCCTGCTACTGTGACGCCCTGCATCCACCACCACGCCGTCGTGCTGCTGGATCTTCATCAACCTCTCTTCCCCCCTTGCTGGATCAAGAAAGGAGGAGACGTCATCCGTTCCGTACGTGTGTTGAACATGGAGGCACCGTCCGTTCGGTGCTTGATCATCGGTGATTTGAATCACGTCGTGTTCGACTACATCATCCCCGTTCTTTGAACGCTTCCGCTCGAGATCTACAAGGTACGTAGATGCATCTAATCACTCGTTGCTTGATGAACTCCTAGATGGATCTTGGTGAAATGAAATTTTTGTTTTCTGCAACGTTCCCCAACAGTGGCATCATGAGCTAGGTCTATGCGTAGTTCTCTTGCACGAGTAGAACACAAAGTAGTTGTGGGCGTTGATTTTGTTCAATATGCTTGCCGTTACTAGTCTTATCTTGATTCGGCGGCATCGTGGGATGAAGCGGCCTGGACCGACCTTACACGTACTCTTACGTGAGACAGGTTCCACCGACTGACATGCACTAGTTGCATAAGGTGGCTAGCGGGTGTCTGTCTCTCCTACTTTAGTCGGATCGGATTCGATGAAAAGGGTCCTTATGAAGGGTAAATAGCAATTGGCATATCACGTTGTGGTCATTGCGTAGGTAAGAAACGTTCTTGCTAGAAACCCATAGCAGCCACGTAAAACATGCAAACAACAATTAGAGGACATCTAACTTGTTTTTGCAGGGTATGCTATGTGATGTGATATGGCCAAAAGGATGTGATGAATGATATATGTGATGTATGAGATTGATCATGTTCTTGTACAAGGAATCACGACTTACATGTCGATGAGTATGACGATCTACAAGGATGATCATGGAGCCCCAAGATGGAGATCAAAGGAGCTATGTGATATTGGCCATATCATGTCACTATTATTATTTGATTACATGTGATGTTTATCATGTTTTGCATCTTGTTTACTTAAAACGACGGTAGTAAATAAGATGATCCCTTACAACAATTTCAAGAAGTGTTCTCCCCTAACTGTGCACCGTTGCTACAGTTCGTCGCTTCGAAGCACCACGTGTTAATCGGGTGTGATAGATCCTTTCGTTCACATACAACGGGTGTAAGAAGTTTTACACATGCAAAAACACTTAGGGTTAACTTGACGAGCCTAAGCATGTGAAGACATGGCCTCGGAACACAGAGACCGAAAGGTCGAACACGAGTCGTATGGAAGATACGATCAACATGGAGATGTTCACCGACGATGACTAGTCCGTCTCACGTGTTAATCGGACACGGCTTAGTTGACTCGGATCGTGTAACACTTAGATGACTAGAGGGATGTCTAATCTGAGTGGGAGTTCATTAATAATTTGATTAGATGAACTTAATTATCATGAACTTAGTCTAAAATCTTTACAATATGTCCTGTAGATCAAATGGCCAACGTTGTATTCAATTTCAATGCGTTCCTAGAGAAAACCAAGCTGAAAGACGATGGCAGCAACTATACGGACTGGGTCCGGAACCTGAGGATCATCCTCATAGCTGCCAAGAAAGATTATGTCCTACAAGCACCGCTAGGTGATCCACCCGTCCCACAAAACCAAGACGCTATGAACGCTTGGCAGACACGTATTGATGACTACTCCCTCGTTCAGTGCGGCATGCTTTACAGCTTAGAACCGGGGCTCCAAAAGCGTTTTGAGAGACATGGAGCATATGAGATGTTCGAAGAGCTAAAAATGGTTTTTCAAGCTCATGCCCGGATCGAGAGATATGAAGTCTCCGATAAGTCCTTTAGCTGTAAGATGGAGGAAAATAGTTCTGTCAGTGAGCACATACTCACTATGTCTGGGTTACATAACCGCTTGACTCAGCTGGGAGTTAATCTCCCGGATGATGCGGTCATTGACAGAATCCTCCAGTCGCTTCCACCAAGCTACAAGAGCTTTGTGATGAACTTCAATATGCAGGGGATGGTAAAGACCATTCCTGAAGTATTTGCAATGCTAAAATCAGCAGAGGTAGAAGTCAAGAAGGAACATCAAGTGTTGATGATGAATAAAACCACTAAGTTCAAAAAGGGCAAGGGTAAAAAGAACTTCAAGAAGGACGGCAAGGAAGTTGCTGCGCCCGGCAAGCAAGTTGTCGGGAAGAAGTCAAAGAATGGACCCAAGCCTGAGACAGAGTGCTTTTATTGCAAAGGGAAGGGTCACTGGAAGCGGAACTGCCCCAAATACTTAGCGGATAAGAAGGCCGGCAACACCAAAGGTATATTTGATATACATGTGATTGATGTGTACCTTACCAGTACTCGTAGTAACTCCTGGGTATTTGATACCGGTGCCGTTGCTCATATTTGTAACTCACCGCAGGAGCTGCGGAATAAACGAAAACTGGAGAAGGACGAGGTGACGATGCGCGTCGGGAATGGTTCCAAGGTCGATGTGATCGCCGTCGGCACGCTACCTCTACATTTACCTACGGGATTAGTTATAAACCTCAATAATTGTTATTTAGTGCCTATATTGAGCATGAACATTGTATCAGGATCTCGTTTAATACGAGATGGCTACTCATTTAAATCCGAGAATAATGGTTGTTCTATTTATATGAGAGATATGTTTTATGGTCATGCTCCGATAGTCAATGGTTTATTCTTAATGAATCTCGAGCGTATTACTACACATGTTCATAGTGTGAGTACCAAAAGATGTAAGGTTGATAATGATAGTCCCACATACTTGTGGCACTGCCGCCTTGGTCACATAGGTGTCAAACGCATGAAGAAGCTCCATGCAGATGGACTTTTAGAGTCTCTTGATTATGAATCATTTGACGCGTGCGAACCATGCCTCATGGGAAAAATGACCAAGACTCCGTTCTCAGGAACAATGGAGCGAGCAACCAACTTATTGGAAATCATACATACTGATGTGTGCGGTCCAATGAGTGTTGAGGCTCGCGGTGGCTATCGTTATGTTCTCACCCTCACTGATGACTTAAGTAGATATGGGTATGTCTACTTAATGAAACACAAGTCTGAAACCTTTGAAAAGTTCAAGGAATTTCAGAGTGAAGTTGAGAATCAACGTGACAGGAAAATCAAGTTTCTACGATCAGATCGTGGAGGAGAATACTTGAGCCACGAATTTGGCACACACTTAAGAAAATGTGGAATAGTTTCACAGCTAACGCCGCCTGGAACACCTCAGCGTAATGGTGTGTCCGAACGTCGTAATCGCACTCTATTAGATATGGTGCGATCTATGATGTCTCTTACCGATTTACCGTTATCTTTTTGGGGCTATGCTTTAGAGACTGCCGCATTCACTTTAAATAGGCCTCCGTCGAAATCCGTTGAGACGACACCGTATGAATTATGGTTTGGGAAGAAACCTAAGCTGTCGTTTCTAAAAGTTTGGGGATGCGATGCTTATGTCAAGAAACTTCAACCTGAAAAGCTCGAACCCAAGTCGGAAAAATGCGTCTTCATAGGATACCCTAAAGAAACTTATGGGTATACCTTCTACCTCAGATCCGAAGGCAAGATCTTTGTTGCCAGGAATGGATTCTTTCTAGAGAAAGAGTTTCTCTCGAAAGAAGTAAGTGGGAGGAAAGTAGAGCTTGATGAAGTATTACCTCTTGAACCGGTAAATGGCGCAACTCAAGAAAATGTTCCTGAGGTGCCTGCACTGACTAGAGAGGAAGTTAATGATGATGATCAAGATACTTCTGATCAAGCTCCTACTGAAATTCGAAGGTCCACAAGGACACGTTCCGCACCAGAGTGGTACGGCAACCCTGTCTTGGAAATCATGTTGTTAGACAACGGTGAACCTTCGAACTATGAAGAAGCGATGGCGGGACCGGATTCCAACAAATGGCTAGAAGCCATGAAATCCGAGATAGGATCCATGTATGAAAACGAAGTATGGACTTTGACTGACTTGCCCGTTGAACGGCGAGCCATAGAAAATAAATGGATCTTCAAGAAGAAGACAGACGCGGATGGTAATGTGACCATCTATAAAGCTCAGCTTGTCGCTAAGGGTTATCGACAAGTTCAAGGAATTGACTACGATGAGACTTTCTCACCGGTAGCGAAGCTAAAGTCCGTCCGAATCATGTTAGCAATTGCCGCATTCTACGATTATGAAATATGGCAAATGGACGTCAAAACGACATTCCTTAATGGTTTCCTTAAGAATTGTATATGATGCAGCCGGAAGGTTTTGTCGATCCTAAGAATGCTGACAAGGTGTGCAAGCTCCAACGCTCGATTTATGGGCTGGTGCAAGCATCTCGGAGTTGGAACATTCGCTTTGATGAGATGATCAAAGCGTTTGGGTTTACGCAGACTTATGGAGAAGCCTGCGTTTACAAGAAAGTGAGTGGGAGCTCTGTAGCATTTCTCATATTATATGTAGATGACATACTTTTGATGGGAAATGATATAGAACTCTTGGACAGCATCAAGGCCTACTTGAATAAGAGTTTTTCAATGAAGGACCTTGGAGAAGCTGCTTATATATTAGGCATCAAGATCTATAGGGATAGATCAAGACGCCTCATAGGTCTTTCACAAAGCACATACCTTGATAAGATTTTGAAGAAGTTCAAAATGGATCAGTCCAAGAAAGGGTTCTTGCCTGTTTTGCAAGGTGTGAGATTGAGCTCAGCTCAATGCCCGACCACGGCAGAAGAGATAGAAGAGATGAGTATCATCCCCTATGCCTCAGCCATAGGTTCTATTATGTATGCCATGCTGTGTACCAGACCTGATGTAAACCTTGCCGTAAGTTTGGTAGGAAGGTACCAAAGTAATCCTGGCAAGGAACACTGGACAGCGGTCAAGAATATCCTGAAGTACCTGAAAAGGACAAAGGACATGTTTCTCGTTTATGGAGGTGACGAAGAGCTCATCGTAAAGGGTTACGTCGACGCTAGCTTCGACACAGATCTGGATGACTCTAAGTCACAAACCGGATACGTGTATATGTTGAATGGTGGAGCAGTGAGCTGGTGCAGCTGCAAACAGAGCGTCGTGGCGGGATCTACATGTGAAGCGGAGTACATGGCAGCCTCAGAGGCAGCACATGAAGCAATATGGGTGAAGGAGTTCATCACCGACCTAGGAGTCATACCCAATGCGTCGGGGCCAATCAAACTCTTTTGTGACAACACTGGAGCTATTGCACTTGCCAAGGAGCCCAGGTTTCACAAGAAGACAAGGCACATCAAGCGTCGCTTCAACTCCATTCGTGAAAATGTTCAAAATGGAGACATAGAGATTTGTAGCAGATCAGTTGACTAAACCTCTCCCTAGGGCAAAACATGATCAACACCAGAATTCCATGGGTGTTCGATTCATCACAATGTAACTAGATTATTGACTCTAGTGCAAGTGGGAGACTGCTGTTGGAAATATGCCCTAGAGGCAATAATAAGCATTATTATTATATTTCTTTGTTCATGAATAATTGTCTTTATTCATGCCTATAATTGTGTTATCCGGAAATCCGTAATACATGTGGTGAATACATAGACCAAATATCCCTAGTAAGCCTCTAGTTGACTAGCTCGTTGATCAACAGATAGTCATGGTTTCCTCCTATGGACATTGGATGTCAATTGATAACGGGATCACATCAATTAGGAGAATGATGTGATGACAAGACCCAATCCTAAACATAGCACAAGATCGTATAGTTCGTTTGCTAGAGTTTTCCAATGTCAAGTATCTTTTCCTTAGACCATGAGATCGTGTAACTCCCGGATACCGTAGGAGTGCTTTGGGTGTGCCAAACGTCACAACGGTAACTGGGTGACTATAAAGGTATTACAGGTATCTCCGAAAGTGTCTGTTGGGTTGACACGGATCGAGACTGGGATTTGTCACTCCGTTATGACGGAGAGGTATCACTGGGCCCACTCGGTAATGCATCATCATAATGAGCTCAAGTGACCAAGTGGTTGATCACGGGATCATGCATTACGGTACGAGTAAAGTGACTTGCCGGTAACGAGATTGAACGAGGTATTGGGATACCGACGATCGAGTCTCGGGCAAGTAACATACCGATTGACAAAGGGAATTGTATACGGGGTTGATTAATCCTCGACATCGTGGTTCATCCGATGAGATCATCGTGGAGCATGTGGGAGCCATCATGGGTATCCAGATCCCGCTGTTGGTTATTGACCGGAGAGTCGTCTCGGTCATGTCTGCTTGTCTCCCGAACCCGTAGGGTCTACACACTTAAGGTTCGGTGACGCTAGGGTTATGAAGATATGTATATGCAGTAATCCCGAATGTTGTTCGGAGTCCCGGATGAGATCCCGGACGTCACGAGGAGTTCCGGAATGGTCCGGAGGTAAAGAATTATATATAGGAAGTGCTGTTTCGGCCATCGGGACAAGTTTCGGGGTTATCGGTATTGTACACCCGGACCACCGGATGGGTCCCGGGGGCCCACCGGGTGGGGCCACCTGTCCCGGGGGGCCACATGGGCTGTAGGGGGTGTGCCTTGGCCTTCATGGGCCAAGGGCACCAGCCCTACTAGGCCCATGCGCCTAGGGTTTCCACCACGGAGGAGTCCAAGTGGTGGAAGGCACCCCGAGGTGCCTTGGGGGGGAGGGAAACCCTCCCCTGGCCGCCGCACCTAGGAGATCAGATCTCCTAGGCTGCGCACCAACCCCCCTGGCACCCCTATATATAGTGGGGGGAGAGGAGGGATTTTACACCAGCCCCTGGCGCCTCCATCTCCCCCCGTTACGTCTCTCTCTCGTAGTCACGGCGAAGCCCTGCTACTGTGACGCCCTGCATCCACCACCACGCCGTCGTGCTGCTGGATCTTCATCAACCTCTCTTCCCCCCTTGCTGGATCAAGAAAGGAGGAGACGTCATCCGTTCCGTACGTGTGTTGAACACGGAGGCACCGTCCGTTCGGTGCTTGATCATCGGTGATTTGAATCACGTCGTGTTCGACTACATCATCCCCGTTCTTTGAACGCTTCCGCTCGCGATCTACAAGGTACGTAGATGCATCTAATCACTCGTTGCTTGATGAACTCCTAGATGGATCTTGGTGAAACGAGTAGGAAAATTTTTGTTTTCTGCAACGTTCCCCAACAGGGTTGGCGTATTTCGAGATTAGGTTTTGTCACTCCGATTGTCGGAGAGGTATCTCTGGGCCCTCTCGGTAATGCACATCACATAAGCCTTGCAAGCATTGCAACTAATGAGTTAGTTGCGAGATGATGTATTATGGAACGAGTAAAGAGACTTGCCGGTAACGAGATTGAACTAGGTATGGGATACCGACGATCGAATCTCGGGCAAGTAACATACCGATGACAAAGGGAACAACGTATGTTGTTATGCGGTCTGACCGATAAAAGATCTTCGTAGAATATGTAGGAGCCAATATGGGCATCCAGGTCCTGCTATTGGTTATTGACCGGAGACATGTCTCGGTCATGTCTACATTGTTCTCGAACCCGTAGGGTCCGCACGCTTAAGGTTACGATGACAGTTATATTATGAGTTTAAGCATTTTGATGTACCGAAGGTTGTTCGGAGTCCCGGATGTGATCACAGACATGACGAGGAGTATCGAAATGGTCGAGACGTAAAGATTGATATATTGGAAGCCTATGTTTGGATATCGGAAGTGTTTCGGGTGAAATCGGGATTTTACCGGAGTACCGGGAAGGTTACCGGAACCCCCCGGGAGCTAAATGGGCCATGATGGGCCTTAGTGGAAAAGAGAAGAGGCATCCCTACATGGGCTGCGCGCCTCCCCCTTCCCCTAGTCCTATTAGGACTAGGAGAGGTGGCCGGCCCCCTCTCTCTCTTTTCCCCCTCCGCGAATCCTATTCCAACTAGGATTGGGGGGGGGGGGAATCCTACTCCCAGAGGGAGTAGGACTCTCCTGGCGCGCCACACCTTGGCCGGCCAGCCTTCCCCCCTCTAGTCCTTTATATACTGAGGCAGAGGCACCCTAGAACACACAAGTTGATCCACGTGATCTATTCCTTAGCCGTGTGCGGTGCCCCCAGCCACCATATTCCTCGATAATACTGTAGCGGAGTTTAGGCGAAGCCCTGCTGCTGTAGTGCATCAAGATCGTAATCACGCCGTCGTGCTGACGGAACTCTTCCCCGACACTTTGCTGGATCGGAGTCCGGGGATCGTCATCGAGCTGTACGTGTGCTCGAACTCGGAGGTGCCGTAGTTTCGGTGCTTGATCGGTTGGATCGTGAAGACGTACGACTACTTCCTCTACGTTGTGTCAACGCTTCTGCAGTCGGTCTGCGAGGGTACGTAGACAACACTCTCCCCTCTAATTGCTTTGCATCACCATGATCTTGCGTGTGCGTAGGAATTTTTATGAAATTACTACGAAACCCAACAGTGGCATCCGAGCCTGGTTTTATGGTTTGATGTTATTTGCACGAGTAGAACACAAGTGAGTTGTGGGTGATATAAGTCATACTGCCTACCAGCATGTCATACTTGGTTCGGCAGTATTGTTGGAGGAGACGACCCGGACCAACATTACGCGTACGCTTACGCGAGACCGGTTCCCCCGACGTGCTTTGCACACAGGTGGCTTGCGGGCGACTGTCTCTCCAACTTTAGTTGAACCAAGTGTGGCTACGCCCGGTCCTTGCGAAGGTTAAAACGGAGTCTATTTGACAAACTATCATTGTGGTTTTGATGCGTAGGTGAGATTGGTTCTTGCTTAAGCCCGTAGCAGCCACGTAAAACTTGCAACAACAAAGTAGAGGACGTCTAACTTGTTTTTGCAGGGCATGTTGTGATGTGATATGGTCAAGGCATGATGCTGAATTTTATTGTATGAGATGATCATGTTTTGTAACCGAGTTATCGGCAACTGGCAGGAGCCATATGGTTGTCGCTTTATTATATGCAATGCAACCGCGATGTAATGCTTTACTTTATTACTAAACGGTAGTGATAGTTGTGGAAGCATAAGATTGGCGAGACGACAACGATGCTACGATGGAGATCAAGGTGTCGCGCCGGTGACGATGGTGATCATAACGGTGCTTCGGAGATGGAGATCACAAGCACAAGATGATGATGGCCATATCATATCACTTATATTGATTGCATGAGATGTTTATCCTTTTATGCATCTTATCTTGCTTTGATTGACGGTAGCATTATAAGATGATCTCTCACTAAATTATCAAGAAGTGTTCTCCCTGAGTATGCACCGTTGCCAAAGTTCGTCGTGCCCAGACACCACGTGATGATCGGGTGTGATAGGCTCTACGTCCATCTACAACGGGTGCAAGCCAGTTTTGCACACGCAGAATACTCAGGTTAAACTTGACGAGCCTAGCATATGCAGATATGGCCTCGGAACGCGGAGACCGAAAGGTCGAGCGTGAATCATATAGTAGATATGATCAACATAACAATGTTCACCATTGAAAACTACTCCATCTCACGTGATGATCGGTTATGGTTTAGTTGATTTGGATCACGTAATCACTTAGAAGATTAGAGGGATGTCTATCTAAGTGGGAGTTCTTAAGTAATTTGATTAATTGAACTTAAACTTATCATGAACTTAGTACCTGATAGTATCTTGCTTGTTTATGTTGATTGTAGATAGATGGCTCGTGCTGTTGTTCCGTTGAATTTTAATGCGTTCCTTGAGAAAGCAAAGTTGAAAGATGATGGTAGCAATTATACGGACTAGGTCCATAACTTGAGGATTATCCTCATTGCTGCTCAGAAGAATTACGTCACCGCTGGGTGCCAGGCCTGCTGCAGGAGCAACACCAGATGTTATGAACGTTTGGCAGAGCAAAGCTGATGACTACTCGATAGTTCAGGGCACTGGTAAATGACGAGGTGACGATGCGCGTGGAAAACGGTTCCAAAGTCGATGTGATCGCGGTCGGCACGCTACCTCTACATCTACCTTCGGGATTAATATTAGACCTAAATAATTGTTATTTGGTGCCAGCGTTGAGCATGAACATTATATCTGGATCTTGTTTGATGCGAGACGGTTATTCATTTAAATCAGAGAATGATGGTTGTTCTATTTATATGAGTAATATCTTTTATGGTCATGCACCCTTGAAGAGTGGTCTATTTTTATTGAATCTCGATAGTAGTGACACACATATTCATAATGTTGAAGCCAAAAGATGCAGAGTTGATAATGATGGTGCAACTTATTTGTGGCACTGCCATTTAGGTCATATCGGTGTAAAGCGCATGAAGAAACTCCATACTGATGGACTTTTGGAACCACTTGATTATGAATCACTTGGTACTTGCGAACCGTGCCTCATGGGCAAGATGACTAAAACACCGTTCTCCGGTACTATGGAGAGAGCAACAGATTTGTTGGAAATCATACATACAGATGTATGTGGTCCAATGAATATTGAGGCTCGTGGCGGATATCGTTATTTTCTCACCTTCACAGATGACTTAAGTAGATATGGGTATATCTACTTAATGAAACATAAGTCTGAAACATTTGAAAAGTTCAAAGAATTTCAGAGTGAAGTTGAAAATCATCGTAACAAGAAACTAAAGTTTCTACGATCTGATCGTGGAGGAGAATATTTGAGTTACGAGTTTGGTGTACATTTGAAACAATGCGGAATAGTTTCGCAACTCACGCCACCCGGAACACCACAGCGTAATGGTGTGTCCGAACGTCGTAATCGTACTTTACTAGATATGGTGCGATCTATGATGTCTCTTACTAATTTACCGCTATCATTTTGGGGTTATGCTTTAGAGACGGCCGCATTCACGTTAAATAGGGTACCATCAAAATCCGTTGAGACGACGCCTTATGAACTATGGTTTGGCAAGAAACCAAAGTTGTCATTTCTGAAAGTTTGGGGCTGCGAGGCTTATGTGAAAAAGCTTCAACCTGATAAGGTCGAACCCAAATCGGAGAAATGTGTCTTCATAGGATATCCAAAGGAAACTATTGGATACACCTTCTATCACAGATCCGAAGGCAAGACTTTTGTTGCTAAATTCGGAAACTTTCTGGAGAAGGAGTTTCTCTCGAAAGATGTGAGTGGGAGGAAAGTAGAACTTGATGAGGTAACTGTACCTACTCCCTTATTGGAAAGTAGTACATCACAGAAAACTGTTTCTGCGACACCTACCCCAATTAGTGAGGAAGCTAATGATACTGATCATGAAACTTCAGGACAAGATACTACTGAACCTCGTAGATCAACCAGAGTGAGATCCGCGCCAGAGTGGTACGGTAATCCTGTTCTGGAAATCATGCTGCTAGATCATGATGAACCTACGAACTATGAAGAAGCGATGGTGAGCCCAGATTCCGCAAAATGGCTTGAAGCCATGAAATCTGAGATGGGATCCATGTATGAGAATAAAGTATGGACTTTGGTTGACTTGCCTGATGATCGGCAAGAAATTGAGAATAAATGGATCTTCAAGAAGAAGACTGACGCTAATGGTAATATTACTGTCTACAAAGCTCGACTTGTCGCAAAAGGTTTTCGACAAGTTCAAGGAGTTGACTACGATGAGACCTTCTCACCCGTAGCGATGCTTAAGTCTGTCCGAATCATGTTAGCAATTGCCGCATTTTATGATTATGAAATTTGGCAGATGGATGTCAAAACTGCATTCCTGAATGGATTTCTGGAAGAAGAGTTGTATATGATGCAACCGGAAGGTTTTGTCGTTCCAAAGGGAGCTAATAAAGTGTGTAAGCTCCAGCGATCCATTTATGGACTGGTGCAAGCCTCTCGGAGTTGGAATAAACGCTTTTATAGTGTGATCAAAGCATTTGGTTACAGACTTTCGGAGAAGCCTGTATTTACAAGAAAGTGAGTGGGAGCTCTGTAGCATTTCTGATATTATATGTGGATGACATATTACTGATTGGAAATAATATAGAATTTCTGGACAGCATAAAGGGATACTTGAATAAGAGTTTTTCAATGAAAGACCTCGGTGAAGCTGCTTACATATTAGGCATAAAGATCTATAGAGATAGATCAAGACGCTTAATTGGACTTTCACAAAGCACATACCTTGACAAGATTTTGAAGAAGTTCAAAATGGATCAAGCAAAGAAAGGGTTCTTGCCTGTGTTACAAGGTGTAAAGTTGAGTCAGACTCAATGCCCGACCACTTCAGAAGATAGAGAGAAAATGAAAGATGTTCCCTATGCTTCAGCCATAGGCTCTATCATGTATGCAATGCTGTGTACCAGACCTGATGTGTTCCTTGCTATAAGTTTAGCAGGGAGGTACCAAAGTAATCCAGGAATGGATCACTGGACAGCGGTCAAGAACATCCTGAAATACCTGAAAAGGACTAAGGATATGTTTCTCGTATATGGCGGTGACAAAGAGCTCACCGTAAAAGGTTACGTTGATGCAAGCTTTGACACTGATCCGGACGATTCTAAATCGCAAACCGGATACGTGTTTACATTAAACGGTGGAGCTGTCAGTTGGTGCAGTTCTAAACAAAGCGTCGTGGCGGGATCTACATGTGAAGCGGAGTACATAGCTGCTTCGGAAGCAGCAAACGAAGGAGTCTGGATGAAGGAGTTCATATCCGATCTAGGTGTCATACCTAGTGCATCGGGTCCAATGAAAATCTTTTGTGACAATACTGGTGCAATTGCCTTGGCAAAGGAATCCAGATTTCACAAGAGGACCAAACACATCAAGAGACGCTTCAATTCCATCCGGGATCTAGTCCAGGTGGGAGACATAGAGATTTGCAAGATACATACGGAGCTGAATGTAGCAGACCCGTTGACTAAACCTCTTCCACGAACAAAACATGATCAGCACCAAAGCTCCATGGGTGTTAGAATCATTACTGTGTAATCTAGATTATTGACTCTAGTGCAAGTGGGAGACTGAAGGAAATATGCCCTAGAGGCAATAATAAAGTTATTATTTATTTCCTTATATCATGATAAAGGTTTATTATTCATGCTAGAATTGTATTAACCGGAAACATAATACATGTGTGAATACATAGACAAACAGTGTCACTAGTATGCCTCTACTTGACTAGCTCGTTAATCAAAGATGGTTATGTTTCCTAACCATGGACAAAGAGTTGTCATTTGATTAACGGGATCACATCATTAGTTGAATGATCTGATTGACATGACCCATTCCATTAGCTTAGCACCCAATCGTTTAGTATGTTGCTATTGCTTTCTTCATGACTTATACATGTTCCTATGACTATGAGATTATGTAACTCCCGTGTGCCGGAGGAACACTTTGTGTGCTACCAAACGTCACAACGTAACTGGGTGATTATAAAGGTGCTCTACAGGTGTCTCCAAAGGTACATGTTGGGTTAACGTATTTCGAGATTAGGATTTGTCACTCCGATCGTCAGAGAGGTATCTCTGGGCCCTCTCGGTAATGCACATCACTTAAGCCTTGCAAGCAATGCAACTAATGAGTTAGTTGCGAGATGATGTATTACGGAACGATTAAAGAGACTTGCCGGTAACGAGATTGAACTAGGTATTGGATACCGACGATCGAATCTCGGGCAAGTAACATACCGATGACAAAGGGAACAACGTATGTTGTTATGCGGTCTGACCGATAAAGATCTTCGTAGAATATGTAGGAGCTAATATGGGCATCCAGGTCCCGCTATTGGTTATTGACCGGAGACGTGTCTCGGTCATGTCTACATTGTTCTCGAACCCGTAGGGTCCGCACGCTTAAGGTTCCGAAGATAGTTATATTATGAGTTTATACGTCTTGATGTACTGAAGGTTGTTCGGAGTCCCGGATGTGATCACGGACATGACGAGGAGTCTCGAAATGGTTGGGACATAAAGATTGATATATTGGAAGCCTATGTTTGGATATCGGAAGTGTTCCGGGTGAAATCGGGATTTTACCGGAGTACCGGGAGGTTACCGGAACCCCCCGGGAGCTATATGGGCCTCAGTGGGCCATAGTGGAAAAGAGAAGGGGCAGCCCAAGATGGGCCGCGCGCCCCTCCCCTCCCTTGGTCCAAATAGGACAAGGAGAGGGGGCCGGCCCCCCTCTCTCTTTTCCCCACTCCGCGAATCCTATTCCAACTAGGATTGGGGGGGGGGGAATCCTACTCCCAGAGGGGGTAGGACTCCTCCTGGCGCGCCTCTCCTAGGCCGGCCGCACCTCCCCCTTGATCCTTTATATACGGAGGCAGGGGAACCCTAGACACACAAGTTGATCCACGTGATCTTATTCTTAGCCGTGTGCGGCGCCCCCTGCCACCATAGTCCTCGATAATATTGTAGCGGTGCTTAGGCGAAGCCCTGCGACAGTAGTACATCAAGATCGTCACCACGCCGTCGTGTTGACGGAACTCTTCCCCGACACTATGCTGGATCGGAGTCCGGGGATCGTCATCGAGCTGAACGTGTGCTAAAACTCGGAGGTGCCGTAGTTTCGGTGCTTGATCGGTCGGGCCGTGAAGACGTACGACTACATCAACCAAACGCTTCCGTTGTCGATCTACAAGGGTACGTAGATCACACTCTCCCCTCGTTGCTATGCATCACCATGATCTTGCGTGTGCGTAGGAAAATTTTGAAATTACTACGTTACCCAACAGTAGGTATATATAGGAGGAAGAAGTACGTTGATGAAGCACCGAGGGGCCCATAAGGCAGGGGCGCGCCCTAGGAGGGGGGAGGGGGCGCCCCCCACCCTCGTGACCGCCTCTCTGATGCCTTGGCATAGGTTCCAAGTCTCCTGGATCACGTTCGGTGAGAAAATCACGTTCCCGAAGGTTTCATTCCGTTTGGACTCCGTTTGATATTCCGTTTCTTCGAAACACTGAAATAGGCAAAAAACAACAATTCTGGGCTGAGCCTCCGGTTAATTGGTTAGTCCCAAAAATAATATAAAAGTGGAAAATAAAGCCCAATATAGTCCAAAATAGTAGATAATATAGCATGGAGCAATCAAAAATTATAGATACGTTGGAGACGTATCAGGCATCCCCAAGCTTAATACCTGCTCGTCCTCTAGTAGGTAAATGATAAAAAGAGAATTTTTGATGCGGAGTGCTACTTGGCATAATTTCAATGCAAATATTCTTAATTGTGATATGAATATTCAGATTCGAAAGATTCAAGACAAAAGTTTATATTGACATAAAAATAATAATACTTCAAGCATACTAACAAAGCAATTATGTCTTCTCAAAATAACATGGCCAAAGAAAGTTATCCCTACAAAATCATATAGTCTGGCTATGCTCTATCTTCACCACACAAAGTATTTAAATCATGCACAACCCCGATGACAAGCCAAGCAATTGTTTCATACTCTAACTTTTTCAAAACTTTTTCAATCTTCACGCAATACATGAGCGTGAGCCATGGATACAGCACTATAGGTGGAATAGAATGGTGGTTGTGGAGAAGACAAAAAGGAGAAGATAGTCTCACATCAACTAGGCGTATCAACGGGCTATGGAGATGCCCATCAATAGATATCAATGTGAGTGGTAGGGATTGTCATGCAACGGATACACTAGAGCTATAAGTATATGAAAGCTCAAAAAGAAACTAAGTGGGTGTGCATCCAACTTGCTTGCTCATGAAGACCTAGGACAATTTGAGGAAGCCCATCATTGGAATATACAAGCCAAGTTCTATAATGTAAAATTCCCACTAGTGTATGAAAGTGATAACATGAGAGACTCTCTACTGTGAAGATCATGGTGCTACTTTGAAGCATAAGTGTGGTAAAAGGATAGTAACATTGTCCCTTCTCTCTTTTTCTCTCATTTTTTTATTTTTATTTGGGCCTTTTCTCTTTTTATGGCCTCTTTTTATTTGGGCTTCTTTGGCCTCTTTTTTTATTTATTTTATTTTTTGTACGAAGTCTCATCCCGACTTATGGGGGAATCATAGTCTCCATCATTCTTTCCTCACTGGGACAATGCTCTAATAATGATGATCATCACACTTTTATTTTTCTTACAACTCAACAATTACAACTCAATACTTAGAACAAAATATGACTCTATATGAATGCCTCCGGCGGTGTACCGGGATATGCAATATGACAATGATGGAGCGTGTCATAATAAACGGAACGGTGGAAAGTTGCATGGCAATATATCTCGGAATGGCTATGGAAATGCCATAATAGGTAGGTATGGTGGCTGTTTTGTGGAAGGTATTTGGTGGGTGTATGATACCGGCGAAAAGTGCGCGGTATTAGAGAGGCTAGCAAAGGTGGAAGGGTGAGATTGCGTATAATCCATGGACTCAACATTAGTCATAAAGAACTCATATACTTATTGCAAAAATCTAGAAGTTATCAAAGCAAAGTATTACGCGCATGCTCCTAGGGGGATAGATTGGTAGGAAAAGACCATCGCTCGTCCCCGACCGCCACTCATAAGGAAGACAATCAATAAATAAATTATGCTCCGACTGTTGGGTTTCGTAGTAATTTCAAAAAATTTCCTACGCACACGCAAGATCATGGTGATGCAAAGCAACGAGAGGGGAGAGTGTTGTCTACGTACCCTCGCAGACCGACTGCGGAAGCGTTGACACAACGTAGAGCAAGGCACACATCAGGTCTGGTACACAGCATTGCATACATGATAGAGCCTATGGCTGAAGCATAGGGAACATCTTTCATTTTCTCCCTATCTTCTAAAGTGGTCGGGCATTGAGTCTGACTCAACTTTACACCTTGTAACACAGGCAAGAACCCTTTCTTTGCTTGATCCATTTTGAACTTCTTCAAAATCTTGTCAAGGTATGTGCTTTGTGAAAGTCCAATTAAGCGTCTTGATCTATCTCTATAGATCTTTATGCCTAATATGTAAGCAGCTTCACCGAGGTCTTTCATTGAAAAACTCTTATTCAAGTATCCCTTTATGCTGTCCAGAAATTCTATATTATTTCCAATCAGTAATATGTCATCCACATATAATATCAGAAATGCTATAGAGCTCCCACTCACTTTCTTGTAAATACAGGCTTCTCCAAAAGTCTGTATAAAACCAAATGCTTTGATCACACTATCAAAGCGTTTATTCCAACTCCGAGAGGTTTGCACCAGTCCATAAATGGATCGCTGGAGCTTACACACTTTATTAGCTCCCTTTGGAACGACAAAACCTTCCGGTTGCATCATATACAACTCTTCTTCCAGAAATCCATTCAGGAATGCAGTTTTGACATCCATCTGCCAAATTTCATAATCATAAAATGCGGCAATTGCTAACATGATTCGGACAGACTTAAGCATCGCTACGGGTGAGAAGGTCTCATCGTAGTCAACTCCTTGAACTTGTCGAAAACCTTTTGCGACAAGTCGAGCTTTGTAGACAGTAATATTACCGTCAGCGTCAGTCTTCTTCTTGAAGATCCATTTATTCTCAATTGCTTGCCGATCATCGGGCAAGTCAACCAAAGTCCATACTTTATTCTCATACATGGATCCCATCTCAGATTTCATGGCTTCAAGCCATTTTGCGGAATCTGGGCTCACCATCGCTTCTTCATAGTTCGTAGGTTCATCATGATCTAGCAGCATGATTTCCAGAACAGGATTACCATACCACTCTGGCACGGATCTCACTCTGGTTGATCTACGAGGTTCAGTAGTATCTTGTCCTGAAGTTTCATGATCAGTATCATTAGCTTCCTCACTAATTGGGGTAGGTGTCGCAGAAACAGTTTTCTGTGATGTACTAATTTCCAATAAGGGAGTAGGTACAGTTACCTCATCAAGTTCTACTTTCCTCCCACTCACATCTTTCGAGAGAAACTCCTTCTC
>NC_053027.1:565779818-565902223 GCF_003073215.2 Triticum urartu
TGCACCCCGCATCCAACCGTGGCCGGAGCCTCTTTGCTCCAGCACCGCCCGCGATCATGAACCGGCCGCCGTCACCATGCGCCGCCACGCCCAGATCCGCACCACTTCCCCCGGCCGCCGGACACCAGAGCAGCAGATCGGCCAAAGAAGCCCACCATGCGTTGTGTTGCCCAGATCCGCGGCAGCCTTCTTGCAGCAGCCGAACGCCCGCGCCTGCACCGGCCCCACACCAACCCGCCTCCGCAGACGCACCTCCGCACATCTCAGCAGCCCGGCGCCATCACCTCCACGCCCGCCAAACCACGGCCTAGGACACCAGATCCGCGCCGGAGGACGACTGCGCCCTGGAGCCACACGCGCACGGCACCCTCGCTGACACCCCGGGCAGACGCCAGATCCGCGCAACATTTCGCCGGATCTGCAGCGCCCGCGCATCTTCTTGCGTCCCCGACCAGAATCACCATTGTTGGCGCCGAACCAGACCACCGCCAGTTGCCCTTGCCTGCGCACACTGCAGCGCCGTCCCCGCGGCCTCGCTAGCGCACGCATCCCCACCACCTCGCCGCTCCAGTGACCCGCGCCACCGCGCCAGCAGAGAGCCTCAGCCAAGACCAGCAGGAGAAACCAATAAGTTTAGGAATGATACAAGCTAGTAAGTTTAGGAATGATACAAGCTTCAGCACAGGAGAAACCAATAGAGCACACACCAAATAGCTACTACATTCAAGAACTTCTTCCAGACACAAAGTGGATAGATCATGGCGATGCTAATAAGGAGTGGAAGTGAATAAAAGGCAAAGCCATCACCGACACCTCTGTGATCTTCTTCCTCGATGTATCCTTCTCCTCGGTGGTTTGTGGATAACTCAAAGGATGAACCCTGAGTCGGTGAGGTAACTTCCAGACACAAAGACCTTGCATCGACGATAGATCAGTATGTTGACTTACATCAACATGAAAATAATAAAAACAATAAAAACATGATAGACTTACATCACGGCGGACCTTATGAGCAGAAGCAATCGCCATTGCCGTCGCCATTGTCATTGCCATCGCCATCATCATCCCCCTCGCCCTTGCCCTTGCATTGATCACCTCTGTGATCTCCTTTCTGAATGAATCCGCCTCCTCACTGGTCCCTAGACAACTCCAAGGACGAACCCCGAGACAAAAAAACTTGTCAACGCAGACCTTACACACCTTCCTGTCGTGCAGAGATACCTCCTTGATGTTCACCGCAGCTTGAACGACGCGCCTGACGTATCCCATGAAGTTGTTGTTGGACTGGAATCCATAGATAGTTAGCCTGGCCAGATTCATGTGTTTGAAATCAGGAGTTGATAGCTCCCACTTCACATCCATGCTATTAGAGTAACTTGTTTGCGACTTCCTTTGGCACTTATGACCCCATACGGCGAGGGCGACGGACCTGCCGATCCTGAGATGGTCGTCGCCTGTCATCATGAATCTGAGCTTGAGCGCGCGGATGGGGATCTGTGAGACCTCGTGGTGAGGATCTTTTCGGTCATGTCGACCACCTGGCGGTTCTTCCAGCGTAGATCGCGGGCGCTGGGGACGATGACGATCTGCGAGAGCAAGGCGGGCAGCTTGAGCGTTCGCTTGGAGACGACGCACGTCCTGACGGCGTCGAGCGTGCCCACCCTCTCCAGAATATTGAGCAGCACGTCGTCGGGTAGCTTGATTAGCCTGTCGATTTCCGGCAGC
Organism: Triticum urartu; assembly: GCF_003073215.2. Classification (NCBI taxonomy): domain Eukaryota; kingdom Viridiplantae; phylum Streptophyta; class Magnoliopsida; order Poales; family Poaceae; genus Triticum; species Triticum urartu. The sequence continues at coordinate 565,781,544 of NC_053027.1, forward strand.
TGGAAAATTCCATTCAGCCAGGGAGGGTAATAATTAAGATAGCTCGATACAATGCATGCATGACTCACTACAAGCGAGAATTTGAGAAGAAAAGACCACAAGTAACGAGGCCTTACCTCACGGCGGCGGCGGCGAAGGAACTTCATGGCGGCCCGATCTCAAGGAACGACACGGCCGGCTAGCTAGGCTTACATCACGGTAGCGGAAATCGCTTGCACGTTTATTTGGCAGCCTCCCCTGACTTCACCAAGGAGGTTTCCTGATCCTATTAAACGTACATGGCCTGGTCTTTTTAACATCGTTTCACAAGCCGTACGCAGACATATAATCATGGTATGTTCATATTTATAATGTAATTTAAACCGGACTCTTATTCCTTCTTTGTTTCAATCCAACTTTGTTTGTGAAAAGCACTTGGATTTATTACAAAAGTTCAGCAAAAGTACAAAGCATTCTAAACATCATAAAAATTACATCGAGATCCCTGGACCACCGAACGACCACTGCCGCCGCTTGAACGAGCCGTCAACGCGTTGCTATCCCTGCTCCATATCGGAGCCAACCTCTCCTTTGTCAATGACAACCGGGAAGCCTTCATACCATCGCTGTGAAGCCGTAGTCATCGCCGTTAAACCCTTGAATCGTTTTGAAGAACCTGACGCCGATCTTGTCATTGCGTATGTACGGCAATAGACCCTAACGCCCCTACCTCGAGGAACTGGCAGGAAACTACCCCGGAGCCCCATCTAATCCATTCCGACAGACAAACTTGACGAGGAATGGAGCCCAGAAGACCGCCTCGAAGAAGAAGCGTCACCATCTATCCTAGTGCTGCCCTTACAAGGACTAATATCCTAACCTATCTACTAGCCAGAGCCGACGCACAAGGATTCCCCTTTTCCATCCAACTTTTGCCCTTGCCACATCTAGCTTTTTTTTTTTTGCAAGAAACTTCCAATCTATTCATCTTCAATCATGGCAGTACAAAGAACAACAAAGGTAATAAAAATTATAACCATGTCCGTGGACCACCTAGCGACGACTACAAGCACTGGAGCGAGCCGAAGGCGCGCCGCCGTCATCGCCCCTCCATCACCGGAGCCGGGCAAACCTTGTTGTAGTAGACAGTCGGGAAGTCATCGTGTTAAGACCACATATGACCAGCGCACCAGAGTAGCAACCATCGCCGATGAAGAAAGTCGTAGATCAGAAGGGTCAAACCTGTAAACACCCAAACAAAGACGAATGAAGATCGGATCCAAACAGATCCACCGAAGACTAGCACCGCCCGAATCCCGCGAGATCCGACGGAGACAAACCTCCACACGCCCTCAGACGATGCTAGACACACCATCGGGACGGGAATAGAACGTGGGAGACATTATTCCTACCAAGGGACGTCGCCGCCATCACACAACCCCAACCAAGACGTTGAATCTAACAAGAACAAGAAGGGGGTCCCTCCCGCCGGCAGGGGGCCGAGATACTCCACACCTCCAGCCTAGAGGCCATCGGAGATGGGGCGGATCGGCTGCGGCGCCGACGGGAGGAGAAGAACTTTTCTTGTAGAGGAAAGAGATGGAATCTGCCTCATCTAGCTAATTGATGTAGTACACCCCTCAAACAAAAAATAGTAATGTAGAACAGGTGGTTCTAGGAGGAGCGTGGATGGTCGCAGCCAGCACAGTGCTGATGGAGAACGATGGTTGCATGAAAATGCTGCTTCACAGGAGCGACGATGTCGGCTGTTGTTAACTTTGCTCTACGTGCACTTTAATTTCTTCCTACAAAATATGTTCTAGTGTAATAATGTTGAGGCCGTTGCTATTATTGAAAACCATTATTTTTTCATCAAAATTCCCTAAAAAGACAAAGAATTTAAACCCCCGTTGTCTTAGGACTTTGGGAATAACCATATATAGCTTGTTCAATTTCTCTCTTGTGGATGATTTGGATCAACTTATCTGTATGTATCCTATGTTGCAAGTTGTGTGTTCATTTGTACTAGTTTTCCTTGTGGTTCCTCCTGATTTTTCTCGTGTTCTTCGTGTTTCTTTCAAATCCACCTTCAATTCATGAAGACCAGACCACTCCAGCCCCGCATCATTGAGGTAATAAATTGAGAATGTTTCGCCAAAGTTTCACGTAGTCGGCTTATAAACCAGACCATCTCCGAGAAAGAAATTACGTTTCAATAGCGTGTAGGGTGTATGCGGAGCACCTATTAGGCCGGGTGCAACACTCAACAATGCCTTTGCCAAGTTGAAATTGCCCTTCTCCGAGTACATGGGGTACTTGACAAATAAGTTTTCCAGTAGTGAGGTCACCACGCACTGGTCCAGATTGATCGCGAACTTAACCGACCATTGTGTGTCACATGCCATTCTAAAATCTCACAAAATTTCCTAACGTATATAGAAAATATATATCATATTTGTAGTATTAGTCATAAATATTTTCTCACTCAATGAACTAGCTAGTTTGGTGGAGCCCTTCCAAGTCAACCCGACCAATAGCATGCACAACGCCATGACTGCGTTCTAGGCAATATGGATCATACTAGAGGGTGACGATGCGCTTTCGCCGTGCCGTTACTCGGTCGTGAGCTAAGTCTCCTATTTTACACGGGCTTTTTTTTGTTATCGGCGAGCACTGTTACACAGAAAAATCAAAGAACCGAACCAAGTTTACTGATATTCCTGGTTTATTTGGTTTATGGTGTCCTGATCGGTGTTTCCATCGCTAGTTGTTTAATGTTTTGGTGTATCATCAGTTTTCATCCTCTATAAACTGAATTGACCATTGGACAATACTCCCTCCATCCTTAAAAGAGTGTATTTTTAACTATGTTGGAAAGTCAAACTTTTTATATTTAATGGTATTTATACAACACATTTATGCCCTCAAATTAGTAGCATCAGATTCATGATAAAATATACTTTCATCATATATCTATTTGGTTTCACAAACATTGATATATTTTTGTAGAAACTCGGTAAAATTTTAAGATAGTTTGACCCTCCAACAAAGTTAGAAGTACACTCTTTTAAAGGACGGAGGGAGTATGCATCAAAATGGCCTCCTTTTTCTCTAATTTCCTTACTTTGCTGGCCCAAGGCCCAGACACCACGCACACGCGCACACAACCCAATTTACTCATGCATCTGCCTCTCAAAAACACTCTACACTGTACTGTTATTCACCACCAAACGGACTCCAATTTCTCAATCTAGTTGCCTCCCAATCTTGGGTTAGATCTACTGATCCAACAGGTGCTCATGTTGGCTTGGATCTCCAACGCCTAATATTTCCTTTCTGGCTCTTCCCCACCGCTAGCACGATGTCGGTATTCCATTGCAAATCCACCACTTTAGACCGAATGGTGTAGACGAAGAGAGCTATGACCCGACCACATGATCCTATTCAACATGCAACTTGTTTTTTTAGGGCAGTCTAACTTGTCGAAAGAACACCAAATGTGCACCGTCCCAGGACATTCGCTTTGACTGGGTAGCCAGTCGGCTTTGTTGGGCATCGGGCCAACCAGAGGATCGAAGAAAAAAACAAAAAAGGAGGAGAACTGTATAAAGTAAATGGATTGTTCTTGAAAAAATAAAATAAAATTTTGCAAATTTTGAAAAACAATATAAAAAATGTTCATGAATTAATAAAAGTTTATGAATTCAAAAAATTATTAGCAAATTTTAAAAAGTTAAAAAATATTTGCGAAGTTTTTTAGAATTTCCCTAAATTTTAAAATTTTCACCGGTTTCAAAAGAAGTTCCCTTGATTTCAAAAATGTTAACGAATTTGAAAAATGTTCTCAGGTTTAAAAAAAATGTTTTCACATCTGTAGGGATTCTTTCCGTGCATGCGTGTGGCCCAAATGAGCAAGCACTCAATTTTCTTTCGTCCGTACCAAGAAGTCAACAACATGTATCACGAGAGATTGATCTTGTAGTCAGAACAACCTGTCCTGAATCAAATTAACTACGCTTCTCTTCATAATACATGAGGTGCAGATCGAGATCGATGCTGATGGTGCCCCAGACGGTCGCCGGCGCCAGCAGGCGAGTTCCTCAGTGTCGACCTCGCCGGTTATTGGGGTCAGTGACTGCCAGGGTGTGGCTCTAAATAAAATATAGACTCTAGACCACAACAGAAAAGAGAACACACATATATAAATTTTCCCAACAAGCGGGTAGCCGATGTACATTTCATACGATGTGGTCAAGTAAGAAACAGTTAAGAGGAAAACAACATGCGCAATAGCTACTAGTATAAGCTCTGGAGTCCGGGAACAACTAAACCACAGAGATGCCATGAATGGTTATTGATTTATATGGACCTTGACATTATGAGCGGTGGCCATCGCCATCACCCTCGCCTTCGCGTTGATCACCTCTATGACATGAGTCCACTTTCTCCTTCGCCTCTATGATCTTCTTCCTCAACTAATCCACCTCCTCGCTTGTCCATAGACGGTAACTCGGAGGAGGAACCTTGAGATGAGGAAACTTTCACCGCAGACATTGCACACCTTCTTGTCATGCAGAAATGCCTCCTTGATGTTCACGGTTCACCGCAACTTGAATGACAAGCTTGACGTATCCCATGAAGTTGTCGTTGGGCTGGAAGCCGTAGATAGTTAGTCTGGCCAGATTCTTATGCTTGAAATCAAGAGTAGATGGCTCCCACTTCACATCCATTTTATTGGTGTAATATTTTTGCGACTTCCTTTGGCACTTATGATCGCATACCGTAATGCAAAGCTCTTCTAGAGATGTTGCAGCCTCAAGAAGGAACATTGTCCAAGCAATATCACATTCTTCAGGAAGATTATCCAAATTCATAAACCGTAGTTTGGCAAGCACACGAGTAAGCACTTTCGGGCATTCCCGTTGAACCCAAATCTGGGAGAGATAAAGAAATTAATAATGAATCCAAGTTGTTCACAAATTACATCTCAAGTGACACATAAGTTACTACAGTTGCATATCACAACCATACAATGAGAATTGAATAGAGATGATTTGGGTGGGTACCTTTTCACTCCAATATTCCTTGTACAAATCGCTTATGGAGGGAATATTGTAGGTCATCTGTTGGAGCTTTGGTAGATGGTGAAGCTCCATTGTTTTGAATTCCCCATAGGAGATAACAAGCTCAAGGAGTCGAGTGTGTTCTACATGCAATGTTGAATGGATCCCCACGTCGCACTCAAAGAAACACAATGACTCGAGCCGCTTGCAGGTGCTTAGAATGTTCTGTATGTCCAGTTCACCAAACCTCAGATTTTGGAGTTGCGGTCTTCTGAGGCCATCAAAAGCATTTGCACAATGACGAAGAAAATTATCGAACTGCTTAACAAAGACCAGGGGATACACCTCGGTGCAATGATAGGTATCCCTTGGCATCAAGATCTCAAACTCGGTTGCATCTAGTTTCTGGGTCACCATGGCGAGGCCGGCTGATATATCAATGGAGTGACAACGAGAGGGACCCAAGAAAACTTGACCTTTAGCTTGCGAATGGTAATCTACGGAAATCACGTGCTCAAGACCTTGTCTATCACATCGGCCATGACGCAATTGATTCGAAAGAAATAGTGGGGGATAATATCGTGGAGAATCAGCGAGTCGAGGCAGTTTATGCATTTGCCTCGAGAGGATGCAGGTTCTTACACGATCAAGCGTACCCACCCTCTCGACAATGTTGCCATTGGGAAGCTTGCTTAGTATGTGTTCGTTGTCAGATGCTTTCTTTAACTGCAATTCTCCAGGAGGGAAATTAGTCATGGGTGATAGATCATATATTGAGTTAGATCAAAAGAAAAATAGCAATACAAAACAGGAGACTTACATCATGGCCGACCTTATGAGTGGAAGCCACCGCCATCGCCCTCCCCTTGATCACCTCTGCGATCTCCAGTCTGAATGAATCCACCTCCTCGCTGGTCTGTGGACAACTCCAAGGACGAACCCCGAGATGAGGGAACTTGTCAACGCAGTGCTTGCACACCTTCCTGTCGTATAGAGATACCTCCTTGATGTTCTCCGCAGCTTCAGTGACGCGCCTGACGTATCCCATGAAGTTGTCGTTGGGTTGGAAGCCATAGATAGTTAGTCTGGAAAGATTATTGTGCTTGAAACCGGGATTAGATGGCTCCCAGTTCACATCGGTTTTCTAGGAGTAACTTTTTTGCGACTCCAATTGGCATTTATGATCCCATACTGTGATGCAAAGCTCCTCTAAGGATGACGCGGCTTCAAGAAGGAACATTGTCCAAGCGATGTCACATTCCTCAGGAAGATTGTTAAGATTCACGTGCCGTAGTTTGCCGAGCACAGGTGCAAGCACTTTAGGGCATTCTGGTAGAACCCAAACCTGGGAGAGATAATACAACACTTGTAAATTACATCAAGTGATGCTTAAGTTACTACCGTCGACATATAACAATCAGACAACGTATATTTCATATGCATGTATATAATGGACCTAGCCACACAAAAAATATGTTGGATCAGAAGTGAACTTATATCCGGCTCACGTACACTTGGACTCATGCTTTCAGTGGATTATCCACTTTGTGATAATAAATGCTTCTAATTAAGGTAATTTACCATCATATATATAGAGAGACAAAACGAGACAAAGATGATTACCTTTTCACTTTGAAAATCAAGGTGCAGGTCACTTATTGAGGGGACATTAACAAGCAGCTGGCTCAGCTTGAGGGTCCTGTTTATAATGAACGCATGCGCCAGAGTTAGCTTGGAGAGCTGAGGGGCATAGCCCAAAATCAAGGGATTGTCTAGGTTATCAAATATCCATCTATGCAAGGTCATCCGTCAAAGCTCGGCAGGCAGCCGAGCTCCACTGTTGAGAACTTTGCATAGGCGAAGATAAGCTCAACGAGTCTGGCATGCTCTACGTGCAGCACCGGAAGTTTCCGCGCGTCACAATGGAGCAAACGCAACGACTCCAGCCGCTTGCAGGTGGCTAGGATGTTGGGTATGTCCGATTCACCGAACCTCAGGTTCTGCAGATGCAGCCGCGTGAGACCGGCAAACGCGTCGGCGCAATCGCCGATAAAGTTGTTGAACAGCTCTGTGTTTTGATTTTCGGTTTGAGCTTTTTTTTGCCCTAGGCCGAGATGGCCGAATTTCGGCGATTTTCAAAAATTTCGACTGAAGTTTGACCAAATTTTGACTGCCATTTGACTTAAATTTGACCAAAATTTGCCAAATTTAAGCAATTTCGGCCTAAATATACTTTTCGCCTCAGGCCGAGATGGCCGAAATTCGACCGAAATCCACTTTTTACGGCCGAAAATCAAAACACAGGAACAGCTTCGCGGAGTCGAGAAGATCGGCATCGGAGCGCCTATAATAGATGTCCTTGGTCAGGATATCGAACTCGGCCGCGTCGATCTTCTGCGTTGCCATGGCGAGGGCGACGGCCCTGCCGATCTTGAGATGGTCGTCGCCTCTCATGATGAACCTGAGCTTGAGGTTGCGGATGGGGATCTGTGGAGACCTCCTGCTGAGGATCTTGTCGGTCATGTCGGCCACGCCGCGGTTCTTGCGGTGTAGATCAAGGTCGCCGAGATCGATGACGATCTGCGAGAGCAAGGCCGGCAGGTTGAGCGTTTGCTTGGAGACGACACAGGTCCTGACGGCGTCGAGCGTGCCGAGCCTCTCCAAGATGTTGAGCAGCACATCGTCGGGCAGTTTGATTAGCCTGTCGACTTTCAACAGCTGGATAGACATATAGATTGATAAATTCAACGATGACTCACGCACAAGAATTGGAGAAGGAGGAACACAAGCAAGCAACGGGGGCTGGGCTTACATCACGGCGGCGGCGGCGAACCCGGTTGAGCTTCATGGCGGTCTGATCTCAAGGAACAATGAAGTGGCAGATGGCGGCTAGGCTTACATCGCGGCGGCGGAAATCGCCTGTATGTTCCTTCCTAGGTGCGATGATCAAGATTGCAGACGTTTATATGGCAGCCTCCTCTGGCTTGAACAAGGAGGTTTCCAGATCCTATATATTCCACCTAGGTAAAGACAGCCTGGTTTTTTTAGCATTGTTTCACAAGACGCAAACGTATAAAAACAGGGGTTAATTATCCTTTTGCCCTTGGTGGTGTCCATCTACTCAGTTTTACCCTTAGATGCAAATTGTGTTCAGTTTTGCCCCTAGTCCGTGCGCACCGACTCGTTCCGTGAACTCTGCCGTCTCCGTCAAGTCAACCTTTTGACTCGGCCCTTACAGGTGGGACCAGGCGGCAGAGACGGCCAATTTTATTCAGACCGTTGAACGCGTGGCTTGTGGGACCCAGCAGAGAGTCATTGAGCAGAGAGCCGTTGCGGGTGTGCTATATAAGCGGGCAACAGCGGCGGTGACCACGGCGACAGAGAGCACGGCGGTGACCACGGCGAGAGAGAGAGAGAGAGAGAGAAAGAGCACGGCGGTGGGAAGCTAGCCGTGGAGGGCGCGGCGGCGTTGAGATCCCCTTCGGCTCCGAGCTCCATGTCTTCCTCAAGCTCCCGCGCCACCTCGCGTATGCAGAGCCGGGCGCGTGTGGACATGCCTGTCTTCGTCTGTCCGTGGTGCCAGGCGGGCGTTGATCGGAGGGTTTCTCACACACCGAGGAACCAGAATCGTCCGTTCTACGTGTGCAGCGAGAATGGGGTAAGAATCGGGGCAATTGCACCATTTTCGTGGTCGGGATCTTTGAGCAATGGGTTGATATGTTTGGTGTTCATGCAGGTGGCATGCTTCTTTCTTTGGGTCGATACTCTGGCCAAGACTCTGATGAATGAACTGCAAGAAGAGCATGAAGAATGGTTGCGCATGCTGCCACGAACCGCAGTGGCCGCAGCACGAGCTCCGGAAGAAGAGATGGAGGTCGAAGCACGCATTGACAGAGAGCTAGCTGTTGAGCTTAGGATATTGAAGAAGAAGAAGGTTAGGAAGCTTGAAGATCAAGCACTACCAATACCCATTTGCAAATACTTTTGGGCATTTGTAGGTATGGTAATCGCACTGGTTGTAATGTTGATAATGTATGGAAAGGCATGAATTATGAAGGAATTTGTAATCTTGAAATTGTATGAGAAATTCACCTAGTTTAAATGTTGGTCAAAGTTGTTTAAATGTTGAAAAAAAAAGAAGTGACCAACATTTAAATATGTTGAAAAAAAGAGAAGAAATGAGGAATTCAGAAACTTTTGATCAATGAAATGCAGCTCTCTGCTCTGTCTTTCTGTCAAAAAAAAGGTTGCTCTTGGGCCAAATTCAGAGCGTAGAGCCAAGTGCAGGCTAGACTAATGGGCCAACTGCATCCAATTAGGCCCATTCTGGGGTTCTCTTGCGTGTTTTTCTATTTTCTGTTCTGATTTAATTTAGGCAGTAAATTATAATGCTGAAACTTTTTGTGGAAGCTAATTGAATTATTCCAGAGCCAAACAATTAAGGTTAGAAATTTTTTGGAGCTGTTAAATATTTAATAGCAATTTATTTAATCCAATTCAAATACACCATGATTTAAATTAAAGGCCAAAATGTCATGGAAAAATGTGCCTCAGCTCTGGTAGAGGTTTACACCTGGTGCCAAAATAAATGAACATTTTTTAAGGGCATTACATTGAGAAAAAAATAATTTGTCTAAAAAATGAAGGGTGGAAAATGCACAAAAAATTGGTGCGGCTGGGGACTCGAACCCAAGACCATGTGGCTTTGTGGTGTTTATGGCTACGCTAGTAACCGCTAGGACAGATGGCAAGACTTTGACATGGATAGGGAAGGAAGGTATACATAGTGAGACTGTGAAATTTGTCAAAAAAAATAGTGAGACCGTGAATGTTTGCACACGCGTGAGAGTGGTTTTTCTTTGTTTTGCGCTGAAATTTTGGAGAGTTGGAAGGTTGAAAACGTATGTTTACACTGCCACATGATTTTGGTTAGAGTGACACTTGGTTTAGGGTTAGAGTGGCACTTGGTTTAGGATTTAAAGGGAATAAATTTGCATGTTAGTTCATGACTTTATTTTTTTGAATGAAACAGAGGGCTTCTCACCCCATCCGATTTTCATTAATGAAAACCACAAGTTCTCGAACTTCATGACTTGGTTTAGGGAAGAAATGATATGTTTGGGCACGGACATTTTTTAACACACATAATAAACCCTAATAACTTAGATAAGATTCAACACACCGTGCCATTACAATAATAAGTTCACGGACACATGACGAAACATGACACGACACGATATAGAAAAGCAGCAAAATAAAAAACGAAACATGACGATCTTGACTCCGGGCTTGAACATCTTCATCTTGACCTCCTTCTTCCACCTTGGCCGTGCGCGCCCCTTCAACACCGTCTTCATCTTCACACCTCCTCCTCCTCGTCGTAGGAAAGGGAGTGCATCTGGCCTGGAGTGGGGAAGATGCTCTCGTAGTTGGTGTAGATGTTGTAGACGGTGAAGAAGATGGCCTCATAGCTGCACCAAAAGACTTGGCCGAGGAGCTCGCGCGCGTCAAACAGGTTGGTGAAGGTGACCGTGATCAGTAGGAGGATGTCGCCGCGGTCACGAACCTCGTTGATGGTGAACATCCTCGGCGAGCCCCATGGGAGGTGGGCATAGCCGGCTCTGAGGAATGCGCGGGTGAGATCGACGGAACCCCTCCACCTTGAAATAGCCCACACACGGAGCTCCCTCTCCACGAGCACGCCCGATGGGTAGCGCAACTCCGGCATGACAGGCGAACGGTTGAAGGTCGGCCCGTTGAACTGCATCTTCACTTGGTCTCGCTTGGGGAGGGCTCGGTCGCTTGGGTGTTTGAAGTTGGAGAGAATGGATCGGATCTGGCTTGTGGGTGGGAGAGGAAGAGAGGCACCCCATTTATAGGCCTGTAGGTGGGAGAGGAAGAGAGAAAGGATGAGAACGGTGTGGGTGTAAATCCGAGCGCGTGTGTGTATCCGGACGCGTGTGTGTATCCGTTACGTTTTGCACTCTTAAATTTTTACACGAAAACGATGCATGGGGCGCGTGCGTGCATCTGAATCACTGCATAGCTCTTTGACCGGGCGGTGCATCTGACTCACTGCCCTGAACCACCTAGCTCGCCTCGCTAGCCTAGCTCGCCTAGCGCGCCTCGCTCGCATGCATGCATGTCGCCGCCTCCCGCGCATGCAAACCCACGTTGCCGCCTCCCATGCATGCAAGGCCTGGAAAGGCTGAGACGGGCTATTTACTGCAGTCTCAGGCCCAGACAACGAGACGGCCCAACGGTCCATCCGGCGCGCCCGGTATTTGTTTAAAAAAACAATCTCCCAGTCAATTAGATTGCATCTCGCGGATCGCCCCCCTCCTCCCCGCAGATTCCTTCTAGAAGGGTTAGATCGACGGCCCTTGATCGCCGCTAGGGTTAGATGAATGGTCCTTGTTCAGCGCTAGGGTTAGCGGGGTTTGGGAGGGGTTTGGAGGAGTCAAAGCTATGTTTGACCAGATTTCAAATGAGCATAATAAATTAAATAAAAATGAGAAAAATAAAAAACCTGCGCACATAGTCTTCTTATGTCATATACTAACGATTTAAGTTGATAAACAAGGTTTACATACATTTAAACGATAAGTTCATGTGTATTGTGTGATATCTCGAGTATCTCAAACTCTCTTGCATGAAGTGAAGAGAAGTGTTTTGGGAAAATGAACATGACAATTTCAAAAAACTCACCACAGCTTCATTTTAGAGTGACTAAGAAGCTAGCCATGAAGACCTTCCCTTACAAAAACACAAGCTTTTTGTGGAAGCTAATTGAATTATTCCAGAGCCAAACAATTAAGGTTAAAAAAAATTTGGAGTTGTTAAATATTTAATAGCAATTTATTTAATCCAATTCAAATACACCGTGATTTAAAGTAAAGACCAAAATGTCATGGAAAATGTGCCTCAGCTTTATATCTGGTGCCAAAATAAATGAACATTTTTTTAAGGGCATTACATTGAGAAAAAAATAATTTGTCTAAAAAAATGAAGGGTGGAAAATGCACAAAAAATTGGTGCGGATGGGGACTCAAACCCAGGACCGCGTGGGTTTGTGGTGTTTATGGCTGCGCTGGTAACCGCTAGGACAGATGGCAAGACTTTGACATGGGTAGGGAAGGAAGGTATACATAGTGAGACTGTGAAATTTGTCAAAAAAAATAGTGAGACCGTGAATGTTTGCACACGCGTGAGAGTGGTTTTTCTTTGTTTTGCACTGAAATTTTGGAGGGTTGGAAGGTTGAAAACGTATGTTTACACTGCCACATGATTTTGGTTAGAGTGGCACTTGGTTTAGGATTTAAAGGGAATAAATTTGCATGTTAGTTCATGACTTTATTTTTTTAATGAAACAGAGGGCTTCTCACCCCCTCCGATTTTCATTAATGAAAATCACAAGTTCTCGAACTTCATGACTTGGTTTAGGGAAGAAATGATATGTTTGGACACGGACATTTTTTAACACACATAATAAACCCTATTAACTTAGATAAGATTCAACACACCATACCATTATAATAATAAGTTCACGGACACATGACGAAATATGACACGACACGACATAGAGAAGCAACAAAATAAAAAACGAAACATGACGATCTTGACTTCGGGCTTGAACATGTTCATCTTGACCTCCTTCTTCCACCTTGGCCGCGCGCGCCCCTTCAACACCGTCTTCATCTTCACACCTCCTCCTCCTCGTCATAGGGAAGGGAGTGCATCTGGCCTGGAGTGGGGAAGATGCTCTCGTAGTTGGTGTAGATGTTGTAGACGGTGAAGAAGATGGCATCGCAGCTGCACCAAAAGACTTGGCCGAGGAGCTCGCGCGCGTCAAACAGGTTGGTGAAGGTGACCGTGAGCAGTAGGAGGATGCCGCCGCGGTCACGAACCTCGTTGATGGTGAACATCCTCGGCGAGCCCCATGGGAGGTGGGCATAGCCGGCTCTGAGGAAGGCGCAGGTGAGTTCCCTCCACCTTGAAATAGCCCACACACGGAGCTCCCTCTCCACGAGCACGCCCGGTGGGTAGCGCGGCTCCGGCACGACAGGCGGACGGTTGAAGGTCGGCCCGTTGAACTGCATCTTCACTTGGTCTCTCTTGGGGAGGACTCGGTCGCTTGGGTGTTTGAAGTTGGAGAGAATGGATCGGATCTGGCTTGTGGGTGGGAGAGGAAGAGAGGCACCTCATTTATAGGCCTGTGGGTGGGAGAGGAAGAGAGAAAGGATGAGAACAGTGTGTGTGTAAATCCGGACGCGTGTGTGTATCCGGACGCGTGTGTGTATCCGTTACGTTTTGCACTCTTAAATTTTTGCGCGAAAACGATGCATGGGGCGCGTGCGTGCATCTGAATCACTGCATAGCTCTTTGACCGGGCGGTGCATCTGACTCACTGCCCTGAACCACCTAGCTTGCCTCGCTAGCCTAGCTCGCCTAGCGCGCCTCGCTCGCATGCATGCACGTCACCGCCTCCCGCGCATGCAAACCCACGTCGCCGCCTCCCATGCATGCAAGGCCTAGAAAGACTGAGACGGGCTATTTACTGCAGTCTCAGTGTTGGGGATCGTAGCAGAATTTAAAATTTTCTACGCATCACCAAGATCAATCTATGGAGTAATCTAGAAACGAGGGGAAGGAGAGTGCATCTGCATACCCTCGTAGATCGCTAAGCGGAAGCATTCAAGTGAACGGGGTTGATGGAGTCGTACTCGTTGTGATCCAAATCACCGATGATCCTAGCGCCGAATGGACGGCACCTCCGCGTTCAACACACGTACGGTTGGGAGAGACATCTCCTCCTTCTTGATCCAGCAAGGGGGGAGGAGAAGTTGATGGAGATCCAGCAGCACGACGGCGTGGTGGTGGAAGAAGCGGGATCTCAGCAGGGCTTCGTCAAGCTCAGCGAGAGGCAGATGTGTCATGGGAGGGAGAGGGAGGCGCCAGGGGCTAGGGTGCGGCTACCCTCCCTCCCCCCCACTATATATAGGGCCCCTAGGGGGGTGGCGCCGGCCCTAGGAGATCCAATCTCCAAGGGGGCGGCGGCCAAGGGGGGAAACTTGCCCCCCAAGCCAAGTGGGGCGCCCCCTACTCCTAGGGTTTCCAACCCTAGGCGCAGGGGGAGGCCCAAGAGGGGCGCACCAGCCCACAAGGGGTTGGTTCCCACGTCACTTCAGCCTATGGGGCCCTCCGGGATAGGTGGCCCCACCCGGTGGACCCCCGAGACCCTTCCGGTGGTCTCGGTACAATACCGATTACCCCCGAAACCTTACCGGTGGCCGAAACTGGACTTCCTATATATAAATCTTTACCTCCGGACCATTCCGGAACTCCTCGTGACATCCGGGATCTCATCCGGGACTCCGAACAACCTTCGGGTTACCGCATACTAATATCTCTACAACCCTAGCGTCACCGAACCTTAAGTGTGTAGACCCTACGGATTCGGGAGACACGCAAACATGACCGAGACGACTCTCCGGTCAATAACCAATAGCGGGATCTGGATACCCATGTTGGCTCCCACATGTTCCACGATGATCTCATCGGATGAACCACGATGTCGAGGATTCAATCAATCCCGTATACAATTCCCTTTGTCCAGCGGTATTGTACTTGCCCGAGATTCGATCGTCGGTATCCCGATACCTTGTTCAATCTCGTTACCGGCAAGTCTCTTTACTCGTTGCGTAACACATCATCCCATGATCAACTCCTTGGTCACATTGTTCACATTATGATGATGTCCTACCGAGTGGGCCTAGAGATATCTCTCCGTCACACGGAGTGACAAATCCCAGTCTCGATTCGTGCCAACCCAACAGACACTTTCGGAGATACCCGTAGTGCACCTTTATAGCCACCCAGTTACGTTGTGACATTTGGTATACCCAAAGCATTCCTACGGTGTCCGGGAGTTGCACAATCTCATGGTCTAAGGAAATGATACTTGACATTAGAAAAGCTTTAGCATATGAACTACACGATCTTTGTGCTAGGCTTAGGATTGGGTCTTGTCCATCACATCATTCTCCTAATGATGTGATCCCGTTATCAATGACATCCAATGTCCATGGTCAAGAAACCGTAACCATCTATTGATCAACGAGCTAGTCAACTAGAGGCTTACTAGGGACATGGTGTTGTCTATGTATCCACACATGTATCTGAGTTTCTTATCAATACAATTATAGCATGGATAATAAACGATTATCATGAACAAGGAAATATAAAAATAACTAATCTGTTATTGCCTCTAGGGCATATTTCCAACACTCAGGCCCAGACAACGAGACGGCCCAACGGTCCATCCAGCGCGCCCGGTATTTGTTTAAAAAAACAATCTCCCAGCCAATCAGATTGCATCTCGCGAATCGCCCCTCCTCCCCGCAGATTCCTTCTAGAAGGGTTAGATCGACGGCCTTGATCGCCGCTAGAGTTAGATGAACAGTCCTTATTCAGCGCTAGGGTTAGCGGGGTTTGGGAGGGGTTTGGAACAGTCAAAGCTATGTTTGACCAGATTTCAAATGAGCATAATAAATTAAATAAAAATGAGAAAAATAAAAAACCTGCGCACATAGTCTTCTTATGTCATATACTAACGATTTAAGTTGATAAACAAGGTTTACATACATTTAAACGATAAGTTCATGTGTATTGTGTGATATCTCGAGTATCTCAAACTCTCTTGTATGAAGTGAAGAGAAGTGTTTCGGAAAAATGAACATGAAAATTTCAAAAAACTCACCACAGCTTCATTTTAGAGTGACTAAGAAGCTAGCCATGAAGACCTTCCCGTACAAAAACACATAAATTTACGGGGACCCTAATTGCAGTCTGATAAAACCCGACTGAACCAGACGCAATCCCTATCCCGTCGGCTGCAATCCCTCCTCCGCCCCGTCGTTGCTAGCGCTCCCCAACTTGGTCGTTTCTCCTCTTTCTTTTCCTCTCCACCATGGCCAGCGCTGCTCGCGGACGTGGCGGGTCGCCGCCGCGCAAGCTCGCGCGTCATGGCGCGGAGGCCGGCAGCTGCAGTCGGCCCCGCCTTCGGGCCATGGCGCTCGAAGCAAGCCCGCGAACACGGCGGGCGGAGCCCTTAGGCCGGCTTCCATGAGCTCCATGCCAGTCTTTTCCTACACATCTAGAGGTGCCGGGAGGCGGATGCGAGCTCGTCGCCACAGAGCCGTGGTGGTGGTTAGAGAAGGCGCCGCTGCAAAGGACGAGCATGCCCTTGCCAAAGCGCGTCGCAAGTCTGCTGAGAAGTTCTACCTCGGTGTCGATGAGTGAGCCGGTCGATTTTGGTTAATTTGTACTCCCTCAGTTCGGAATTACTCATCCAAAAGATGAATGTATCTAAATGTATTTTAGTTATAGATACATTCATTTTTGTAACAAGTAATTCCGAACGGGGGGGAGTAGTGGATAGTTTGCATTTGCGCACTACAAATTAACACACCCCTTCCGGCCGTTTGTTGCTAAAAAATTGTTTCCGGCCATTGTGGATAAAATATTTATCGTGTATTAAAATAATATATTTTTTGCGGCATAAAACATATTGATTGTGTCCTAGAAAATCTTCATAGTGTATTAAAACAATTCATCGTGTTTTTTTTAAATGCTCATTGAGTCCTAAAAATGTCCATCGTGTATTAGAAATATTCATCAAGTGTTTTGACAATGTTCATCTTGTTTTCCAAATAAGCTCATCGCATATTAAAAAAATACCACGGATCAAAATAGGTCATAGTATATTTTTTTTTCAGCGTTTATTATAGAAATGACCATTGTGCTTTAAGAAAACATCATATATTTTAAAAATGTTCATTGTATTTAAAAACAGGTTCGATGTGTACTTGAATTTCTTTTTAAGATCCAGAATCGCTGACGTTCATTGATAATAGCAGGAAGCAATGAAAAACAATAAGGTGGTGAAGGTCTTAGGACCAGAGGATCCAAAGATCAAAGAAAAAGAAAAACAACAGCCCCAGAAGCTGCAGCACAATACTCCATACGATCCATACTAGGCAGTGCAGCTCCGACTCTGACGGTGAACTACTAAGAAAACTAGCCAGGGGTGGAGTCACGGAGGATCACCGAACGAACCACCTATCACGCGTCATCGTATACCGCCGGCCCCCCACCGCGACTTCGACTTCACAGCAACAGACAGTCGAGGCATTCCCACGGACACGCCGGAGAAGAAGAGCCGACTACCACAACCAAGGCCACGCCTCCGACATTGCTCACCACCGTCATCCTTGCTACAGAAGCCACCGTGCACATCCAGTCGCAGAAAGCACCAAAGGGATCAAAATCTTCAAGACGGTGCCCTAAAGAGGGGAACGACGTTGAAGATGACGCCACCGCCTGACCCTACAGCAGGATCTGGGTTTTCACCCGAAGTACTTGATCCGGAAGATCTGGCTGCAAGTCCCGACGACACCTCCAAGGAGGATTGCGACGCCCACAGGCGCCATTGCCGCCGGCCGGCCAGCATCGGCCAGGCTTTCATCCGAGGCAGCCACTCCCACGCAGCAGGCCGAGGTCGACCCGTGCCTCCACTCGACCACACACCCCACACACAGCGAGTGGGCCACCGCTGTGCAGGGCCACCACCAAGCCTCCCCGACAATGGGCCTGCAGAGACCAGATCGGGCCCTGCACCCCGCATCCAACCGTGGCCAGAGCCTCTTTGCTCCAGCACCGCCCGCGATCATGAACCGGTCGCCGTCACCATGCGCCGCCACGCCCAGATCGGCGCCACTTCCCCCGGCCGCCGGACACCAGAGCAGCAGATCGGCCAAAGAAGCCCACCATGCGATGTCTTGCCCAGATCCGCGGCAGCCTTCTTGCAGCAGCCGAACGCCCGCGCCTGCACCGGCCCCACACCAACCCGCCTCCGCAGACGCACCTCCGCACATCTCAGCAGCCCGGCGCCATCACCTCCACGCCCGCCAAACCACGGCCTAGGACACCAGATCCGCGCCGGAGGACGACTGCGCCCCGGAGCCACACGCGCACGGCACCCTCGCTGACACCCCGGGCAGACGCCAGATCCGCGCAACATTTCGCCAGATCTGCAGCGCCCGCGCATCTTCTTGCGTCCCCGACTAGAATCACCATTGTTGGCGCCGAACCAGACCGCCGCCAGTTGCCCTTGCCTGCGCACACTGCAGCGCCGTCCCCGCGGCCTCGCTAGCGCACGCATCCCCACCACCTCGCCGCTCCAGTGACCCGCGCCACCGCGCCAGCAGAGAGCCTCAGCTGAGACCAGCAGCCCCCGCGCCGCAAAGCCCGGGCGAGGGTAAACGGCCCCGTCGTCGCCAGCGTTGCACGGGCTTTGCCCGGCAACGCCCGAGGGCGGCAGCGATGGGGAGGGCAGCGGGGTGGGGTCTGCTGGCCGGCGCTGCCTTTTGGCTCCCGGACCGCCGCGGGGAGGCGACACATCGTGTATTTGAAAAATGTTCGTTGTGTCTTAAAAATACTTCGCCGTGTCTTCAGATTTTTCATCTGTACTTCAAAAATGTTCATCAAGCTTTAAAAAAATTTCATCGTATATGCTCATCGTGTCTTACAAATGTCCTCGTGTATTCCAAATGTCCATCATGTGTTTTAAAAATGTTCATCGTGTATTAGAAAAGTACCATGCATCAAAATTGTTGATGGTGTATCTAGAACATGTTCATCGTACATTTTAGAAATGGTCATCTTGTGGTGCTGGATACAAACAAGCACGAAAAATGCGAAGTTATGTTTACACGTCAGGATCGCCTTGTGCTGGGGTGCTCCTATCATTCTGAAGTTATTCGTATCATTCAACAAGCAGTTTAAGCCTGTGAACCTGTCGAAACAAAAGAAGCCACTGATCAATGTTGGAAATAAACTTTGCGGCTTCAGAAACTTCAGTTCTGTAGGTTCAGTTTCAGGTGTCGTTTTCTTCAGTTTCGTCAGTTGGCAGATTTGTTAGTTAGAAGGTTTAGCTCCCAGGCTTAATGGAGTGGATGAGGATGGCGCATAGTCAATGAAGTTTCTGTAATCTGCATAAATAGAAGAGAATAAAGAGCAGAAAAGCCGCGGAAGTTTGTGCATCCCAAAACCTCTTCTTCTACCTCTCGTACTTTTGCTTTGAAAACGACATTAGTCAACAGTAGAAGTAAAAGAAACTGAAGCCACTGAAACTGAATTCCCTCGGAAAAAGAAATAAAAGCCACTGAAACTGAAGCACTTACACTAGAAAGCAATGTTTGCATTCTTCAGGAGCCTGCTTCACAAGAAAATACAGCTTGATTGGTTTAGCAGCCAAGACTAACACAGCGGAGGCCGTGTCCCGCTTAGTACAATTCATTTCACAATGAAAACCAAGTTCGAGCATTTATCATGAATAAGAAATATCCACGATATCCATTTGTTAAAATACTTGAAAATAATAATGTTAAGAGTACACCTTATCCTCCTCAACTCACTACCATCTCAAAATACACATAATTGAAAAGGTTCACTAGTGGCAATTAATCCATGAATCATACAACAGGTTCTCTAAACTGCAGCTTGAAGTGCAAGAGCACTATTTTGAGAAGACTTGCCCCAAACTCGGGAAGTGAATACGGACGTGCGAGGGTATCACCTTTGTGACGCCCCCGATTTAATCGTAACTAATCATACACGCAAACGTGTACGATCAAGATCAGGGACTCACGGGAAGATATCACAACATAACTCTACAAATAAAATAAGTCATACAAGCATCATATTACAAGCCAGGGGCCTTGAGGGCTCGAATACAAGAGCTCGATCATAGACGAGTCAGCGGAAGCAACAATATCTGAGTACAGACATAAGTTAAACACGTTGCCATAAGATGGCTAGCACAAACTGGGATACAGATCGAAAGAGGCGCAGGCCTCCTGCCTGGGATCCTCCTAAACTACTCCTGGTCGCCGCCAGCGGGCAGCACGTAGTAGTAGGCACCTCTGGTGTAGTAGGAGTCGTCGTTGACGGTGGCATCTGGATCCTGGGCTCAAAAATCTGGTTGCGACAACCAGGTAGAAGGGATAGGTGGAAAAGAAGGAGAAAGCAACCGTGAGTACTCATCCAAAGTACTCGCAAGCAAGGAGCTACACTACATATGTATGCATTGGTATCAAATGGAATAAGGGTATCATATGAGGACTGAACTGCAGAATGCCGGAATAAGAGGGGGATAGCTAGTCTTGTCGAAGACTACGCTTCTGGCAGCCTCCGTCTTGCAGCATGTAGAAGAGAGTAGACTGAAGTCCTCCAAGTAGCATCGCATAGCATAATCCTAACCGATGATCCTCCCCTCGTCGCCCTGTGAGAGAGCGATCACCGGTTGTATCTGGCACTTGGAAGGGTGTGTTTTATTAAGTATCTGGTTCTAGTTGTCATAAGGTCAAGGTACAACTCCAAGTCATCCTGTTACCGAAGATCATGGCTATTCGAATAGATTAACTTCCCTGCAGGGGTGCACCACATAACCCAACACGCTCGATCCCATTTGGCCGGACACACTTTCCTGGGTCATGCCCGGCCTCGGAAGATCAACACGTCGCAGCCCTACCTAGGCACAACAGAGAGGTCAGCACGCCGGTCTAAATCCTATGGCGCAGGGGTCTGGGCCCATCGCCCATTGCACACCTGCACGTTGCGTACGCGGCCGGTGAGCAGACCTAGCAACCTCCATTACAAAGGAAGTTGCGTTACGCGGTCCAACCCGGCGCGTGCCACTCAGTCGCTGACGTCACGAAGGCTTCGGCTGATACCACGACGTCGAGTGCCCATAACTGTCCCCGCGTAGATGGTTAGTGCGTATAGGCCAGTAGCCAGACTCAGATCAAATACCAAGATAACGTTAAACGTGTTAAGTATCCGCGAACGCCGACCAGGGCCAGGCCCACCTCTCTCCTAGGTGGTCTCAACCTGCCCTGTCGCTCCGCCACAAAGTAACAGTCGGGGGCCGTCGGGAACCCAGGCCCACGTCTACCGGGATGGAGCCACCTGCCCCATCAGCCCCCATCTCCGAACAGCATCACAGGTAATGTAACAGTGCAATGTATATAGTAAATGCCTGTGATCACCTCCCGAAGTGATCACGGCCCAGTAGTATAGCATGGCAGACGGACAAGAGTGTAGGGCCACTGATGGAACACTAGCATCCTATACTAAGCAGTAGGATAGCAGGTAATGGTAACAACAGTAGTAGCAAGGACAGGCTATGCATCAGGATAGGAATAACGGAAAGCAGTAACATGCTACACTACTCTAATGCAAGCAGTATAGAGAAGAGTAGGCGATATCTGGTGATCAAAGGGGGGGCTTGCCTGGATGCTCTGGCAAGGAGGGGTCATCTTCGATGTAGTCGAACACACGGACATCGACAGCGGTCTTGGAGTCTACCGGAAAGGAGTAACGAAGGGGGAACACAATAAATAACAGAGCAATCAAATGCAACACAAAGCAAGACGCGGCAATACGTTGTGCTAGGGGTGACCTAACGTAGGGATAGGCGATACCGGCGAAGGGGGGAAACATCCGGGAAAGTATTCCCATTGTTTCGCGTTTTCGGGCAGATGAACCGGAGAGGGAAAGTTGCGTGTTCGCTATGCTAGGGACGTGTGACGGACGAACGGATTGCGTATCCGAATTCGTCTCGTCATTCTGAGCAACTTTCATATACAAAGTTTTTTTATCCGAGATACTATTTATTTTATATTAATTTTCAAAGTTTTAAACATTTTTTCTAAATTATTCTAATTTTTTTAAAACAAATATTGTAAATGCAAATGCTAGGTATACCCAGGAAGGTACCCAGCAGAACAGCAAAGAGGCTGACTACTGGGGCCCTGGTCAACTGTCCAGTCCATGTTTGACTGGACCATTGACTGGTCAAATGGTGAATAGTGTATATGGGGCCCGCATGTCATTCTCTGGTAATTTTAACACCTGTTTAGCATTTAGAATTTAGTAGTGGGCCCCATCTGTCATTGTCTAATTGATTTTAGTTACTTAGTTAACTTACAGATGGATCCACGTGTCATACATTGTAATTACATTAACTTGTTTAAATGGATTAATTAGCCTAGGGGGCCTACCAGTCAGCGTCTCAAGGGCTAATCAACAGAGCCATTTAGTCCCCAATAGTCAGGGACGCGACAACTGGCCGGGGTTAACCGACGGCGACCTTTCGAGTAGCGGAGACACGCCGGAGGTCCACGGGAGCGACGGACGAGGGCAACAGAAGATACCCCACCGTCACACGCATCTAGGGGGCTTCGCAGCAGGCATTGGAGTTGCCGGAATCGTTGGGAACGACGAGTTCCGCGGTGGTGGAGCCACGGCCTACTCCGGGGTGGTGCACGTGCGCGGCGCAGGTGTGCGTGTGCGCGGCCGGTGGTGGTGAACACGAGCGCCCAACGAGCTCTCAACGCGGTGGTGCGGCAAACTTTGGAGACGGAGAAACGGAAAGGAGGAGCAGGGGGATCGAGGGGGAGCCTCACATCGAGCCGCAGGGGAGGTCCGTGAGCTCGGGGGAGGCTGTGGCGGGTCGGAGAGGCGGTCGACGAGGTGCGGGTCGTCGGTGATGAGGCCGTCGGTCAGGGGCGACGACGGGCGGAGCAGATGGGCAGGCGCGGACATCAGGGGACGGAGGGAGGACGGATCCACGATGGGGCCTCCGGGGATCCATCCATCTCTGGCGAGGAGGCGGCTTGGCGTGGCACGAACGCGGAAAACTAGGCGGCTGCGGCCATGGCAAGAGCTTCTGTGAGGCGGCGACGCGAGGACGGCGGTAGGCGGCGGTTCCAGGCGGCATCGGGGCGGCGGGGATCGGTGTGGATGCAGCCGGATCCGTCCGGGAACGGGAAGGGGCGACGGAGGCTAGCCGGACCTGGTCACTGGGACGGAGGAGGTCGGGAATTTCGCCTCCCACTGTAGGTGGCGGCGCACGGGAGGACGAGAGGGAGTGGGGGGGATTCAGGAGCGAGGGTGGCTGCGGGCTAGGTTATGGGGGGAGTTGAGCTGGGCCTGGCGACGGGGTGGGCCGGCCAGTTCAGTGGCCAGCTGGGCCGAGGCGGCCCTGGGGAGTTTGTCCTTTTTCTTTTATATTTTCAGTCTGCTAGTTTCTTTATTGCTTTACACTTTACTCCTATACTAATTTAAATTATCTGGCTATGAAATTTGGTCCAAAATTAATAGGCAAAGATTTAAGCTAGCGCACAGAGTTTCAATTTATTTTGAAAAGTTTGCATATTTATTTATACCGAAAAGTTCCATTTAATTGTTGTTGGGCTAGTTTTAAATGGCTTGGGGGCATTTTAAGTTTTTGAAAAATGTTGATCCTCACATGAAAATTGGTTAGTGAATATTCGCAAACCATCGAACATTTTTATTTGACAATTCAAAGAAATAAGAATTTGACTTTATTTTAAAATTGAATTTGAATTCAGTTTGGATCAAAGTGAAGTTTTAGGAAATTAATTGCGATGACATGGCACATTAGGGTCAGGTTACTGTAGCTTAATTATCGGGGTGTTACAACCTTGTTGAATTTATAGCTAAGCGACGACGTCTCCTTGAATGTCCATTCCTGAAGCATGTGCTTGCACCTCACACACACAGGACTCTTGTATAGTCTTATGTTCTCCAGATTCACAGCTGCTTCCACGACATCTCTGGCAAATCGCACGAGTTTGTCTGCTGCATGAAACCTTCCATAGATACTGAAGCTTGCAGTGCAAGAGCATTATTATTTTCAGAAGACTTGCCCCAAACTCGGAAAGTGAATCCGGACATGCGAGGGTATCTCCTTGCTAAATTCGTAGCTAAGCCAAGACGTCTCCTCAAATGTCCACTCCTTAAGCATGTGCTTGCACCTAACACACACTGGACTCTTGTATAGTCTTATATTCTCCAGATTCACAGCTGCTTCCACGACATCTCTGGCAAATCGCACTAGTTTGTCTGCTGCATGAAACCTCCCATAGATACCGAGCTCTGCCAGGTTGTGGTGCTTGAAATCAGATGCAGATGGTTCCCACTCTAGTCCCTTGTCCTTCTCCTTGCAAACCACAGGCAACTCCCTCCGCTTCCCTGTTACCATTTCACATTGATGATTCCGCACCTGCATTCGGTCAGGTAATTATTTTTCCTAACTGGTCACACAAAGTTTGAACATCGAAAATGAGAACTGAATAATCGGTACAAGAGTTCACCAAGATGTGTAGTTCCTTAAGGTTGGGTGCGCCATGGAGTAAGAACATTGTCCAAGTCAGATCACACTCTTCAGCAATGTTAATCCAATTCACAATCCTGAGTTTGTGGAACACCGGTAACAATTGTCTACGACCTTCCGGTTTGACCCAAATCTGCAAAAGATGTAGTAATGTAGGATCATGTTAACCAAAAAATAATGATTACAACCTCCCCACGACATGGCCAGCAAAACATATACACGTCGCTGACAACATTGAGGACCTTCACTAACCTTTTCGCTTTGGAAGTCCAAAGACAGCTTGCTTATGGCAGAGTTACCAAGCAACTCACTTAACTTGAGCATCTTGTGCCAAGTGAAAGCAACATTAATGATGGACACAGTCTGGAGCAGTGGGACATAGCCAAGACAGAAGGGGTCGTCCCGAGATCTAAACACATTAAATTTCAGCTTCGTGAGCTTTGGTGCCCACTTGAGATCAACCCTCTCAAGACGGCCACAGACAATCACTAGTTCACTGAAAATCTTGGGGAAGCAGAATTCTCTAGCGTGAGGCGTGCAAGACCACCAAATGCGTTTGGACACGAACCAAAGAATGACATGAACTGCTTTCCATATGTGAGCAGCTCATTCTTGGTACACTTTTTATGCACCTTCGTCAAGATTGTAAACTCAGCTGAATCAACCTTTTGTGTTGCTATGGTGTTGGCAACAGTCTGGCCAATTAAAATGGACTCATCTCCCAAGTAGAATTGCATGCGCAACAGGTGAATGGGGTACAGACTTCCAGCTCTCCTTTCCAGTATGCTCCTGGTTGCTTCCAGCACGGTGGTGTTGGCCCGAACTATATCATCTGGGGTTAACTTGCTCCAGTCTTCGTGCTTCGGCTCAAAAGAACCAGCCAATATAACAACTTTCGAGAGTATAGCAGGGATCTGCTTCCAACGTCTGGAGAGGACGGTGGTTCGTGCGACGTCAACGATACCAAGTCGCTCGACAATGTTGAGCAGAACGTCATCAGGCAACTTGCTGAGCCGATCATCTTGACTGTCCTCCTACATTTGATAAGGAAACAAATCAGAGTTGATTTCTTATTAGCATTATCATCATAGATGCCTGCGAAGCACAGATACGGACAAATCTGCCATTTCCAGGTACATAAGGCCGCTTATAGAGAGGATGATCCAGCTAGAGCTCAAAGGGTGACAACACCAACAACCATACACTAATTGGTAAGTATAACAATTCGTATAGCAGTTTCGATATTATATAATTTGTATATTTCCCACATAAAAATGCAATATTGATTATATATTCCCACCAAAACTAAAAGAAATACCACGAGTTCTGAACTTCTGCTTATGGTTCCTACTTACTATTATTCACCACCATGTAGTTTTCTTTGGCGGGTGATGTTGTAAGAGGACCTAGGTAAGGAAAGAGGATCAGGAGGAGGAACTAACCACCATGTTCGCCATCACCGGAGAGGTTTTGCGATGTCTCGGGACTTGCTGGCCTCCGGCGAATTCTAGTGACTGCCAGGGAGACCACCGCTTGGCAGGGGCAGAGCTAGCAATTGACAACAGGATGGTCCGCCTCAAAAGAATTGACAACAAATATGACATGTAAAGATTGTAACTAATTGCAAATTACCACATAGAAATAGATTAATATGGTCTTACAAACACACTAATCAGAGGTTGGGGAACTGGAAAATGGTACCTCAAATCAGGCTGAGACGAGTGCCGGAGTGAAGACCGGGCGGTGGGCGGCTGCGGCCGGGGCAGGGCAATAGGGTTGCGGCCACGGGCGGTGGCGCGGCTGGCTCCGAGCGCCGGGCAGGCCGCGGGCGCGACGGAGAGGCAGGTGCGGAGAAGCCTCCTGGTAGGATGGGCGGCCGGCGACGGGCAAGGGCGGCGAGGCAAGCAGAGGCAGGGACGGGGCGGCCGCCGGCTGGGCGTGGGGCAGGGGCGTGGGTTGTTTTGGGTCAAAATGTCAGGGCATCTCCAGCCGTTGGCCCCCCAGGACGCATAAAAATCGCCCCTTGGGGGCGAGCCGGCGATACAATCGGCGCTGGGGACGGTTTTGCGCCCAGTCGTCGCCCCAGCTCGTCCCCAGGCGCCGAAATTGGCCCACTTTGCAGCCCAATTTCGGCAAATAAAGGGTCCATATGGGCGAGAATAGGCCCATATTCGGCGTGGTTTCGCCGTGTCTCGGCATTCAATTATCAACACAATTATTTCTTATCACATATTTCATCACAGAAAAATCAAATACTTCAACAAAATAGTACAACAACAAATAGTTCAATATAAATTATATAGTTCAACAAATAAAAACTCGTATTTCATCACACGGCGTCCCCCTTGAGCCTCCGTAGGTGCTCAATCAGATCTTTCTGCAGTTGATGATGCACCTGTGGGTCTTGGATCTCCTAACGCATGCTGAGATAGGCAGTCCAAGTTGCCGGTAGCTGGTGATCAACTTCGGCTAGAGGACCCTGCCTGTAGTATGGTTCAGTGTCAAACACTGGGTCTTCTTGCTCGCTCTCGATGATCATGTTGTGCAAGATGACACAGCAAGTCATAATCTCCCACATTTGATCTTTGGACCAGGTCTGAGCGGGGTACCGAACAACAGCAAATCGAGATTGGAGCACACCAAATGCCCGCTCGACATCCTTCCTGCAAGCCTCCTGAAGCTTCGCAAACCAGACGTTCTTGCCTCCTGCCACAGGGTTTGAGATCGTCTTCACAAATGTCGACCATCTCGGATAGATGCCGTCAGCTAGATAGTACCCCTTGTTGTATTGGTGCCCATTGATCTCGAAGTTCACCGGAGGAGAATGGCCCTCAACAAGCTTGGCAAAAACAGGAGAGCACTGCAGCACGTTGATGTCATTGTGAGTTCCTGGCATACCAAAGAAGAAGTGCCAAATCCAGAGGTCCTGTGTGGCTACCGCCTCAAGCACCACACTGCAACCGCCTTTGGCGCCTTTGTACATCCCCTGCCAACCAAATGGGCAATTCTTCCATTTCCAATGCATGCAGTCGATGCTTCCAAGCATCCCAGGAAATCCTCTTGCTGCATTCTGGGCTAGGATCCGAGCAGTGTCTTCCGCATTGGGTGTTCTCAAGTATTGTGGCCCAAACACTGCCACCACTGCCCGACAGAACTTGTAGAAACACTCTATGCTGGTGGACTCGGCCATGCGCCCATAGTCGTCGAGTGAATCACTGGGAGCTCCATATGCAAGCATCCTCATCGCTGTCGTGCGCTTCTGGATGGAGGTGAATCCAAGAGCGCCAGTGCAATCCATCTTGCACTTGAAGTAGTTGTCAAACTCCCGGATGGAATTCACAATCCTGAGGAAGAGCTTTCGGCTCATTCGATAACGGCGCTGAAATGTTCTCTCGCCATGAAGTGGAGCATCGGCGAAGTAGTCGGAGTAGAGCATGCAGTAGCCTTGGAGACGATGCCGGTTCTTTGCTTTTATCCGCCCCGGCTCCGAGCCACCTCGCAGCGGCTTTTCATTGCTCGCCAGCAGCTGGGCGAGGGCGGCGAGCACCATGAGATGCTCTTCTTCCTGGACGTCGGTCGCGGCTTCCTCCTCCAGCAGCGCGGCGAGCTCTTCCTCCTCATCCGAGTCCATCGCCGAGGCAGGCAAAACGCTGAACACCTTGCGCTCGGTGGGCGTGTACCCGCCGTTA
The DNA here is from genome assembly GCF_003073215.2 of Triticum urartu. Lineage (NCBI taxonomy): Eukaryota > Viridiplantae > Streptophyta > Magnoliopsida > Poales > Poaceae > Triticum > Triticum urartu. The sequence goes on from NC_053027.1 coordinate 565,809,536, forward strand.
AACCGCGCCTCCGCGGCCGGAAACGCCCAGCTACTGTGGGAGGGGCTGCCGCGGCGAAGCGCTGCTATTTTCCGGCGGGGAATGGCTATCTAGCGGAGTAGGGCGGCGGCCGTCGCCGGGATATAGCTAGTGGTGGCCGAGGGCGTGGGGGGTGTGAGGCGAGCCGGGGGAAGAAAATCTTGACTTTTGCCCTGTCGGTGTGGGCCAGGCGTGCTTTTTCCTAGCGCCGGAGCGCCCAACTGCTCCCCAGCGCGCCGGGTTCGGCCTGTGACCGCCGGGCGGAAAAAAGGTCCGAATCGGCGATTTTCGGCGTCCTGGAGGCGCGACTGGGCCGTTTTTTCTGCGCCGGCGCCGAAAAAGTGGCCTGGGGGGCCCTGTTGGGGGCGCGGCTGGAGATGCCCTTACTGGGCCAAGATTTCTTTCTCCAGTCCATCGTATAGGCAGGAAAGTCGAAAGTCTTCTGATTTTTTTGTGATAAACATTGCTGAAAGTTTTAGCTTCCTACAAATTTTCCTGATGAAATAACATTGGTGGAGGTCTGGACAAAAAAGATCAAAATTTATGCTCCAAAATGCTTCCAACAATAGTTTTCTCAGAGTATCGGTTTTTTCCAGACCTACATGAATGCCATGTCATCACAAAAATTTGCAGCAAGCTAAAACTTTCATCAATGTTTATAAAAAACAGATTTTTTTTACTAATTTTTTGGATTTTATTGTTCATCAAGGAGCATGTGAGCTGGGATTCAAATACTCCGCGTCCAAGAAAAGTACACTTTTCCCCCTCAAATCCATATAGATGGATCAAATTCCCCCCAAAGTCTAAAACCGGTTAAATCACCCCCCAAACTCTGTAATACCAGATCAATAAGCCTCTCGAGTGGTTTTGGGAAGGATTACAGCCGGTTTGTCTATAGGTTGTTGACTTGTCATTTCACTTGTTCCCTGTGGCACCATGTTCTTGATGAGCGAGCATCTCGTCGGGTAAGTAATGGCTCTGACCATTCATCCATGATGAGGTTGTTGGCGCTAGTGCTGCGGGGATTGTAGCCGAGCGTGTGGTCCCCAAGGCTCAGGAGGTGCCCAAGGTGCGCCCTCACGGTGACTATGGTGTCGCTCCTGCTAGCTCCGATGAGCGCCTCGAGCTGCCTCGCCACGTCCGCCACATGCGCCGGCAGGAGGGAGGCGATGATGGCCATGAGGCCGGCTCGGGACCACGATGCAAAAAAGAAGTCGAGATCGCCGGCGAGGCAGCGTATAATTTTTTAAAACTTGAACAATTTTTTCAAACGTAAACAGCTTTTGAAATTGAGAACATTTTTTGAAATGTGAAAAGATATAAAGCATGAACTTTCTTAAAAAAATATGAAAAAAGTAATTGAATTGAGCACATTTTTTGAAAATTTTGAACAGTTTCTGGAAGTTCTTCTTTTTTTAAAAAAAAGAAAACAGTCTTTGAAATTCCAAAAAATTAACTTTTTTAAGAATGTGAACAAAACTTTGAAGCTTTTGAAAAAACAAACATCTTCTTAAATTTTGAACAATTTTTTTTGAAACATACATGATATTTTTTGCATGTTTTATAAAAGAAAAAAAGTAAAAAGAGAAAACTTGGGGAAAAGGCCCATCAAGAAAACAACAGGAAAAAAACAAAGAAGTTAAAAAAAATGAACCAGAACCTTCAGGAAGGTTCCCAAAGCCAGAACCTTCAAGAATTGGGATCTCTTGCACGTACCCTAGCTATTGAGCCGGCCCATATGGCTGTCACTCGCTCGCTCGCATGTGCAAAGCAGCGGCATTTTATCGGGGAGCTCCCAAGTGACACCTTAAGCGCCACTTGGATGAATGGGTGCCCACGCGCCCCTGCTCATGCGCCGGCCCAGGTAAGGTAAGCGTTCACCTGTTCCCACCCCTGGTCGCTCTAGCACTATTTGACCAGCCGTGGTTGACCAGTTGTCTGGTTAACCGTTAACTTTTTAAAAATACGGGAAAAACAACGCTGAAAAACGCAAAAAATAAGAAAAATGTGAATTCAAAAATGATCACGGACTTTGAGAAAGTTCACGAATTTGTAAAAATAGTTCATCAAATTTGAAACAAAATTAATCGAATTTGCAAAAAGTTCATCACCATCGTCATCAACTGAGTCTTTTATAGGAGTAAAGATGCGGCTGAGGACACTTGGCGCCATGCCTTGACCGAATGTCGGATAGACTAATGTTTACGGGCGTTGGGAAATGAAGAAACATGGAACATATGATCTCTAATCGTTCGGACGATGCCCGGCTATGTTTATTCTGTTTGTTTGAACCCATGAACCAGCAGGAGCTTGTGCGAGTGTTTATTACCCTATGGCCGTCTGGTGGGCTCAAAAGCAGGCAATTCAAATGACAAATTTCAAAGTCCTCATTCTACGATGGGTTTCATCAATAGATACTGGGAAAACTTGGAGATAGCCTCGATGTGTAACAGGTCTCCAAATTATGTCTCGGCAAGAGCTCGTGCATCGAAGGTAAAGTGGCTTCCCTTGCTATTGGTGACATGAAGTTGAGTGTTGATGTTGGGCGGTGTAGGCACAGCGGCAAAGGGGCAATAACAGTTGTATGTCGGGATGCTAGTGGCAAGTTTGTTGGAGCTTCAGCAACGGTTTTCGATGGTCTTGTTGATCCAGCTAGCTTGGAGGCCCATGGATGCAATGGGGTGTTGGTGCTAGGATAAGCTCTTATTACAAGATTGACCATTGCATCCGACTGCTTGGAGGTAATCAGGAATATCACCAGCAAAGCCACATGTGTGTATGCTGCTATTCTTAAAGAGATCAATTTTCGGCGGACAATGTTCCGAAGTGTTTCCTTCGGGCATGAGTATCGTGAAACAAATGTTGAGGCTCATTCGTTGGCAAAAGCTTCTTCTTCCCTTGATATAGGGCACCATCTATGACTTGGGACTCCCCATGTGATTGCATGTATCGCTACGCTTTTGAACATTGAACAAAGCCTTGTTTGCACCCAAAAAAGCTAGTTGTTTTTTACATGTAGCGAATGCCTAAATGGTTTCCCTAAGGTTTTCTAGGGTTTACTCTGCCCTCCGGTGGATCCCCGTGAGAGTGCACAAAATCATGTCATATGGTTCTCCTTGGTGACCGAGAGTCCTATAGGTTTTCACACGGCGAGTCTGTTTGGAACCGATGGTTCATCATGACGGAGCAAGATCACAAGGGGGTTGGTCATGGCGGCAATCAGGAGAAGCATGAGTCTGTCGATGTCGCATATCATCAATGTGCAATGAAAGATGGAGCTACAATCAATCCGTCAAAGGAGAAGAACGGATAATGAGGTGAGGGCAACGAATACGTGGCCATTATGGCTTTGGCGGGTATGCTAGGGCATGGCTGAAGCCTAGTATGAAAAATAGGCCTGGGAGACTAAATATGCATGGAGAAGAAGATATAGGAGGTCAGATGGCTAGGACTCTTTAGGATGATGAAACCTTTCACCCGCTTGGCGTATTTCAATGCAATGCCAATAGAGTGCGTTTCGGCACATGACGTGACATTCAAAGTGATGGCGGCAAATGTTCCTGGTGCAGTTTCAGTTCGTAGCCGGCTGCAAGAGGGTGGTGGATGGCGACCCATGAATTTTTCATGGGGTAGATGTGCTAATGTAGGACTATTACAGGTTTACAAATATTCGGTACAAAAAACAATTGAGTCTGACAAATTTTACTTCTGGATTTTTTTGGATGTGCTAATATAACTACCGCTGATTTTTTTTCTAGATTTATTTGAGTCCGACAAAATTTATTTTCCCGTAAAGTCCAAAAAAGTAGAAAACAACAACTGGGAACAAGCAAAAATTGTACAAAGTATGTTAATTTCGTCATGACATGGAACAAATAAAAATTATAGGTATGTTTAAGAAGTATAATGCCCCCTCCCCTACCGCCATTGCCGAGGGATGTTGTGCCCCATCCTCCGTTGCCTCCAGGTGCTGCCGCTGCCATGGGAGAGAGGCGAAGAATCCTACAAATTTCTTTTCTTTTTTGAACTGTATCCTACAAATTTCTTGTCTGGAGATTCGAGCTAATGTAAATTTTTATATGAACATCATGAAAAGAAACGCTGAGAAAACTTATTATTGGATTCAGTCCTACAAATCAAACAATGAAAAATGAGACAGGATTTTCAGCACCCGGGTGCCCCTACACCCTCTATAAACAGTAAATTCAGAATAAATTTAAGAAAAATAAAAAAATCTGAAACTTTGGGACATCGAACATCATGAAACTTTTGATGATCTTGCAAAGTTTTAGCTAACATTCGAAGAGCACTCAAATAAAAAACAAAATCATTGTTCAAAGCTTATGTATATTTTTGAGCAGTGATTTTGTTTTTTTGTGAGGGCTCCACGAAGGTTATTTGTTGCTGAAACTTTGCAGGAACACCAAACCTTTGATAATCTTTGATTCCTGAAAGTTTCAGATTTTTTCGATTTGTTTTCATTTTTTTATGAATTTATTGTTCATGAGGGTGTAGGGGCACCCGGGAGCTGTTAGGCATTTCTCATGAAAAATCTACATGGAAAAATTCCTAAATAATCTAATCATGCAACTGCCTATGGAAATTCTTTGAATAAAAGGAAATGTCCTGTAATTCTGTGTTTTTCCTGCATAGCATCCAAATCCTTATTCTTGTAGGAACATGCCATGACTTTTCAGTCAAACATTTTCTACTCCAACGTTTTTGGAATCATGCGTTCCAAAGGGGCCCCTTAGCTTTTACCATTTCCAACAAGTAAGAAAAAAACATTCTACTTCTTGAAGAATGAATAGTAACACACTAATGTCTCATCCAAAATCAGGTCAGTCATTTTGTTGTTGATGCAAACAACAAAACCATAGCAATCATCGGAGGATATGAAAAATCCAATTAACCAACTGGAATCATGCTAGCTGTAGCTATAGCTGGCCAAATACACAAGCACTCAACTTTCTCTTGTGCCAGTTCAAAAAAAAAACACAAGAACTTCTTTCAGGCACAAATAGCCAACGTGCAAAGTCCCTAACCCGACATCACGTCAGATAAATCCTGTGTTCAAAACCCAAGTGCAGAGGTCGTTGATGAACTGATCGATCGTTCCAAATCTTCAGCAAAGTTGCAGAGCTGCTCCCGAATGCGTCGCGCTGGAGCTGGCCGCTGGGGACGGACAGGAACACTGCCGTTTCTTACGTGCATTTTCTTCTTGCAGCAAAGCTGTTGTCAGCAAAGTTTGTACTCCCTCCGTAAAGAAATAGAAGAGCGTTTAAATCACTATTTTAGTGATCTAAACACTCTTATATTTGTTTGAAATAGAAGAGCGTTTAGACCACTATTTTAGTAATCTAAACACTCTTATATTTTGTTTACAGAGGGAGTATTTCAGTGTCCATGAAAAATAGAGAGTTCCGTGGCTCTCATAAATACAAGATTGAAAAAAATAACAGATCATCATTCGAACTGAATATTGACTGTATTCAACATAAGCACGTTACTGCACGACCACAACATAGACGTGCTTATTTTATCCAATTCATTTGTCGAAAATAGCTAAATGAGTTGTTCCAACAAATTGGTAGACGAGATACATTTCTGCAGAATATGCAATAGCGCCGACGTAGTGGCTACTACTGGGGTCTTTGAAATAGAGGTTCATCTTCATCAACTCAACCTAATGAGCGGAAGTGAATAACAGGAGAAGCCGTAGCCGAAGCGGCTGTCATCTTCTCCCTCAACAAATCAAGCTCCTCGCTTGTCCGTGGATAACTCGAAGGACGAAGCGCCACCTGAGGAAACTTTTCGAAACACAATGGGCACACCTTCCTGGAGTGCAGGGATACCTCCCTGATGTTCACAGCAGCTTGAATGACGCGTCTAATGTATCCGATGAAATTGTCATCGGACTGGAAGCCGTAGATAGTCAGCCTTGCCAGATTCTTCTGCTTAAAATGAGGATCAGATGGTTCCCACTTTACATCAGTTTTTTTGGAGACGCTCTTTTGTGACTCGATCCGGCACTTATGGTCCCATACTGTGATGCAAAGCTCCTCTAGGTATGGTGCCGCTCCAAGAAGGAACAGTGTCCAGGAGATATCACATTCTTCGCGAAGATGATCCAGATTCACAAACCGTAGTTTGGCAAGCACAGGAGCAAGCACTTTGGGGCATTCTGGTTGAATCCAAATCTGTGAGAGATAAAACAAATTAGAAGTAATAATGCATGCAAGTTGTGCATAAATTGTGCATCATACAGTTAATGAGAATGGGATAGAAATGGTTACAGTGAGTTACCTTTTCACTTCGAAACTCCAGATACAAATCGCTTACAGTGGGGGCATTAGCAAGCAGCTTGCTTAAGTTGAGCGTCTTGCCTGATAAGTATGGACAAGCAAGACTGAGCTTCGAAAGCTGAGGGACAAAACCAAGAACCAAGGGATTATCATCATACTGCCAATCCCTATAGGACATCCGCTGGAGCTTTGGTAGACAGGCAAGCTCCACTGTTTCAAATTTCCCAAAGATGATAACAAGCTCAACTAGTTGAGCGTGTTCTACATGGAGCACCGAACGGACCCCCTCGTCACACTCGAAGAAAGACAAGAACTCCAACCGCTTGCAATGGCTAAGGATGTTGGATATATCTGATTTACCAAACCTCATATTCCGTAGATGCAGCCGCGTGAGACCAGCAAATGCATCCGGACAATCACGAACAAAATCATTGAATTTCTTAGCATAGAGCAGGCGATGGGCATCAGTGCAATGGCTGAAATCCTTCTGTGTCATGATCTCAAACTCAGCTGCATCCAATTTCTGGGTCACCATGGCGAGGCCGACAGATTTGCCGATGGAGAGACAGCGAGAGGGAACCAAGAAAAATTTGAGCTTCAGCTTGTGAACAGTGATGTGTGGAGACCTCGTACTAAGGATCTTGTCCGTCACTTCAGCCACAACACCATCCATTTCAAACAAATCACGAGGGCTGAGATCAATTACGATCTGCGAGAGCATAGTGGGCAGCTCCTGCAGTCGCTTCGAAAGGATGCAGGTTCTTATGGCATCAAGCGTACCCACCCTCTCGAGGATGTTGAGCAGCAAATCATTGGGCAGCTCGCTTAGCCTGTCCTCCGCATTACTCTTCCACTGTGTTTTCACCGTCCCAAGGACTTTGACCACAACATCACTTGGCAGCTCGCTTAGCCTTTCCTCTCCATAACAAGCTGCTATCTCCGACTGCGTTAAGGGGACGGATTAGTCATTGGTGATAGATCGATAATTTGTAAGAACAAATAAAGCAACAAAAAAACGACTTACATCACGGCTGCGGCGGCGACCTCTATTGAACTTCATGGCGATCCGATCTCAAAAGGAACAAAGCAGACAACTTGCGTCGACAAACAAAACGCCAGCAATTATTCTTGAAACGATCCTCCTTCGGTGTACGACAATCGTCGAAAATCAGGCTGAGCGCTTATAGTATAGCCTGCTCCGAACCGGATCCAATCTGGCGGACAATTAGTAATTCAGACTTCTCGATTTACTATGGTTTCACAAGAGGCGGGCATATTAAAACAGCACCTTTTTCTAATACAAACCGAAATTGATCCTTTCCTTCTTCGAATCATATTACAGAACGAGATTGCCACATGTGTTTCCTTATTACTTCTTCGAATGAATCCGACCTTGTTTTGTTTGCTTTCATAAGTGCACTAGCTAGCACTTCTTTAGCGACTAATCAAACCCCGGCATCTCTAGCCGATCCCTCGCGCTGGTGTATGCGCGCTGGTGCAGTGTGTATGCTTGCCGTGCGTCAATAAGAGCATCTCCAATAAGTGCCAGTGCCGCCGGCGTGTGTGCTTGCCTGCGTCAGTAATTGCCAGTGCGTGCGTGCCGCCGGGTGCCCGCGTAATCGTCAGAGAGGTCATACCTGCTTGTGCTCGGGGCGGTGGACGCTGGGGACGGGGGCGCGCTTGGAGAGGAACCACGGGAGCGACGAACGTCACGAACGGCGGCGACGGAAGGGCGCGTCCGCCGTCGGTGCCGGGAGCGAGCCGTCCAGCTTAGGGCGCGGCGAGGAGGACGACGGCGTCAGGCGGTGGCGAGAGCGGCGACGCGGCGCGGCACAAACCCTTAGCGGCGTCCGGGGAATTTGGGGAACAGAGATTTTCTTCTTTTTTTTTAGGACCGAGCGGAAACGGGCTCGACTCGGCTCGGTCGCAAAACGGGCCCAAATTTGCTGCTCGGCTCGGCCTATTTCCTTCTCAGGCCGAGCTGGAGTGAGTTTCGGGCTGAGCCGAAAAGCTCAGCTGGCGCCGCGACTATGGGGCTGTTTGGATCACACTTTGCAACATACTCCTATTTTTTTGTTAAGCTTGTCTAAGATTAATTTTATAAAAATGAGAGCCATAAATTGGCAAGTCTCAGGCAATCTTATCACACTTTTTATGTGTATCTACCACAACTTTTTTGGAATCATGGGCTTTTACCATTTTCAATGAGAGAAAAATATTCTACTTGAAAAAAATCAGTAACACAATGATATGCTCATCCAAAATCAGATCAGGCTTTTTTTTTGCTTTTGTTGATGCAAACACATAACCATAGCAATCATCGGAGGATATGAAAAATAATCTAATTAACCAACTGGAACCCGCCACCAAAAGCACTCACTCATCTACTAAAAACTCTAAGCTCCTTGGGAAAGAAGCCATGTGGTTGATTGAGGCTGTGATGGGCCCATGAGGTCACCCTGTCAGACATTATCTTATACTCCTAAGGCCTTGTTCGGTTCCACAGGGTTCCAAGGGGTTTGGAGCAGATTGGCAGGGATTAAATCCCTAGCAAATCAAAATCCACATCAAACCCCTCCAATCCTCTCCAATCCCCTTGTGGTGGGGATTAACCGAACAAGGCCTAAGGCCTCGTTTGACAGGGGAGGTTTTGCAGCCCCGGAGTGGAGGTGGATTTGAGAGGATTTGGTTAATCCCTCTCTTTCACCCAATCCTCTCAATTCCCCACTAATCCATCTCCCCTCATAAACCCCTCTATTTGGTTAAACCTCCTACAACAGCAGCAGCAAAGCAAGCGTCCAGTTCCATGGGTGCCTTGGAGGGTTTTCTGTATCACATGGATTGAGGGGGATTCGTGGGGAACGGAAAGGATTGGCCTTCTCAATCCCTACGTGTCAAATGGGCTGACAGGGATTTCTGGGGATTTTGAACCCTGCGAGGATATTCCCCTCCAAACCTCCCCAAACCTCCTCCACCAAACAAGGCCTAAAGGGGGGGGGGGGTTTGTACATCGTTCGTAGCTCCCCAATCCAATTGATCGATGCAACACCCCGCCCGATTTTTCTCAGCCCAACACCACCTCCTGTCCACCGGTTTTTTAAAACATTAACCACAAATACCAACCGGTTTTCTTCTGGTTTTTGAAGTCTCGCTTACCCAAATCATAATGATCCCTCCAAGTCTCAATACTTTCCTTGCAAAAGTTACAGTGAATCATAACTTTCCTCACATAACACAAATCACGGGAGAATCTTAACAAACTACAACACAAATCAGTGGATAATCGAAACTTTCCTAACGCGGGCGAATCTTAACAAATTACGATACAAATCATTTGCATCGTAACAAAATTAAAACTTCCCTTTGCATCCTAACATGATCCAAACATTCGTTTTCATCGTAACATAATCAAAACTTTCCTTAACTTCCCTTTGCATCCTAACATAATCGGAACTTTCCTAGGCGAGGGCGAGCCCTGGTTCGCTGCGGTTAGAACTGGTTGTCTCGCGTTGCTCTCCTAAGCTCAAGGTGCCACCAGAGGAGGTGCTACGACTAAAGCTACTTCCAAACCTTCAAAACGGCTTCGGCTATTGTCGTTCGACCGCCTTTATCATATGCATAGCCATCTTCCTCAAAGGCCAGCTTGTCCATAGCCATGGTCCTGTCAATTTCAACATATTCAAACCTTCAGATGTATGAACTTATGAACATGGGAGGGAGACATGGAGAGAGTATTGATTCGACTAAAGTGCACTAGAACTTTTGGCATGATTATCTCGGTGCGGAAAACCTAATTCTGTTGGAAACATGCCCTAGAGGCAATAATGTTGTATTATTATATTCCTATTTTCATGATTACGAGTATATTTCATGCTATAATTGATATGATACTGGAATATGCGATAATTTCGTCCTAAACTGTGTATAATCTAATCATGCAATTGCCTATGGAAATTGTTTGAATAAATGAAGATATCCTATAATTCGGCTTTTTTCCAAGCGTGGCACCCAAATCCTATAAATTGTGAATAGTTTGGATGAGTCCCTCCGCGGACATGATGCCCGAGGTACTCATCCAAAGTTATTCACAAATTAATCCTTATTTGTCCGGTTAGGAGGAGAGAGGGGAGAGGGGACCATGGATGTGCGGAGAGAGAAAAGAGAGAAGGATGCCCGTACTCCGGTAAAGCTCCCCCAAGTTTATCTTGGTTTTGAAGGAAATATGCCCTAGAGGCAATAATAAAGTCGTTATTTATATTTCCTTATATCATGTTAAATGTTTATTATTCATGCTAGAATTGTATTAACCGAAAACTTGATACATGTGTGAATATATAGACAAAACAGAGTGTCCCTAGTATGCCTCTACTTGACTAGCTTGTTAACCAAAGATGGTTAAGTTTCCTAGCCATAGACATGTGTCGTCATTTGATGAACGGGATCACATCATTAGAGAATGATGTGATGGACAAGACCCATCCGTTAGCTTAGCATAATGATCGTTTAGTTTATTGCTATTGCTTTCTTCATGACTTGTACATGTTCCTCTGACTATAAGATTATGCAACTCCGAATACCGGAGGAACACTTAGTGTGCTATCAAAGGTCACAACGTAACTGGGTGATTGCAAAGATGCTCTACAGGTGTCTCCGATGATGTTTGTTGAGTTGGCATAGATCGAGATTAGGATTTTCCACTCCGTGTATCGGAGAGGTATCTCTGGGCCCTCTCGGTAATGATCATCACTATAAGCCTTGCAAGCAATGTGACTAATGAGTTAGTTGCGGGATGATGCATTACGGAATGAGTAAATAGAATTTCCGGTAACGATATTGAACTAGGTATGATGATACCGACAATCGAATCTCGGGAAACTAACACACCGATGACAAAGGGAACAACGTATGTTGTTATGTGGTTTGACCGATAAAGATCTTCGTAGAATATGTAGGAACCAATATGAGCATCCAGGTTCCGCTATTGGTTATTGACCAGAGATGTGTCTCGGTCATGTCTACATAGTTCTTGAACCCGTAGGGTCCGCACGCTTAACGTTCGATGATGATTTGTATTATCAGTTATGTGATTTGATGACCTAAGTTTGTTCGGAGTCTCGGATGAGATCACGGACATGACGAGGAGTCTCGAAATGGTCGAGAGGTAAAGATTCATATATTGGAAGGTTGCATTCGGACATCGGAATGGTTCCGAGTGATTCGGGCATTTTTCAGGAGGGATACCGGAACCCCCTGGGGAAAGATATGGACCTTATTGTAACGCCCTCGATGCGGCTATATCTCCCACGTGTCGAGGCATGACTTAGAGGCATAACCGCATTAAAAGCAATGTCGCAAGTCAGGAAATCATCACACATCCCATGTACATAAATAATATAAAGGGGAGGTACATAGTTGGCTTACACTCGCCACGTCACATCAGAGTACATAAATAACATCCATCATACAAATCACTCATGGCCCGACTACGGTGCCAAAATAGAAAAGACCCCCAACATGCGACAAGGCCCTGAATCGATAACCCCAACTAGGCACCACTACTGATCATCCGGAAAAGACACGTAGTATCGCTGAGAGTCCTCGTCGAACTCCCACTTGAGCTCGTAATCGTCAACCGGAGCGGAATCACCTGGACCTGCATCTGGAGTTGTAGTATCGGTGAGCCACAGGGACTCAGCAATCTCACACCCACGCGATCAAGACTATTTAAGCTTATAGGACAGGATAAGGCAAATATATGTGGAGCTGCAGCAAGCGACTAGCATATATGGTGGCTAACTTATTCGCAAAGGAGGGCGAGAAGAGGAGGCAAAGCGCGAGCGAGAAACTAGAAGGAACAACCTGCGCAAGCATTACTCCAACACCGTGTCCACTTCCCGGACTTCGCCGAGAAGAGGCCATCACTCAGTTGATTCATTTTAATTAATTAAGGTTCAAGTTATCTACAACCGGACATTAACAAATTCCCATCTGCCCATAACCGCGGGCACGGCTTTCGAAAGTTCAATCCCTGCAGGGGGGTCCCAACTTAGCCCATGACAAGCTCTCACGGTCAACGAAGGAATAGACCTCCACCCGAGACATACCGATCAGACTCGGTAACCCGGTACAACAAGACAGTTCGACAGGTTAAAACAAGACCAGCAACACCGCCCGAATGTGCCGACAAATCCCGATAGGAGCTGCACATATCTCTTTCTCAGGGCACACTCAGATTGTCTTAGGTACGGGTAGGCCAGCCCAGAGTTGCCCCTGGTGGCCACCGGTAGCTGACAGGTGGACCAACACTCAGAGGAGCACTGGCCCGGGGGGGTTAAAATAAGATGACCCTTGAGTCTGCAGAACCCAAAGGAAAGAAAAGGCTAGGTGGAAAATGGTAAAACCAAGGTTGGGCATTGCTGGAAAAGTTTTAATCAAGGCGAAATATCAAGGGGTTCCCAATATAACCCAACCGCGTAAGGAACGCAAAATCCGGGAACATAACACCGATATGACGGAAACTAGGGCGGCAAGAGTGGAACAAAACACTAGGCGAGAGGCCGAGCCTTCCACCCTTTACCAAGTATATAGATGCGTTAAGATAACATAGCAATATAGTGATATACCAACAAGTAAATAAATGTTCCAACAAGGAACGGCTCCAACCTTCACCTGCAACTAACAACGCTATAAGAAGGGCTGAGCAAAGCGGTAACATAGCCAATCAACGGTTTGCTAGGACAATGGTAGGTTAGAGGTTCAATCATGCAATTGGGAGGCTGACAAGCAAGTGGTAGGCATCGTAGCAGTGGCAAAGCAAAAGAGCGAGCAAACTAGCATAGCAAAGATAGTAGTGATTTCGAGGGTATGATCATCTTGCCTGCACAGTTGTCAGAGTTGACTGGATCCTCACAAGCAAACTCAACGGGCTCCTCGGTAGTGAACTCGTCTCCCGGCTCTACCCAACAAGACAAACAAGCAACAAGGATACAATCAACCACGTGCAAGACCAAGCAATATGATGAAATGATGATATGCTATGCGGGATGCGATGCGGGATGCAAAATGCAAGATATGACAGGAAATGCATGAACCTGGCCTCAACTTGGAATTTCAAGGGTTCCACTGGATAGAGGGGATGAAATCGCTTGAAAACGATATAAAGATCATTGGAATCGGAGTTACGGTTTGGAAATGGCAAGCGTTTTAAGATATGACACCGGTTTGCGATTTACAGCAAATAGGCATCTAAACGCAACGAAATGAACATGCTACAGCCACCAAACATGACAACAAAATACATGGCAGGGATGCACACAAGATTGTTAACAAAACACTAGCACTGAGCCATAGGCAAATTCATCCATTAAGAGGTTCAAACAAGCATGGCAAAAATGAATATGCAAAACAGATTCCAGACTTGGTGAAATTAACACTAGCCTGAAATTTCAGATGATGAAGCCCTCTTCGGAGCAGCAAAACAACATGATACAAAACCTGAACATGACAAGTAAGAACATGGCATGGATCTACTCAACAAGCTTAACAAAACACCCAAAGTGACCTGGGGCCAAAAGGGTTCACAAAATATATTAACGGGCACACAAACATAGCATAAAACACAATCAGTTTTCAGACTTAGTGAAAACTAAGACATGCTGAAATATAACCCATGAAGGCATGTAAACGAGCTCGATGCACTCACTATGGTTCAAGTCATGGCAAGGAAAGCATATAACCAGCAATAAGGCACAATATGCTAGCTACACATGGCAAGAATAAAGGCATAGCATGCATGGAACACTAACGGTAGCATCGGCAAAATCGCAAACAAGTTGACGATCTGCCCAGATTAACAACGAATCAAAAGTTGAGCTCGATTGAGTCAACCTAGAGCACTCCACATATGCAAACAAAGACATGGATGGATAGAGCATAACATAAATATCAAAACTCCCTTACTGATCATCCTCAAAAGAGGCACGGATCACTAGGAAACAAGCTGGACATATAGCATCATGAACTAAAATATCCCAGACTTAGTGAAAATCACTAAGTCCCTGAAATCAGCAATCTCAGGTACCTCTCTTCGCAAGCTTGCATAAGACAACACACACATCCTAAAAATTCATGGGTGGCACCTCTGGAAATAAGACAAAATTCTTAACAATTCATCCCAAAGGGGCACAGGCATACCATGCACGAATTAAACATGGAAAAAATGACAAAAGTCTAAGATGAGCTAACGGATCTGACAATTAACTCACGAAGCCTCCTTCTGACAGCATTTTGGGCATCAAGAGGAGCTCAAATGAAAATGATGCAATGGAATGAAATGATGTACTCGTCGAGGCGAAGATTTTGATATATCATATGTCCAAAACGGAGCTACGGATGCAAAGTTACGGGCGGTCAAAGTTAGCACAAAAAATTAAGGGGGAGAGGGAAGAAAGTCAACCCTCAGTTTTAGATCTCAGATCTAGGGTTCGGGGCACGCGGCCCGAGACGGCGGCGGTACTGTTCACCGGCGACGACGGGGGAGGAGGCGGCGGCTTGCAGGAGAGCGAGGGAGGCCGGAGGATGGGGCGGCGGCGCCGGCCGGTTGAGGGGGGCGGCGGAGCCGGCCGGTGGCGGCGTGACGGCGGCGGCGGCGAGGCCCGGCCGTGGCGGGGTGCGGTGGCGCGGTTGCCGGAGCAGCAAGGTGGCGCGGCTCGCCGGCGGAGGCGGCGGCCGGCGAGAGGAGAGGCGGCGGCGCTCGGGCGGCCCGCGGGAGGCGGCAGGCGCGGCGGGCGCGGCCCGGATCGGTGGTGCGGGGGCCGGCTCTGGGCCTTCAGGCCCGGCGGCGGCCGGCTGGTGGCGGCGCCACGTGTCAACGCGTGGGAGGCTGGAGGCGGCGGGGCGGACACGTCCGGCCCGAATCGGACGTGTCCGTCGGCGGGAGGAGCGGCGGATCTGGAGATTAGGGTTTCGGAGAGGGAGAGAGATCCGAATTCGGGGGGGTGTATTTATAGGCATAAGTGAAGCTAGGAGAGTCCAAATGAGGTGCGGTTTTTGGCCACGCGATCGTGATCGAACGCTCTAGGACATGGAGCAGAGTTTGGTGGGTTTTTTGGGCCAAATTGGAGGGTGTTGGGCTGCAACACACACGAGGCCTTTTCGGTCCCTCGGTTAACCGTTGGAGTATCAAACGAAGTCCAAATGACCCGAAACTTGACGGGCGGTCTACCGGTAGTAAACCAAGGCCGCATGACAAGTCTCGGTCCAATCCGGAAATGTTTAATCCCCACACACGAAAGAAAGCTAGAAATGGCCACCGGAGGAGAACGAAGCGCCGGAATGCAAAACGGACAACGGAGAAAATGCTCGAATGCATGAGATGAACATGTATGCAAATGCAATGCACGAGATGACATGATAAGAGATGCACGAAAAAGAAAAACAACACACGGAGAAAAAGACCCGAACCAGAGAAATAAATATAACTTAACGCCGGAAACGGCAAGAGTTGAAGTACAAATTGGGAAAGTTACATCCGGGGTGTTACACTTATGGGCCATAGGAGGGAGGCTAACCAGCCCACAAGGGGCTGGTGCGCCCTCCACAAGGGAGGACGCCGAATTGGACTTGGGAAGGGGGCGCCACCCTCCTTTCCTTGTCCTACTCCCTCTCCTTCCTTTTCCCCCTCCGGTAGAAGGAAAAAAAGGTTGGGGCCGAATCCTACTAGGACTGGAGTCCTAGTAGGACTCCCCTCTCCCTGGCGCGCCCCTTGTTGGCCGGCCTCCTCCTCCCCTCCTTTATATACGGGGGCAGGGGGCACCCCAAAGGGACAACAGACAATCTCATAGCCGTGTGCGGTGCCCCCCTCCACAGTTTTACACCTCGGTCATACCGTCGTAGTGCTTAGGCGAAGCTCTGCGCCGGTAACTTCATCATCACCGTCACCACGCCATCGCTGACGGAACTCTTCATCGGCGTCAACTGGATCAAGAGTTCGAGGGACGTCATTGAGCTGAAGTGTGTAGATCGCGGAGGTGCCGTGCGTTCGGTACTTGATCGGTTGGATCGCGAAGACGTTCGACTACATCAACCGCGTTACTAAACGCTTCCGCTTTCGGTCTACGAGGGTACTTGATCGGTTAGGACGTTCGATGCTATGTTTCTCCTAGATAGATCTTGCGTGATCGTAGGAATTTTTTTTAAATTACTGCGTTCCTCTACAGGTTTTGCCGGAAAACGGACGTCCAAACCACTTTGCAGGCCGATGGGGTTCCTCATTAGATGACAAGATTTGCCATAAACATTCCGGACACCATAACCCAAACGTATATCGGAGCTTTGAGGATCTCCTTTGGAGATGCCCTAAGTGGCTAACCCACGTCACGTCAGATAAATCTTTGGTCAAAACCCAAGTGTAGAGGACACCCGACATATCTAACTCCTCAAACATACCAAGGCGATCCCTCTCATTTTCCTCCCCTAACCCTAGACTGCTAGAGTAAACTCTCCCCTCCAGACTTCATTGGTGAGTCCGTGGATTCGCCTCTCCTCTGCCTGCCGCTCCCGGCGGACGGTGGCGGGGAGGGGAATCCCGGTGCCTTCGCTCAAGTTACTAATTTAGGTTAGGATTTTTTTAGTCCTCGCAGGTGCGGCACTTCAGTGGATGGTGGCGCATCTTCTTTGAGTTTGTCTTCCAAACTCCAATCTTCCTCGAGTTTGTCTGTGTGATGTAGTCGACAGAGTTTCGACGTAGATTCCTTGCATCTCTTTTAGGGAGGTGAGGTTAGGGTTTCTCGTCAGGTGCTTCAGATCTATGTAAGGGTCGCGGCTCCAGGGCACTGGCCCTTATGGGCACGTGCACCAAGACTTCACGGATGTCATCGACAAGATCAAGCCGGCTCCAATCAGGGAGTGACGACAGCGTCGCGCGGCTAGTTCTGACGGCAGTAGTGGTTATTCGGCGGTTTCAAAATATCAATGTAATTATTATTATGTTTGAGAAATTTTGTATTTTCGGTGAATCTTCATAATAGATTTGATGCTTTTTGTAATTAAAAAAACAAGTAAAGAGGATGATGATGAACAGATCGATCGTTGCAAATTTTCCGCAAATCTAGAGCCGCTCCCCAATGGAGCTCAGCAAGGGTGCATCATTGCGCCGGAGCTGGCCGCTCGGGACGGAACACTACTCTCACGTCGAGCTCCTTGCCGCTACCGCGGACAGGGACGCTGCCGTTGTTTGTCAGCTGGAAAACAGAGTGCCGTGGCTCCCGTAAATACAAGATAGAAAAAATAACAGAGCATCATTCATAGTACTGTACTGAATATTGACTGAATTCAACATAAGCATGAACTGCACAACCACAACATAGATGTGCTTATGCTAGACATTTCATTGTCTAAAATAGCTAAATGAGTTGTTCCAACAAATTGGTAGCCAAGATACATTTTTGCAGAAAAGCAATAGCGCTGACGTTGTCTTTGAGATCAGGTAGTCCTTCCAACCACATCCAAGATTGATCGTTGACGTAGTAAGCAACCAATTGGGTCTTTGAGATAGGGGAGTCCTTCCAACCACATTGAGATTCATCTTCAACTCGACCTTATCCTTATGAGCGGAAGTGGATATCAGGAGAAGCCGTCGCTGACCCTGCTGTCATCTTCTTCCTCAACAAATCCACCTCCTCGCTGGTCCGTGGATAACTCGAAGGACGAACCTCCATGTGAGGGAACTTCTCGGCACAAAATTCGCACACCTTCCTGTCGTGTAGGGATACCTCCCTGATGTTCACCGCAGCTTGAATTACACGCATGACATATCCCGTGAAATTGTCATCGGACTGGAAGCCATAGATAATTAGCCTCGCCAGATTCTTGTGCTTAAAATGAGGATCAGATGGCTCCCACTTCACATCCGATATTTCGGACAAACTCTTTTGTGACTCCATTCGGCACTTATGGTCCCATACTGTAATGCAGAGCTCCTCTACGTGTGGTGCAGCTTCAAGAACGAACATTGTCCAAGAGATATCACATTCTTCGGGGTGGTGATCCAGCTTCAGAAATCGGAGTTTGGCAAGCACAGGAGCAAGGACTTTTGGGCATTCTGGTTGAACCCAAATCTGTGAGAGATAAAACAAATTAGAAGTAATAATGCATGCAATTTGTGCATAAATTGCATCATCAAGTGATGCATATGTTACTACCATCAGATATAAACATCATACATGAATGGGAAAGAGATGATTAGAGTACCTTTTCGCTTACAAAGTCCAGATACAAATCGCTTACTGTGGGTGCACTGGCAAGCAGCTTGCTTAAGTTGAGGATCTTGCCTGAAAGGTTTGCATTAGCAAGACTGAGCTTCCAAAGCTGAGGGACAAAACCAAGAACCAAGGGATTTTCATCACAGGGCCAATGATTGTAGGTCATCCGCTGGAGCTTTGGTAGACAGTCAAGCACCACTGTTTTAAATTCCCCAAAGGTGATAACAAGCTCAACGAGTCGAGCGTGTTCTACATGCAGCACCGAGCGGAACCCCCCATCACACTCGAAGAAAGACAGGGACTCGAGCTGCTTGCAGGTGCTAAGAATGTTGGGTATGTTCGATTCACCAAACCTCAAAAACCGTAGATCCAGCCGCGTGAGACCAGCAAATGCATCCTGGCAATCACGAACAAAATCATTGAACTGCTGACCAAAGAGCAGGCGATGGGCATCAGTGCAACATCCGTTATCCCTCAGTGGCATGATCTCAAACTCAGCTGCATCCAACTTCTGGGTCGCCATGGCGAGGCCGACCGATTTTCCGATGGAGAGACAGCGAGAGGGAACCAAGAAAAATTTGAGCTTCAGCTTGCGAACGGTGATCTGTGGAGACCTCGTACTAAGGATCTTGTCCGTCACGTCAGCCACAACACCATCCATTTGAACCAAATCACGAGGGCTAAGATCAATTACAATTTGCGAGAGCATAGTTGGCAGCTTCTGCATTTTCTTCGAAAGGATGCAGGTTCTTACAGCATCAAGGGTACCAACTCTCTCGAGGATGTTGATCAGCAAATCATTGGGCAGCTTGCTTAGCCTGTCCTCCGCATTACCAGCTGTTTTGGCAGACTGTGTTTCCACCGTCTCGAGGATGTTGTTGACCAGCACATCATTGGGCAGCTTGCGTAACCTTTCCTCCCTATTACCAGCTGCTTTCTTCGACTGTGTTTTCACCGTCTCACGGACTTTGACCACAACATCACTTGGCAGCTCGCTTAGCCTTTCCTCCCCATAACAAGCTGCTTTCTTCGACTGCGTTAAGGGGACGGATTAGTCATCAGTGATAGATTGATAATTTGTAAGAACAAATAAAGCACACAAAAAAAATGACTTACATCACGGCTGCGGCGGCGATCTCTATTGAACTTCATGGCGATCCGATCTCAAAAGGAACAAAACAGACAACTTGCGTCGACAAACAAAACGCCAGCAGTTATTCTTGAAACGATGCTCCTTTGGTGTGTGACAATCGTCGAAAATCAGGATTGAGTGCTTATTATAGCCTCCTCTGAATCCGATCCAACCTGGCATACAATTCGTAAGTCAGACTGATTTACCATCGTTTCACAAGAGGCGGGCATATTAAAACAGCACTTTTTTCTAATACAAACCGAAATTGGTCCTTTTCTTCTTCGAATCCGATTACAGAACGAGATTGCCACATGTGTTTCCTTATTACTACTTCTTCGAATGAATCCGACCACAGAACAAACTTGTACTAGTTTTGTTTTTCATGATTGCACTTCTTTAGCGGTTAATCAGCGCATCTCTAGCCGGTCCCTCGCGCTGGTGCGTCAATAAGAGCATCTCCAATAAGTGCAAGAGCATGCTAGCCTAGCCGCCGGCGTGTGTGCTTGCCTGCGTCAGTAATTGCCAGTGCGTGCGTGCCGCCGGGTGCCAGAAGAGGAGGGCGAGAACGGAAGGGAGCCAGGGAGGCCATACCTGCGCTCGGGGCGGCGGACGCTGGGGACAGGGGCGCGTTTGGAGAGGAACCACGAGAGCGACGGAAGGGCGCGTCCGCCTTCAGTGCCGAGAGCGAGCCGTCCAGCGTCGGGTGCGGCAAGGAGGACGACGGCGTCAGGCGGCGGCGAGCGGCGCGGCACGAACCGTGGCGGCGTCCGGGGAATTTGCGAACAGAGAAGCCGAGGACCGAGCGGAAACAGGCTCGGCTCGGCCTCGTCGCAAAACGGGCCCAAATTTGCTGCTCGGCTCGGCCTATTTCCTTCTCAACCTGAGCTGGAGTGGGTTTCGGGCTGTTCTCGGGTGAACATTAAAATCAGAAAAAAAAAAACCACTAGAAAGCCCGAATCCCTCTAGCCCTCTTTCAATCGGCTGTCGCTGCCCCTGCCACCACGAATGACTGGATCTAGCTGTCGGGGTCGCCGACGAATTGACGTCAGGGGGCACCGCCGAGTCAATGTGAGAGGGGCCACTACTGTTGGGTCGATGTTACGGCCAGAACGGGGCCGCATAGCTACTCCCAGCACCCACTTTTTTTTAAACCATGCAGGAGAACTGGGACCGCATAGCTACTCCCAGCACCCACTGGCGCACCAAGCTCTAGATCCATGCCCGGCCTGCCACCACCGAGAAAGAAGAAGTACCACATCATGCAATAGCGGCCATGAGGGACGTGTGTGTCGGAGATTAAGGCTCATGACAGTGAAAGTAGCACTGGATCAGCTCCTTCCAGTCATCGGAGCACGCTGGTTGTGCCTACGACGTGACGGTGGTACACCTCCATGGAAGCCGAGCAAGGATAAATTTGCCCCTCAACAGCGTCGCCGTCCCGAAGTTCGTCATCGTTCCCCTAACGGTTTCCTTCCGATGGGTATGGGAGAATCGGAAGACCTTTGAGAGGATCAAGGCAGTGCACGCCGACGAGGCCTACCACTCCTAAAGAACTGAATAGCATTGACCAGCCAATTCATATCATCACAGGCGCGCGAGTGGCCTATCTGTGACTCGGGGTCAGTGATGAAAGATTTATCACCGATGATGAGTCCCTTTAGTTATCCGGTAACGGGTAGCAGAAAGATTCTCTGCCTCTTTCCTCAAAGTGTGACCCTGAGTTATCAAAGCCATGAGAGGACGTGCACCGTGACAAGGGTTCCTACGAAGCTTTTTTGAAAGTATTAAATTCTAGTTTTTGGACCGGATCGTTATCACCTTTTCTACTGAAGACTTATAATAAAAATAGGAATGAGTATGAGGTCTTGATTCTTACAACCATATGTTTATGGTCGGGATCACCATGATATTAATTTGGGCTCTAGAAGACACCCGTTAAAAATGTGCTTGCAACGAGACAAAGTTGGGGTGTGCCCAAATTACGTTTTGACCGAAACGCGCCATGCATCAAGAGTTAGTTGTCCAACCGTATGCCCTATCCGTCACGCAGGGTTACCTCAAAGATAAATCTGACATGAACATTGGACGCCTAATGACTGCACCACATGTATCCCAAAGGATTGACTTCACGCTACCATACTAAACCAAGTTCAGGCACGCCATGGCAAGAGTTCCAATAAAATTCATTGAATTTCGGCATGATCATCGACTGAAGTTGAGACCAAATTTTTTGAAAGAAGGCAACCGAAAGGCCATCAGGGCAGACGCCGAACCCGCCATCATGGCGACGATTGCCCCCCTCCCTGCACCCCACCTCTTCTGGAAAGAATGACAGTGCCAGCTCCCCATTCTCAAGGTCAGGTACCTTGGCCGCCACTGGCCAAAAGTCAACTGCCAAGGAAATCCCATCACGGGGTTCCTCAAAATGTCCATGTCTGCATTATTTTAGAGATAATCTTTTTTCCTTTTTTCTGGTTGTCTGGACTAATTTGAAGTTGGGATCATACATTAAGGTTGTGAAGGCCCACCTATTACTTATTTTAGGTACAAGTTCCCCTTTTCTGGTTGTCTGGACTAATTCTAGAAATGCTCATTTTCCCCTTTTCTGGCCTCTAGTACTTATTTTAGGTACAAGTTCAAGATTGGTGTCCCACGCGTTACAAGATTCCCATGTCTTTGCACCACAATATTAGACTAGGGGTACGATGCTTGGGTTGAAGTACTTGGTGGTAAAACTTGGTAAAACTTGTATGAGATCAGCTTAATTGCACGAATATGGCTGACAGTTTATTCTCCAAAAACATCATGTGCATATTTCGTTTGCTACTTTATCATGCCCAAAAGGCGCAAGTGCTAATTTACTTCACTACTCCCAAAATGAAATAAATTATGATCTTCCAAAGTGGTGCCATATATTAGGGGATTGTTTTACCTTTTCTATAAGTAAACATGCTCACTTTATTGATTAACAATACTCATCGGGGTACAGTGTAGATCTTATTATTTTTTAACACATGTAGTTTCTTTTTTTGCATGGCAATACGTGCTTCATTTATATATCATACAATGTAGATTGGGGGACTGATGGAGCCATAGATGACGGCCTTCAGGAATACCTAAGAGCGTATTTAGCAAGGCTATGTGCCTCGAAATTGGAAGATCTTTAGTGGGCCGCATATGAGTGTTCTTCATAACCTTACTGTTGTGTTGAAGTGGGCCTATTGGCTCAATTTTGTAGATTAGCCCAAGCCCAATCTTAATAGGTCCACCACAAGAGAGACATACACATATCTACATCGTCTGCCCTAACGCTGTCCCCTCCCTACCCACCCTCCGCACCATCCGCCGGCGGCGGCCACCGATCTCCTCGCCGGACTTGTCCCCTAAACCAGCTCCGCTCCAGATGCTACCTTCCAGATGAAGAAGGAAGATCTAATCCATTCAGCAGTCGGATTCGAAGAAGGAAGGGACAGGTGCCAATTTCGTTCTATCCCAAGATTCCAAGAGGAAAGGGATCAATTTCGGTTTGTATTAGAAAAAGGAGCTGTTTTTCTATGTCTGCGTCGCGTGAGATAATAGTAAATCGGCCGGTCTACGGATTCCATACCGGCTTGAAGAGGATTCAGAAACCTCCTCCGTCTCCGTCTCTTCTTTTGGGATTGGGATCCGAGGAGGCTATATAACAAGATCAGGCTGGGCGCCGGCGATTGTCGCACACAGAGGGGTCATCCTTTCAAGATTCTTTTTTGTTTGTGTTCTGTTTATCCTCGCAAGTTGGTCTCTTTTGTCATCGCATCAACATGAAGTTTAATAGGGGTCGCCGCCACCGACGGAACGTAAGTCGGTGCTTATGTTTTGTTTCATTCATTCATTTTATGAAAGTCAATTTATCGATCTTTCACCGATGACTAATCTTCCACCTCGCAAAATGCAGTCGAAGGCAGAAGTTGGTAGTGGAGGCATGCTAAGCAAGCTGCCTGGCGATATACAAGCTTGTAATTGGGACAGGCTAAGTGAGCTGCCCGCCGATGTGCTGCTCAACATTCTCGAGAGGGTGGGCACACTTGATGTTGTAAGAACCTGCATCCTTTCGAAGCAGATGCAGAAGCTGCCAGCTATGCTCTCGCAGATCGTCATTGATCTCAGCCCTCGTGATTTGTTTCAAAAAAGTGATGTCGTGGCTGATGTGACCAACAAGATTCTTAGTAGAGGCCTCCACACATCACCATTCGCAAGCTGAAGCTCAAATTTGTCTTGAGTCCTTCTCGCTGTCTTTCCATCGGCAAATCCGTTGGCCTCGCCATGACAACTCAGAAATTTGATGCAGCTGAGTTTGAGATCATGACGCCGCTGGATTTCCATCTTTGCACTGATGCCTATTGCCTGCTCTTTGCTAAGCAGTTCAATAATTTTGTTCATGATTGTCCAGATGCATTTGCTGGTCTCACGCGGCTGCATCTACGAAATATGAGGTTTGGTGAATCAGACATACCCAACATCCTAAGCAATTGCAAGCGGCTGGAGTCACTGTCTTTCTTCATGTGTGGCGTGGGGATCGGTTCGGTTCTGCATGTGGAACACACTCAACTCGTCGAGCTTGTTATGTCCTATTGTGTATTCAAAACAGTGGACCTCAGCTCTCTACCAAAGCTCCAAAGGATGACCTTTGGTGATTGGCCCTGTGATGAAAATCCGTTGGTTCTTGGTTTTGTCCCTCAGCTTTCCAAGATCAGTCTTGCTAATCCAAACTTTTCAGGCAAGACCCACAACTTAAGCAAGCTGCTTGCTAATGCCCCTACTGTAAATGATTTGTTTCTGGAGTTTCGAAGTGAAAAGGTACTCACTCTAATCATCTCTATCCCATTCTTGTTTATTGTATGATGTTTATATCTGACGGTAGTAACTTATGCATCACTTGATGATGCAATTTACTCACAACTTGCACGCATTAATACTTCTAATTTGTTTTATCTCTCCCAGATATGGGTTCAACCAGAATGCCCGAAAGTGCTTGCTCCTGTTCTCGCCAGATTACGGTTTGTGAATCTGGATCACCTTCCTGAAGAATGTGATATATCTTGGACAATGTTCCTTCTTGAAGCTGCACCGTTGGTAGAGGACCTTTGCATCATAGTATGGGATCATAAGTGCCGAAAGAAGTCACATGAGAGTTACTCCAAGAAAACAGAAGTGAAGTGGGAGGCATCTGATCCTGATTTTAAGCACAAGAATCTGGCGAGGCTAACTATTTACGGCTTCCAGTCCGATGGCAATTTCACAAGATATGTCAGGCGTGTTATTCAAGCTGCGGTGAATATCAGGAAGGTATCTCTGCACGACAGGAAGGCATGCCAGCTCTGTGCTGAAAAGTTTCCTCATGCTGAGGTTCGTCCTTCGGGTTATCCACGGACCAGCAAGGAGATGGATTCGTCGAGGAAGAAGATGGCAGCGGTGTCGGCGGCGGCTTGTCCTGATATTCACTTTTGCTCATAAACGGTTGATTTGAACATGAATGTGGTTGGAAGGAGCAATGTTGGTTTTCTGCAGTAATGTGCTCCCTCTTGTCCATAAAAGTAGACGTTTTAGACCGACCATACAAGTCTCTGAAACGTCTTATATTTATGAACAGAGGGAGTATCTCGTCTACCAATTTGTTGGAAGAACTCATTTAAATTCCCGACAAGTGAACAGATAAAATAAGCACATCTATGTTGAGGCCGCCCGTGCTTATGTTGAATATACAGTCAATATTCTGTTAATTTTTTTCTATCTTTTATTTTTGATCGTCTACCAATTTGTTGGAAGAACTCATTTAAATTCCCGACAAGTGAACAGATAAAATAAGCACATCTATGTTGAGGCCGCCCGTGCTTATGTTGAATATACAGTCAATATTCTGTTAATTTTTTTCTATCTTTTATTTTTGAGAGCCACTGCACTCGCTGTTTTTCATGGAAATGCAAACGCAAGCTTTGCTGCACAGTGGTCTGTTCCCAGCGGCCAGCAAGAGCAGTTCCTTGGGAAATGCTTTGCTGAAGATTTGCAGCTCTCGATCAGTTCATCATCGATCTTTACACTTGTTTTTTTTTACCACGAGATGTACATGACCTGATGTGGGGTTAGCGTCTTCGCACGTTGGCTATTTGTCCAGAAAAGAAAGCTCCTGTTTGTGTGCACAGAAGAGATTTTAGTGCTTATTTACTTCACCGGCTATAGCTAGCACGGCTGTCCTGGTTCGTTAATTGTACTCAAACGACAGACGTTTCTGATCAAGGTGCTTGCAGGAATATATTTTTAGGAGAAAGGTATTTGGTGAACGTCCTGAAAATAGAGATATACTTCCTCTATTTTTAAATATAAGTTTTTTCATAGATTTGAATATGGACTACATACGCTTGAATATAGACGTGTTTTAGAATGTAGATTTACTTAGTTTATATTAAAATCTCTAGAAAAACTTATATTTAAAAACGGAGGGAGTAGAACCAAATGATTAGAATCGCTCGGCCATGATCAATTCCCTCCCCACGTGTGGCCTGTTTTCTTTTTCTTTTTTTTTGCGTGCTTTGCAAGCCACGTCTTCGCTTCTCTTGCAAGTCCAAGGTAAAAAGCCAAAAAAACAAAATGCTATGAACCATTTAGTCTAGCACACATTTTTTCATTACACACAACACACGTTCTTTTCTTAGTCGCACACAACACCACATGCTATATGTATCTTTGTACTATTAGTTGTAACTCAAACAAATAGCGATCAGACTGATTATTCTACCGTTTCCCTTTACATTACACACTACTTCCTCCGTTCCTAAATGCAAGTCTTTGTAGAGATTTCATTATGAACCACATACGGATGTATCTAGATGCATTTTAGAGTGTCAATTCGCTTATTTTGCTCCGTATATAGGCCATAGTAAAATCTCTACAAAGACTTATATTTAGAAACGAGGAAGTAGTTCACGTGGCTTCACGATGTTTCTCCACATTCTCCATCGGGTCACATTTTTCTTTTACTTTTTACACTGGTTCATGAATACTCAACTTAAAGATATTGGGTATTCTCATGCGATAGTTATCAGACGGCTTGTACTATGGTTACTAGCCTGCTCCTGTCATAGTTATCAGTCAGCTCATGTCATAGATATAAACATCATGGTAACTTTCATTCGGGAAAAAAGTGGTTTAAACATACCCCAATAATTTTTGTGTAAATATCATGATAATATACGCATCACAGACCTGATAACTTATGTAACTTTGACACAAAAATATATCGTTGAAAAACATACCTCCGATAACTTATGTGTAAATAATATGATAATATACGCATCACAAACCTGATAACCTACAAACAAACACCATGGTTAACTTTTTGACCAGGGGGAGGGGTGAAAACTTATCACCGGTAACTAATGTGTAAATACTAAATTATATAACAATATATACACCGCATACATGATAACACACCGCTGTAAATTTTTGACCCCAGGTTTTTTTTATTAAAAACATACCCTGATAACTTTTGTGTAAATAACATGGTAATATGTGGAGGCAGGCGTTTGGTCTATAGGTGTGCATACACCCAATATGGAAAATAGTAATTAAATAAAAAATCTAAAATCTAAAAATATTTTGGAAATAAACTGAACCTTCCATTGTACTTGTGGAAAAATTCCCAAAAAGGAACAAAAAGAACTTTGATAATCAGATCCACCATCACCTGCTAACGCAGCACAGCCACCCCTCCTAATAATCCCTGATTTGCAAACACTTATGAAACAGTGAATCTCTCTTTCACGCAGGGAAAAAATGCATATAGTTACCCCATGCTATATAAGAATCCAAGCAAAAATGACCCTTTTTTGCGAGAGAATTTTTCAATCTATTCATAATCATAACCAAGTCTATGGACCACCTAGCGACGGCTGCAAACACTGGAGTGAGCCGAATGCATGCCGTCATCATCGGCCCTACCTCACCGGAGTCGAGCAAACCTTATTGTAGTAGACAGTCGGGGAAAACGCCATGGTAAGGCCCCAAAGAACCAGTGCAACAGAGCGGCAACCATCGCCGATGAAGAGAGTCTCAGATCAGAAAGATCAAACCTCTAAGCACATGAAAGAAGACGAAAACTGGATCCGAATAGATCCACTGAAGACCAGCACCAATCCCATGAGATTTGACAGTGACACACCTCCACACGACCTCCGACGATGCTAGACGTACCATCATGGGACAAGAATCAGACATGAAAGACATTATTACTACTGAGGGACATCGTCACTGCCACACAGCCCCAATCAAGAAGCGGATATTAGTGATCTAAAAAGCAGATATTCAATTCTTTAGTTACACTAGTCAATGTGTACATTCAATGCATGTTAATTTAAAAGTATATTAAGTGGATGCGGATACTAATTAGAATATTATTTGCGTGTTATTATGTGATTAGCACTATATTTGGCATGAAATTAACTGCAAACGTCTTGAGCGCTCGATATTAAGATAGTCTAGGTCGTTGGATTGACATGATTTGATGGCCGAGATTAATTAGATCTCTCCTTTAGGTCTTTTTATATTGGTATAGATTAATACTAATGTAACTAAAGGTAGTACTAATGTAATTAAGCAGATATTTCCTTACAGTAATCTAGTTTAGTTATATGAATCTTTAGATCACTAAATTAGTGATCTAAAAAGCAGATATTTGATTGTGAGCTCGGGCTCAGCTGATCTCGAAATCATCACCACACCCTAGCATGTGGATGTGTGTCGGTCTTTGTATTTCTGTCAGGTATAGCACATGCAACTAACAGACCGTATAATTCGACTTATTTACTGATGATGATGCCACTGCTACAACACGTAGTTTCATTTTTTCTTTGATCTACGGGCATCGATAGTAAGACAAGAAATGAAGATGAGAGGTCAACTAATTACGATGTGTACGCGCTGGGTGTTTTATGAATCAGCTGCAGTTGCATGCAAAATTGTCGTCTAAAGTCGTGATAGTAATCTACTGGAGAGAGAACGGATCTGGATGTGGGGAGGGGGAGGCGGCGGCGCGGAGCGGAGGGGAGGGGAGAAGAAAGGGCAGGGCGCTTATATATGGTGCTAACCCTAACGCCCGGCGCAATTTTGGTTTTCCTTCACTTTTCTTTAATTTCACCAGTGTGTTTTTTATCTCGCTGCAGCTCTCGTTTTTGTGGCTATTGGGTCTTAAATTTCACCGGTGTGATTTTCCTTCACTTTTCTTAAATTTCACCAGTGCTGCCCAGTTTTTTCTTAACCCTCTACTATCATTTTTTTGGTGGGCGCGTGTCGGGCTTTCACGTGTTTTCTGCTCAGTTTTTTTGAGCACTGAGGAGGGGAGTCATCCCCGTCGGCAAGCGCTCGCCGACAAGGGGCTGGCGGGAGGTCAGGGTCTCATGGAGCGAGGGCAGCTGCTGCCGAGCAGCTCTGAGTAGAGGGAGGCTAGCTGTTGTGGAGCAGCGGGAGGAGGGAGGGAAGGTGGTACCGGGAGGAGGATGACGGAACTTTTCGTCAGGGGCGTCAGTAGCAAGTGCTCGTTGAAGA
Organism: Triticum urartu; assembly: GCF_003073215.2. NCBI lineage: Eukaryota > Viridiplantae > Streptophyta > Magnoliopsida > Poales > Poaceae > Triticum > Triticum urartu. Next base: position 565,838,827 of record NC_053027.1, read on the forward strand.
GGTCGAAATCAGTCATCATCGATGGTCAAGCAGAAGGCAAAAGGAGTTATTACTCCTACCCCGGCTCTCATCTCCTTGAGTTAATTTTGAGATGGCAATGGGCACCCATCACATACGTATCTGATTTCATGGTTGACCAAAAGATTTCGTTGAGCCGGTCGAAGTTCGTCCACCTCGCCCGCGACCAGCGCTCGCCATCGGGGCCGGATTTTTTTGGCTGTGCGCACGTCGAACGACAACCGGAGGGATCTCAATTTTTTTGCCGGAGGGTGCTAGATTGCAGCGAGGGAAAACGGGTTTTGTCGGATGCGAACCTTAAAAGGGATTTGTATGATACTCCCATTTTTTTGTAAATGATACACTTAATTAGGCTGCTCCCAATGGACCGGTACTTAGATGAGATGCTAAGCATATTAAATAGCTTAGCAACGAAAGTCCCCAATGCATAGGTGCTTAGCTTCTTGTAGCTAAGCTCCCTTCATTTAATGATTTAGCTACTAAACTCTCTCATGCATTGGTGAGTTTGCTTCATTTAAATGTTTTGCCTAAGTTCACGCGTTTAGCATTGGTTCTTCATGGGGTCACCAAACCCATCTCTCTTCTCTTAATTGCCTTGCCACATCAGATTTTTCGTCTACATGACATGCTTAGCATCCGTACAAGATGGAGCATTGGGAGGGGTCTTAGACACATCATGTAATAAATATAAGCATCGATGCTTTCAAAACTTGATTTATTTTATTATGCACATTTCTAAGCACCTTGTATTATACAAGGTCTTACATACTTCGCTAAGGCTGATTGTAATGGGTATAAGTTAGTATGATATACTACCTCTCTAATGCATAGTATCATATATTAGTATTATAAATGACTTTATTTATTACCATGCATGACACATAATGGCATAATATTTATTATGATACGGTATCATGATATGATATACTTAACCAGCTCTCTCTTCATTTAATTATGTGTCACCTCATAAAATTGCCTAATTGGTATGCATAATACTAACTACAATATTACCATTACGACTAGCCTAAGAAAGAAATAGGAGCTCTCATAACTAGGAATCCCTAGTAAAAACAAATTACTCTTTCCCAGAAATTGAGTGGATCGAGCTTTTTATGAACTGCGCTGCTAATGGATCCCTAGTAAATTTCTATACAGGTAAACCATCAAATCCGTCAATCGTAATGACCATGATTGTCTTCATGTGCTTTAAAAACTCGCATTAAAAAGAACATCTAAAATAATTAGACTATGATCTGCAATGCTAAAAAATTGTTGAAATAAGTGAATAGAAGAATCATAGCCAATCTTTTTTGCATGGTAATCACAATCAATTCTTACTAACCTCTATATGAAGCGCAAGTGAACGACGGCGAGACCAAGCTAGTTTGGAACATGACGACGACGTCCTTCTTTTAGATCCGACAACCGGAGAAGCTAAAGCATCCACCCACACCATTAGCCACACCTGCAAAATAGAGCAATCAATTTTGCGTCAATGGGATCCTCGTACGTGCTTCCAGTTCATGTATTCCAAACATAGATTGCAGAATACGTTGTATGGTAAAAGCTTGCTGACATGGAGAAAGAGAAAGCAAAGTTTTCTTAAGAAAGTACTCCATACATTTCTAAATATTTATCTTTTTAGATATTTCAAATGGACTATCACATATGGATGTATATAGACATATTTTAGAATGTAGATTCACTCATTTTATTTGGTATGTAGTCACTTATTGAAATCTTCACAAAGACAAATATTTATGAACAGAGAAAGTAGAACGAAGATAAAGAAAGGCAAAAGGAGCGGGCAGCCTAGTGGTATGGACCCCGTGGACACAAAATCTGTCCTCTCAAACTGGTCACGTCTAAAAATTTGTTTTGCACAACCGGATATCTAAATGAGCAAACATCAAATCAACACAAACACATGCAACGCAAATTATCTCTATGATTCAACAATAATTGTTCGGCTACTACATCAGCACATGTCATTGGACTACCAAAAATCGACATGCTGTACCTACATCATAGCTATGGGCAGAGATCATGGACGGCTGCCCTTGCACTTCCTTGCGCCCTTGCCGTCTTTCTCGCGGTAGTAGCACTCGAAAACACAAAATGGATCTGGCTGGATCTACTCATCACCGGAGTTGTCTGGCATGTCGTTGTCCTCCTTCTCTTGCTTGAGGAGTAGTCCAGCCATGGTGCGGACCGCCCTATTTTGCTCCCGGACGAGGGCGCACGTGTTCCTCCTCTGTCGCTTTTGTAGGATGTGAGCATGAATGACCTCTTCCTATGCGGCGACGTGCACGGTCGCACCCGTCGCCTCTATCTATGTCGACGGCAAGACGGACATCGACCACCCTCATCCCCTTCTTCCCACGGCGGGCGCACTTGTCTCTTTAGCATTCAAACTCTGACGCACCGGAGATGGGAGGCTAATGGACCGCGATACCCCAGCCCCGACGGATCCGAGCGCCCATTGCCCTACAACAATGGATTTGCGTTGGATAAATCCCGACGTTGGTCGGGGGCACCTCGCGGGAGAGGTAGAGGTAGAGGGCAATGCCGACGGCTATTTCCTCCTCCACCTCGAATGGTACGACATCCCAGTCAATGAATCCAGAGTGGTCGAAGTCAGATCCGCTACTCGTCATGCCGAAGAAGGCCGGAGATCGCCGAAAGGGAGCTTGGGAACGGAGCAGAGCGAAGTGGAGTGGCTAGGGTATTGTCCGGAGAGCGAATGAGGATGAATATACATGAGGTCGAGACCATATTTAGACTGGATACCATTGGTACCGATCAGGTCGGATGTTTTGGGGCTGGTTTGAGGCACCCGTCTCTAACTTGGGTGCTGAGAACGTCTTCCCATGCAAAATAACCCCATGTGGCAAACTAGCAGCGGAGAGGAAGCCTTCAAGAGAGCCCCGTTTGCAAAGAGGAGTATGTTGCAATGCAGAAAGAAAATGCTGAACTGTGGTGGAGATATGTTGTCATGGGGGAGAAACCGAAAAACAAAAAGAGGAAGCAAGGAGAAAACCAAAGGGAGTGTGGCTATTTGTGAACAAGAGGATCGCGACAGTTTCCAAAAATCAACGAAAATGTTAACGCCACACATGTGGCATTTAGAAACCCGCCCACACACATTCGATGCCGTTCGATCCATCTGCACGAATTTTATAGAAATTGCAATCGGGGTCAAAAGCCACGTAAGCAAACGGTGTTGCGTGGGCGAAACACTCCTCGCCCGAACGCGTGCGGCAGTTCACAATTCAGCCCGAACGCTTAGATGTTGAATCTTCAAGCATCTGCCGAAGGACCAGCGCACCTTATCCTCTCGCCTCAGGCCCCCACCCCCACTCCACTCGCTAGAGCGGCTGTGGCGGAGCCTTCCCCCTGCATCGACGGCGGCCTCCGCGTCAACAGCGGCGGGCATGGAGGAGTGCAGCTACGCGACGAGGAGCTCCGCTGCTCCCATGGAAGCCTTGCGCCGAGGAGCTCCCCTCCACCCACCCCGCATCGACGGAGGCCCCTGCTTCGACGGCTGCGGCCTCCCATGACGGCCTGACATGGAGGAGTGCGGCGGCGGCGCTCTCCCTTCGTCTCCGTGCGCGGCGGCGGCGCTCTCCCTTCGTCTCCGTGCGTGGCGGCGGCGGCGGAGGTGTGCATGCGCATAGCAGAAGGATGGTACCGCGAGCAGTTTTGGCGGCGGGTTCGATTCCGGCGAGGACAAGAAGGCCTCCGCGCTTGGGGCTGCACGGTCCGACGATGTTTCTGCTATGCAGGCGATTTGGGCTCGGCTCCACCCCCTGCAGAGGCCGGTGCCCCCGACGACTATCGCCTCCTGCCGTGAGCCCGAGCTGCCAGTGCTACCGCCGCGCTCTTGGTACTGCTCGTCGCAACCCCAGAGCAACCTCCTCCCACTCCTCCAGCTGGCGCCACTGCCCTCCATGGTGAGTCCATCCCCTGCTAGATACATCCGGGGGGCTAGCCGCTGGATGCTCTGCTTCATCAGTGTCGCACTGCCCCCAAAATTTGGCGCTCTGCATTTTGCTAACTGTTGCTGCTAACTGCTATTTTGGTCCATGTTCTGTAGCGTTGTTGCTGACTAATGTGTGCTAGTAGCTAACTCATGGAGATGATAGGGGGAATGGAACGATGTGCATTGGTCAGTAGAGATTCCCATGGCTTCCTCCTAGCCTTGCTTTTTTCTGTAGCAACTTCATCATGTGAGAGGAAGCCAAGGGGATCACGAAGTTATGTAGTGGAGTTGCCATGAAACTTTGTTGCCATGGGCATAATATGTTACGAGTAGTTGCCATGGCTTTGATAAAAAAAATTCATGGCAAATTTTGAACATACATTTGCCATGGCAATTTTTCATCATTTTCCTTATCATTTCATATTCGTGGCAAATTATTCTATGAAACCATGGTAAATTTGAAAAAAAATCCAACTACAATTTTTGATTATGCATTTTTTCCATGGCAAATTTGATCATTTTTTGCGTTGTTTCACCTACACAACAATTTAATCATACTAACAGATGGCAAATATTGGTAAAATACCATGGCAAATTTGAACATGCATTTTTGCCATGGCAAATTTGATCATACATTTGCCATGGCAAATTTAAAATATGCATTTTTTGCCATGGCAAATTTGAAATATTCATTTTTTCTGCCATGGCAAATTTGAATATGCATTTTGCCATGGCAAATGTGAAGTATGGCAGTTTTTGCCATGTCAAATCTGAATATGCAGTTTTGCCATGGAAAATTTAATCATTTTTTGTGTTGTTTTCTCATACATGGCAATTTTAATCACATAAAATACGGCAAGTTTTGGTAAATACCATGGCAAATTTGAACATGCTTTTGCCATGGCAATTTTCTCTTTCTTTTTAACATGGAAAAATTGCTTCATATTTTTTGACCATGGCAATTTACTTTCATGGAGCATGGGCAACTGTAGTTACGGAGCATGGCAATTTCTTTTGTTTGCAACATGTCCAAAAATCACTTTTGTTTGGACCACAGATTTTAGTTTAATAGATCGTGGCAAATATAGTTTATGGAACATGGCAATTTTATTATATGGACCATGGCAAATGTCTTCTCTTTTTTTTGCAGCATGGCATTTTTCTTTTTGAACGGGCCCATGGAAAATTTAGTGAATGCATCATGGGACTTATAGTTTATGGATCATGGCATTTTTTAGTCTATGCCTCATACAAATTTTCTATTTTTTGAACAGGACCATGGCAAATTTTCTTTCATGGCAGTTCGTGGAGCGTGGCAATTTTTCGTCCTTCTTTGCAACACGGCAAATTTTCTTTTTGAATGGGACCATGGCAAATGTAGTTTACGGGGCATGGTAAATTTTTAATTATATGAACCATGGCAAATTTTCTTTCTTTATTGCAACATGGCAAATTTTCTGTTTTCAATGGGACCATGGCAATCTCAGTGCATCTTTCATGGCAACGGTAGTTTATGGAGCATGGCAGATTTTCTTCCTTCTTTTACAAGCTTGCAAATTTTGTTTTCGAACAGGACCATGGCAAACTTAGTGTGTGTATCATGGCAAATGCAATTTTCGGAGCATGGCAATTTCCAATTTTAAGGACCATGGTAAATTTTCTTTCCTTTTTTGCAACATGGCAAATTTTCTTCTTTGAAGGGACCATGGCAAATTTAATGGGACCATGGCAACATTAGATTTACTCATGTTTCAAAAATAGATACCATCGCAATTTTATTTGCCCCATGGCAAATTAAGTTCAAGCATGGCAAATGTAGTTTAAGGGTCATGGCAATGTTCTTTTCCTTTAGCAACACGGCAAAATCTACTTTCCATTTGACAATGGCAATGTAACTCCTCCCCCGGCCTAGACGTCGACTAAGATGCCGACCAGGAGGTCGTCCTCCATGATGACGACCATGATTTTTTTGTTTTGTTTTTTGAAAACATGGCATTTGTTTGAATTTTTATGTGATGGCAAGTTGATATGCACCCCCGCTGCAAAACTTGCCATGTTTTTAGCTTGGGAAACAACAATATTTTCCATGGCAAATTCATACAATTTGCCATCATATAGCAGTAGAGATGTCATGGCAAATTTTCAACCAATTTTTTTCCTTGGGTATAATCAATATGCAGTTTTTGCGTTGGCATTGTTTACTGCTTAGACCATGGTAATTCCAATACTTTTAGACCATATTTTTCATAACCAGATCAATAACAGCAATTTTAATAGAAATCATTCGTATACAGCAACTCTATCAAACTTGTTGCGCCATGGCATTACATATATATGTATATATATCATTTTATACAATACTTTTCCATGTACACTTTGCAAACTTGTTGCCATGGCAAAAAAATTCTGACACAAGTCAAATTGTTTTTGTTGGCACGTATGTACTATACGCAACTGTATTGTTTTTAATTTTTATAAACACATGTTCCTGGTGCTGTTTTTTGGCTTGTTTTAGTGAAGCAATAGGTAACTGGGCTGCATGTGCTTTTTTCGCTGCCAGCGTCATGTTGTGCCAACAGGAAATCATTCGGTCTGGGTTTGATCCCGCACGAAACATGTATGTTGATACAGGGGTGTGTGGTAGGGTATTCCTCCTGCCACACGTGTGGACGGTTCTAATATTCGCCCACACATGGCACATGTGGGCTGTCTTCTGCTCACACCACACACGGTGTGTGGACGGGTATTGCTTCCACCACACGTGTGGCAGTTATCGTTTCCAAAATCAATACTCCTTATGCTAATCTTTGGGTCCACGTTGTCTTGTATCGTGACGGAGCACATATTTTACCTACTCCAACTTGTAGTTTCCCACGACCACACGATAGGAGAATTGCTAGCCACAGATCAGGTTCCAAAAAAGGCCATTGCAGCCTTGCCGCGTTACCTGTAAACTTGTGAACCTTTGAGTATGCTCAATCGTTATAACAACTACTCCCTCCGTTTCTAAATATCTGTCTTTGTAGCGATTTTAATAAGTGACTACATACGGAGTAAAATAAGTGAATCTACACTTTAAAATATGTCTATATACATTCATAGACGATAGTCTATTTGAAATCTCTAAAAAACAAATATTTAGAAACGGAGGAAGTATATTATTATTATGGTCATTTTGCTCAAAAAATACACTGTAGCAGAATCTCTACTCCTAAGGGAGCAGTTGGTAGTCTCGCTTCCAGGTTTTTTCTAGTCCCACCTTCCATGGTTTTTTTTCGTCCTAAAAAAATCTACGAAATTTCGTAGGTTAACCAGGGACAACTCCCACCTCCCAGGTTTCTTTTCGTCCCACCTCCCATGGTTTTTTTGGTACCTCGTCCCACCTCACACTAAGCCGCCACGAATCGCAAAAACCACCTACCTTAGCCAAATCAACAAATCTCTCTCATTAATGCAATTTTCTTTAGGAAATAAATAATAGATTCTTTCCTACCTTAGCCAAATCAACGGATCTCTTCTATTAATACAATTTGCTTTAGCAAACAAATAATAGATTCTTTCCTACCTTAACCAAATCAACGGATCTCTCCCATTAATGTAATTTGCTTTAGCAAACAAATAATAGATTCTTTCCTACCTTAGCCAAATCTACGAAATCTCTCTCATTAATGCAATTTGCTTTAGGAAACAAATAATAAATTTTCAGAAAACAAATAATCTCTAATCTCTAATAATTTCTACTCCTAATGAAACAGTTGGTAGTCTCCTCCCACCTTCCACGGTTTTTTTGGTACCTCCTCCCACCTCCGCTGGTTTTTTTTCGTAGATTTTTTTCGTCCCCTCCCCTCACTTCATCGGTTTATTTTCGCGTCATCCTCTCACACAACGAAAGAAATCTAAACAGATCAGAACTTTCCATACTGGCGCAAGTTATTTAGTAATGTAGAATCAATCACGAACAATCTCTAAAGATAAAATATAAATTAATTAACCTTACCTTAAATCACTCAATTACATTAATTAGAAAACAAATAATTGATTTTCAAAAAATCGCTCAATCACGTAAACCTTACCTTAACTCACGGATGGTAATCAATCTCCAAACAAAGGAAACAATACATCGAGGGAGCAGTAAATAAACTCCCTTTCTTATGACATGTATATGACCTTTCCTTCCCTCTACATTGTCGAGCGTTCTTGATTCTCGAGGCCGATGCTTGGGCTGCGTCACTGGGTCGTGACAGTGCTGGAGGACGAGGACGACGAGGCCGGGTGCCGCGGCCGGTGAAGGGGGCAAAGAAGGGCGGCTTCCCTGGCCCTGGCCATGGCCGTGACCCTGGGAGTTGGTGCGGTGGAAGTGGCACTTGAAGGACACGGCGTGAGTGGCCGACGCGCAGACGCGCTTGGAAGCGGGCCCGTGGCCCGTGCCGGACGGCGCCGACGCCGACCCGGGCCACCTCCTCCGCGTATTCTTGGAGCTGTGGCTGGCCGATTTACATGAAATTAATTCCCTCAGTTGTGGTAGCAAATATAATACACATAATCTATATTGTTATGTACTAGCGTGTGTGTGTGAAATAGATGGATTATGGTCCCGTACCCAATAAGATGGATATGTGTGTGCTAGAGAGAGAGAGGGAGAGGGGGAGAGAGTGAGGAAGAGGGAGGCAGAGAGTGTGTGTGAGGAATTGATGGTAAAAAGGTCGCCAATGTCACTTGATATATATGAGAATATTAATATTGAACTTTTAAAATTAATATGGCCCCGTTGCAACGCGCGGGTGTTCTTCTAGTCACCAAATTTACATAGTATCCTTCTTATTTGGCCTTCCGGTCGCCATGTATGGTGCATCGGGACCTTTTGGAGCATGCTCCACATGTCATATGTTAGTAATGTGTAGTTTTCATGTGACGGGAAGAAAACATTGGGTGCGCTACCCACCAACTTGGACGCACATGAACCCTCACATCGAAACCGGTCAACATTCTTCCTGCCCTCTGCCGGTGACATCGCGGCGTCATGGATTGGCAGCGTCACCCCAAATTCAGTCGCTTACCCATAAATTGCGAGTAAAGTCCAACTAATATATGTCAACTCCAATGGGATTCTCATGTCTTGTTAGTTCATACTACTCCACGAAGAATAACCGTGTACCAGAAGGGTTGGGCGCTCTTTGCTGGGTCATTCGTGTTGTTGGTTTTCATAATTTTTATAGTTCCCCTATTTCAAAATACAAGGTGCAATAATTTTTATAAAATCCGTACCTCTTTAAGTTTGACCAAATTTATAGATAAATTTTGTATCAATATTCATAATATCAAATCGGTCTCATTAGATTCATCATAAAATAAAATTTCATATTTTATTTATTTATTTATTGCGAGGAGCATATTTTATTTATTTAGAATCGTGCATGTCGATGTCAAAATTATGAACCAAATCCAAAATTAAATACCTCAATCTGTGATAACTCCAAAACTAAAGAGCATAATGTATTTATAGATAGTAAATGGTTAAAAGGGTAAATCCTAGTTAATGGCACATAATCCCGAGGATCTTGACGCCTCATTAATTAGTACTCCCTACGTATAAAAAATATAAGACGGTTTTTCGCACTATGATAGGGTCAAGCGAAAAAGTCTTATATCGGTAAAAATCGGAAACAAAAGGAACAAACGAAGTATTCAACCTCATTAATAGTGGAAGAATAAGTCGACAATAAAAAAACTTAAGTTTCAATAGTAATTACCTATGTGGTAGTCGGACTTTGCAGCGCCAAGATCCATGACAAAATCAGCACACATGGCGTGAATCTCCGTAGCCTGATTTAGAAGGCGTCGAATTCCTTTAGGCCTTGCTCAACCTTGCACACATGGGTGGAGGGAGATTAAGGCCACGGCTCCTAGGATCTGCGGAGCGGCAGTTTGCTGGCTCCTAGATTTTGCACTATAACTCCATCCGTCCCCGGAGCGGAGTGACGCCGAACAGGGCCTAGGTCGCGCTGCAGGCCAAAATCCCCTCGATGCTCAAGAACAGGTCCTCAGCTGGACCCGTTCCGTTTGACGGAGAATCGACCACCGCCCCATCGGCGCGGCGCACCTGGTAGGATTGAATCGTGGTAGAGATGGCATGGTTGCGATGCAGGAGCGACGAAAATAAAGGAGATCTGAAAGAGAGAGAGAGGCAGGGCCGAACGGGGAGTCTGCCTAGTTTATTTTATGGATGGGCGAGAGGCTACAGCCCCGACCACGCAACGTTGCCTCCTAGCGACCCAGTAGATCTCGTATCGTGGCAAAGTACTGACTTTATTACACGAGTACTACGTGTTTTACGTGGCCGAACTAGTGCCAAGTCACTGGATGCTGGGGCCGTCTGATATTTGGCCCAGGAGTCGGTGAGATTGGTGATCAAGGAGTTCTTAACCGTGCTTTCCACGATTTGCAGACAATGGCCCGGTCCCATCGATTGTACAGACTGCTCGCCACCACCCCGCATGGGCCGCGAAAAAATGTACTCATGGACGCCATGTCACTGATCCACGAGAAACGATTTCAGCCGTTTGTTTTGATTGGTTTGTGCTTTCTCGACAGCTATATGTGCGTGTTTCCTGTTCGTGAACCTTGTCATAAAGGACGCATCTAGCGGACAATCGTTTGCCCACTAGCACCACCTGGCAGCCTCCCATTTTTGGTATGTTTTGGTCTCCCTCGTTTCAGAATTGGAAAGAAAGGGGCCACCGTCTCCTGCGTCCCTTTGCCTGCCCCACCCACCCTGCAAGACGCAAACGTGCTGCACTTCTCACACTTCTTTTCTCCCGATCGCAAAGAGTAGGACGGGCAGCGAAATCTTTTCCGTGGTTCCATCTCCTGTAACTCCTTCCTACAATAGTATGCGACAAACAAGTTAGAAATGCATCACGTGTATTTAATTTCATTCCAAAGCAAATTCAAAAAGCTACAACTTTTAAACCGAGCGTCAAAACTAATTTCTGTTTTCACCATTAGGTTTCTCGCAGCAAGATCTTCAAAATAAGATCTCGTATGGATATGTTTCGATGAACATTTTTTTCAAGCAACTTTGCTGCCATCTGGGACAACTTTGGTGCTACAGAAAGCAACTTTGTAGTAAATTGCCTATCGCGATTACATATTTGTCTCATGCCTTCTAAGTTGGCTACTAGTTCTATAGGAAGCAATTCAGGTGGTATATGGGGCAACTTTTAATGGCGATTTAGGCAAGTAATGTTTATATGCAGACAACATATCCTATTGTAAATAGAAACTTTGGTTCCAATTATAAATGAATTTGTTTCTAAAATGTATCTTTGGGGCACTCATGCCAGCCTCTCTAGCAACTAACTAGCATGGTTTGAGCATGTTTTGGGCGAAATAAACCATGTACTCTCGGGAGAGGATCTTTGGGCAACTCGCGCTGGTATCTCTAGCAACTAACCATCATGCGTTGGGTAAGTTTTGGACACTTTCTTCTCAAATTATCGAAGATTCTAGCCCCCGCATCCCCATGCCGCAAACCACCCCCGCATTAAAAAACATCAATTCGCCCAAGAAACCTAAGACCCCACACACCCCTCTTCAACCTCTCTATCCCGCCTCTATCGCATATAGCGGGTTTAGTGAGCAACTATAGCGGATTTTTAAGCAAATCAAGTATTGACAAAAAGCTAGTCCTGATAGTACATGAAAATTGTTTCCTTTTCCTTTCTCCAGCTACTAGTTGTTGTACATCCGGAGAAACCCCCTGATACTTTTCTTAGCTCACGTTTTGTACTAGGAATGTGTTGAGAAAACAAAAAAGAGGAGACAAGTTCTAGGGTTTGTTTAAGCACAATCAGTGTTGGCAGTAAGCAAATCTTGTGTGTTCGTGCGTGCTAGAACTTGATGTGTAGGGGAAAAAGTGTGAATAATTGTAGTAGTTTTATAAGCAAATCAAAATTGACAATAGGCAAGTCATGTCAGTACATGAAAACTGTTTCATTTTTCTTTGTCCAACTACTGGCTGTTGTACATCCAGAGAAACCCCGATGTTTTTCTTAGGTTGCTTTTCTGTACTAGAAGTGTGTTGAAAAACAAAAAGGAGCAACAATTTTTAAAGTTTGTTTAAGAAAAATCAGTGTTTGCCAGTAAGCAATTCATGTGTGCTCATGCGTGCTAGAATTTGATGTGTATCGGTCTTTGACTAGTTTTTTTATTAACTAGTCAATTATCTTCTTATTGAAAAGGCAGAGCTCCTAAAAAAAGACTTAATGTGCGAAAAGAAAAGGATGTGAGCAACTTGTAGCAACCTGTAGGCTTCGTTTAAGCAAAAACAGTGTTACCAGTGAGCAATTCTTGTGTTCTCTAGGGTGCTCGAGACTTAATGTGCAATAAAAAAGTGTGAACAACTACTTGAGCACTTGTAAGCAAAAAAAAGTGGGTTGAATTGAGCAAATCATGTATCCCCTAAAAAACTGTAGGAAAGTCATGAGGTTGTTTAGGCAACTTATTGCCACTGTATAAGCAAGTTGTGTCCTTTTCGTGATGTGGGAGAAATAAAAACTAAGTAACCTTGCATATGGATCTAAAACAAACTTGTTTGGAATCTTTTAGGCAAGTTACTGCCACTATGTAAGCAAGTTGTGTCATTTTGTGACATGTGGAAAAATTAAACTAAGGAACCTTGTATATGGATCTGAAACAATTTGATGGTTATCTTTTAGGCAACTTACTGCCACGGTGTAAGCAAGTTGTGTCCTTTTTGTGATGTGAGAGAAATAAAAACTAAGGAACCTTCCATATGGATCTAAAAAACTTGTTTGTGCCTTTTAGGCAAGTTATTACCACTGTGTAAGCAAGTCGTGTCATTTTGTGACGTGGGGAAAAACTAAACTAAGGAACCCTGTATATGGATCTAAAACAACTTGACGGGTATCTTTTAGGCAATTTACTACCACTATGTAAGCAAGTTGTGTCCTTTTTGTGACGTGGAAGAAACAAAAACTAACGAATATTGCATATGGATCTAAAACAACTTGTTGGGTATCTTTTAGGCAACTTACTACCACTGTATAAGCAAGTCAAACCCTAGCAATAAATCCCCGAATGAACTGCTCTCCTTGTAACTGAAATCCATTTCTACTAGCGCTAGATTGTGTTGAACTCTGAACCTTACACCACTTTACCAAGAATCTAAAGAAGCATCACCACCTTCTTTGAGTCTAGTGGCAATTTTTGCATTATATACTCAGTGCCAACTTCGACAACATGGGATAAGAGAAAACTATTCTCTTCATTGAGTTTACAAGCTCCCTTGCAGTAATATAGCAGCCACAATAGTCAATTACATGACAAGAAGATCAAAAGAATGGCTGACCTTTTTGTCATATGAGTCTGGGAGTCTTGTCGCCACCAATTTCATGGCATGGTCCATGCTGCTGAACAAACTATCATCCGCACACCCGGAAAACTCCTTCTTGAGCTGTTATTTGTTGGACAACACCGAAAAAACCATTTATTACTAAGAAAATGAATAGAAATGAAAAGGTAGTTTCTGTTTGATCCCGCTATGAGTACCAAAGATCAGGATTTGCTTGACACCCTGTATGGGACTTGCTTCAGTTTTATGTGTCAATTGCCTGGTTTAGCTGTGTGAAGTTGCCTAGCCCCTTATCTGTGTGTGTTTTCTAAACTATCAGGGGACTACATTTTGACAACAAAGTTTTGCATCATTTTGAGGCAAATAATACACTCACAAAAATGGTTAGGCAAGTTTAAAACACATGATCAATGTTCAAGTAAAACCTAGCGACACGTTTGTATAAGAAAAAACAAGCATGGATTGGCTATCATTTTCTGAAGAAAAAAATACTTTGGGCAACTCGCACCAGCATATGTAGCAACTGTCTACTCTGTGTTGGGAATTTTTTGGCAGTTTCCCGGGGCACTCCAACTCATGTACTTTGCTTATCAGTTTCTCACATTACATATACATGAGCAGGCAACTCATGCCCCTCTGCTAGACAACTTCCACCTCGAGCCCTCCCAAAAATTGTCTGTTGCCAAAAATCAGAGATACAATGCCGCCTTTGCTCGATGAATCCGATGAAACGACAACTACAAACAATCAGGCATTACATACAGGATCCATCTTGTCTATGAGAAAATGGAACAAAGCAAACACTGGCTAGGTAGACTATCGGGACAGCTACTCCTTGGAACTGTGGATTCATCTGTTTTTTTTCTTTTAAATTGGTTTCTGTTTCATACAATTGGTGTTTGTATCATCATTCAGGCAACAACAAAATAGGCACGATCCTTCTCCCCATTTGAAGAGGATAGCAAAGTAAACGTTCATTAATTTGGATATTACACACACTGCCTTAATTCTGCAGTACAAGTAGACAAGAGGGATGCATACCTGTGTATTACGATTCTCAGCAGGTGGAGGAGGACAGAAAATCTTGACATCCTTCCTTGTCTCCCACTGGACACACTAGCAGAGCTCCGCCGGGTTCGCCTTCCTCGCCAAGGCCATGACTCTAGTGCCGACGTCTCCCAATGACGTTTCCAACTCTGTTGACCAAAAATAGGGAAAACGAATGTCCCTAAGTGCATGAAGAAAACAACTAAACCAAGCAAGAGGGGTCAGACCAGGAAGGCTGCGCAATGCATGTGTACCTGTGAACAGTGGCGAATCTTGGATGAAAATGAAGGGCTGGCTCAACTTCTCAGTACAAGGGTTGGAACGGGTAAACAGCAGGCTAGACACTAGACAGTGGGCTGAGATGGGCTAGGAACTAGTAGTAAATTTTCGTTTTTCAATTTCAGAGGGCAGGCTTGAGCCTGTTGAAGCATGCCCAGTAGAATCGCCACTGCCTGTGAAGGTTCTCACCGACGCCATGGCCTTGTCGACCTCGCTGACACAACCCATGCACCAGCACTGCATGTTGACTTGTGGATTCACAGGTCCACGGGTCCACGATGAGCAGGTGGTCATCGCTGGATAGAATCTATGGGGGTGAGGGGGGGGGGGCGGCCGGAGCAACCGCTGCCTTCCGCCCGGATCTGACTGGGATTGAAGGTCCTGGCCGCGGGATGCATCGATCCGGCGAGAGATTGACGCGGTGGGGCGTAGGATGACGCCGAGGGGGAGAAGCTGGCCGTCGGTGCCGGTCTGCGGGCGGGGAGCTCGTCCGCTCTTGCGGGATGCTTCGTTGCCGTTCGGGGTGTGAGTGCGTCAGCGGAGAAGAAGGCTCGGGAAGGAGGACCTCCGGTGCAGGATTGGCTCGGTGGAGGCGGGCCAGCGCGAGGGCCAGGTCGATGGAGGTGGGGCGCATCGGATCTCGCCGGCGCAGGGGGGAGAGAAAGTGAGCTCGTGAGGTGTGAGAGAAGAATGGGACTTGGGGCACGGCCCCGACCACCCAGCACCTGGATTGAGCGATTTTGATCGGACGACGGGGAAGGGTGTGTGCTCGGGATGTCTAAATAGCAAAGCTTTGCTTTTAAGAATTTAGGTGTCATAAAATCTTGGGTTTCGTCTTCCAACAAAACTCCACCTCTAGTCGGACTTGACAAATCCGGCCCCTTATACGCCCGGCAGGCGCGTCCGGCCACATTCGCTGATAACACCGGACCATATATCTACACACCTCTAATTTGAAATCTCAAATTCATCCAATTCACGCACGTCGATCATAGGATACAGATTGTTTCAATTCAACAGATCAAAATAAACCAAAACAAACCATAGTTCAACAAAGCAAAGCAACCGGACATGCCAAAATGAAATCAATGTACGAGCATCGGATCATTCGCCGGACGCCATCCATGCCGCCTACTCCAAGGCCATCCTTGCGTCCTGCTCCGCCTGCATCTATGACCGATGCGTGTCGGGCTTTTCACGTGTTTTCTGCTCAGTTCTTTTGAGCACGGAGGAGGGAGTCATCCCCGTCGGCGAGCGCTCGCCGACAAGGGGCTGGCGGGAGGTCAGGGTCTCATGGAGCGAGGGCAGCTGCTGCCGAGCAGCTCTGAGTAGAGGCTAGCTGTTGTGGAGCGGCGGGAGGAGGAGGGAAGGTGGTACCAGGAGGAAGGCGACAGAACTTTTCGTCAGGGGCGCCAATAGCAAGTGCTCATCGAAGATGTCGGAATCAGTCATCATCGATGGTCAGGCAGAAGGCAAAAGGAGTTATTACTCCTACCCCAGCTCTCATCTCCTTGAGTTAATTTTGGGATGGCAATGGGTACCCATTACATATGTATCTGATTTCGTGGTTGACCAAAAGATTTCATTGAGCTGGTCGAAGTTCGTCCACCTCGCCCGCGACCAGCGCTTGCCATCGGGGCCGGATTTTTTGGCTGTGCGCGCGTCGAACGACAACCAGAGGGATCTCAACTTTTTCGCCGAAGGGTGCTAGATTGCAGCGAGGGAAAACGGGTTTTGTCGGATGCAAACCCTAAAAGGTATTTGTATGATACTCCCATTTTTTTGTAAATGATACACTTAATTAGACACCTCATGTAATAAAGATAAGCATCGATGCTTTGAAAACTTGATTTATTTTATTATGCACATTTCTAAGCACCTTGTATTATACAAGGTCTTAGGGCATCTCCAGCCGTTGGCCCCCCCAGGACGCATAAAAATCGCCCCCTGGGGGTGAGCTGGCGATACAATCGGCGCTGGGGGCGGTTTTGCGCCTAGTCGTCGCCCCAGCTCGCCCCCAGGCGCCGAAATTGGCCCACTTTGCAGCCGAATTTCGGCGAATAAAGGGCCCATATGGGCGAGAATAGACCCATATTCGGTGTGGTTTCGCCGTGTCTCAGCGTTCAATTATCAACACAATTATTTCTTATCACATATTTCATCACAGAAAAATCAAATACTTCAACAAAATAGTACAACAACAAATAGTTCAATACAAATTATATGGTTCAACAAATAAAAACTCGTATTTCATCACACGGCGTCCCCCTTGAGCCTCCATAGGTGCTCAATCAGATCTTTCTGCAGTTGATGATGCACCTGTGGGTCTCGGATCTCCTGACGCATACTGAGATAGGCAGTCCAAGTTGCCGGTAGATGGTGATCAACTTCGGCTAGAGGACCCTACCTGTAGTATGGTTCAGTGTCAAACACTGGGTCTTCTTGCTCGCTCTCGATGATCATGTTGTGCAAGATGACACAGTAAGTCATAATCTCCCACATTTGATCTTTGGACCAGGTCTGAGCGGGGTACCGAACAATAGTGAATCGAGATTGGAGCACACCAAATGCCCGCTCGACATCCTTCCTGCAAGCCTCCCGAACTTTCGCAAACCAGGCGTTCTTGCCTCCTGCCGCAGGGTTTGAGATCGTCTTCACAAATGTCGACCATCTCGGATAGATGCCATCTGCTAGGTAGTACCCCTTGTTGTATTGGTGCCCATTGATCTCGAAGTTCACTGGAGGAGAATGGCCCTCAACGAGCTTGGCAAAAACAGGAGAGCACTGCAGCATGTTGATGTCATTGTGAGTTCCTGGCATACCAAAGAAGGAGTGCCAAATCCAGAGGTCCTGTGTGGCTACCGCCTCAAGCACCACACTGCAACCGCCTTTGGCGCCTTTGTACATCCCATGCCAACCAAATGGGCAATTCTTCCATTTCCAATGCATGCAGTCGATGCTTCCAAGCATCCCAGGAAATCCTCTTGCTGCATTCTGGGCTAGGATCCGAGCAGTGTCTTCCGCATTGGGTGTTCTCAAGTATTGTGGCCCAAACACTGCCACCACTGCCCGACAGAACTTGTAGAAACACTCTATGCTGGTGGACTCGGCCATGCGTCCATAGTCGTCGAGTGAATCACTGGGAGCTCCATATGCAAGCATCCTCATCGCTTTCGTGCACTTCTGGATGGAGGTGAATCCAAGAGCGCCAGTGCAATCCATCTTGCACTTGAAGTAGTTGTCGAACTCCCGGATGGAATTCACAATCCTGAGGAAGAGCTTTCGGCTCATCCGATAACGGCGCCGAAATGTTTTCTCGCCATGAAGTGGAGCATCGGCGAAGTAGTCGGAGTAGAACATGCAGTAGCCTTCGAGACGATGCCGGTTCTTTGCTTTCACCCGCCCCGGCGCCGAGCCACCTCGCCGCGGCTTTTCATTGCTCGCCAGCAGCTGGGCGAGGGCGGCGAGCACCATGAGATGCTCTTCTTCCTGGACGTCGGCCACGGCTTCCCCTCCAGCAGCGCGGCGAGCTCTTCCTCGTCATCCGAGTCCATCGCCGAGACAGGCAAAACGCCGAACACCTTGCGCTCGGTGGGCGTGTACCCGCCGCTAAACCGCGCCTCCGCGGCCGGAAACGGCGGCCGGAAACGCCCAACTGCTGTGGGAGGGGCTGTCGCGGCGAAGCGCTGCTATTTTCCGGCGGGGAATGGCTATCTAGCGGAGTAGGGCGGCGGCCGTCGCCGGGATATACCTAGTGGTGGCCGAGGGCGCGGGGGGTGCGAGGCGAGTCGGGGAAAGAAAACCTTGACTTTTCCCCTGTCGGTGTGGGCCAGGCGTGCTTTTCCCTAGCGCCGGAGCCCCCAACTGCTCCCCAGCGTGCCGGGTTCGGCCTGTGACCGCCGGGCGGAAAAAAGGTCCGAACCGGCGATTTTCGGCGTCCTGGGGGCGCGACTGGGCCGTTTTTTTGGCGCTGGCGCCGAAAAAGTGGCCTGGGGGGGCCTGTTGGGGGCGCGGCTGGAGATGCCCTTACATACTTCGCTAAGGCTGATTGTAATGGGTATAAGTTAGTATGATATACTACCTCTCTAATGCATAGTATCACATATTAGTATTATAAATGACTTTATTTATTACCATGCATGACACATAGTGGCATAATATTTATTATGATACGGTATCATGATATGATATACTTAACCAGCTCTCTCTTCATTTAATTATGTGTCACCTCATCAAAATTGCCTAATGTGGTATGTATGATACTAACTACGATATTACCATTACGACCAGCCTAAGAAGGAAATAGGAGCTCTAATAACTAGGAATCCCTAGTAAAAACAAATTACTCTTTCCCAGAAATTGAGTGGATCGAGCTTTTTATGAACTGCGCTGCTAATGGATCCCTAGTAAATTTCTATACAGGTAAACCATCAAATCCGTCAATCGTAATGACCATGATTGTCTTCATGTGCTTTAAAAAACTCGCATTAAAAAGAACATCTAAAATAATTAAACTATGATCTGCAATGCTAAAAAATTGTTGAAATGAGTGAATAGAAGAATCACAATAATCTTTTTTGCGCAGTAATCACAATCATTTCTTACTAACCTCTATATGAAGCGCAAGTGAACCACAACGAGACCAAACTTTGGAACATGATGAGACGACATCCTTCTCTTAGATCCGACAACCGGAGAAGCTAAAGCAGGCACCCCACTGAAGGAAATATGCCCTAGAGGCAATAATAAAGTTATTATTTATTTTCTTATATCATGATAAATGTTTATTATTCATGCTAGAATTGTATTAACCGGAAACATAATACTTGTGTGAATACATAGACAAACAAAGTGTCACTAGTATGCCTCTACTTGACTAGCTCATTGATCAAAGATGTTTATGTTTCCTAGCCATTGACATGAGTTGTCATTTGATTAACGGGATCACATCATTAGGAGAATGATGTGATTGACTTGACCCATTCTGTTAGCTTAGCACTCAATCGTTTAGTATGTTGCTATTGCTTTCTTCATGACTTATACATGTTCCTATGACTATGAGATTATGCAACTCCCGTTTACCGGAGGAACACTTTGTGTGCTACCAAACGTCACAACGTAACTGGGTGATTATAAAGGTGCTCTACAGGTGTCTCCGAAGGTACTTGTTGGGTTGGCGTATTTCGAGATTAGGATTTGTCACTCTGATTGTCGGAGAGGTATCTCTGTACCCACTCGGTAATGCACATCACTTAAGCCTTGCAAGCATTGCAACTAATGAGTTAGTTGCGGGATGATGCATTGCGGAACGAGTAAAGAGACTTGCCGGTAACAAGATTGAACTAGGTATTGAGATACCGACGATCGAATCTCGGGCAAGTAACATACTGATGACAAAGGGAACAATGTATGTTGTTATGCGGTCTGACCGATAAAGATCTTCGTAGAATATGTGGGAGCCAATATGAGCATCCATGTTTCGCTATTGGTTATTGACCGGAGATGTGTGTCGGTCATGTCTACATAGTTCTCGAACCCGTAGGGTCCGCACGCTTAAAGTTTTGATGACAGTTATATGAGTTTTGATGTATCGAAGGTTGTTCGGAGTCCCGGATGTGATCACGGACATGACGAGGAGTCTCGAAACGGTCGAGACATGAAGATTGATATATTCGAAGCCTATATTTGGATATCGGAAGTGTTTCGGGTGAAATCGGGATTTTACTGGAGTACCGAGGGGTTACCGGAACCCCCCGGGGGCTTAATGGGCCATAGTGGGCCTTAGTGGAGAAGAGGGGAGGCGACCAGGGCAGGGCCGCGCGCCCCTCCCCCTAGTCCGAATAGGACAAGGAGAGGGGGCCACGCCCCCCTTTCCTTTCTCTCTTCCTCCTCTTTCCCCCTTCTCCTATTGCAACAAGGAAGGGAGGGAGTCCTACTCCCGGTGGGAGTAGGACTCCTCCTGGCGCGCCCCCTCCTGGCCGGCCGCACCTCCCCCCTTGCTCCTTTATATACGGGGGCAAGGGGGCACCCTAGAGACACAACAATTGATCGTTTGATCTTTTAGCCGTGTGCGGTGCCCCCCTCCACCATAGTCCTCCTCGATAATACTGTAGCGGTGCTTAGGCGAAGCCCTGCGTCGGTAGAACATCATCATCGTCACCACGCCATCGTGCTGACGAAACTCTCCCTCAACACTCGGCTGGATTGGAGTTCGAGGGATGTCATCGGGCTGAACGTGTGCTGAACTCGGAGGTGCCGTGCGTTCGATACTTGATCGGTTGGATCGTGAAGACGTACGACTACATCAACCGTGTTGTGCTAACGCTTCCGCTTTCAGTCTATGAGGGTACGTGGACAACACTCTCCCCTCTCGTTTCTATGCATCACCATGATCTTGCGTGTGCGTAGGAATTTTTTTGAAATTACTACGTTCCCCAACAGTGGCATCCGAGCCTGGTTTTATGCGTAGATGTCATATGCACGAGTAGAACACAAGTGAGTTGTGGGTGATATAAGTCATACTGCTTACCAGCATGTCATACTTTGTTTCGCCGGTATTGTTGGATGAAGCGGCCCGGAACGACATTACGCGTACGCTTACGCGAGACTGGTTCTACCGACGTGCTTTGCACACAGGTGGCTGGCGGGTGTCAGTTTCTCCAACTTTAGTTGAACCGAATGTGGCTACGCTCGGTCCTTGCAAAGGTTAAAACAGCATCAACTTGACAAACTATCGTTGTGGTTTTGATGCGTAGGTAAGAACGGTTCTTGTTAAGCCCAGTAGCAGCCACGTAAAACTTGCAACAACAAAGTAGAGGACGTCTAAATTATTTTTGCAGGGCATGTTGTGATGTGATATGCTCAAGACATAATGCTAAATTTTATTGTATGAGATGATCATGTTTTGTAATCGAGTTATCGGCAACTGGCAGGAGCCATATGGTTGTCACTTTATTGTATGCAATGCAATCACCCTGTAATGCTTTACTTTATCACTAAGCGGTAGCGATAGTCGTAGAAGCATAAGATTGGCGAGACGACAACGATGCTACGATGGAGATCAAGGTGTCGCGCCGGTGATGATGGTGATCATGACAGTGCTTCAGAGATGGAGATCACAAGCACAAGATGATGATGGCCATATCATATCACTTATATTGATTGCATGTGATGTTTATCTTTTATGCATCTTATCTTGCTTTGATTGACGGTTGTAGGATCGAAAGTATGTCTAGATGGGGGGGGGGGTGATTAGACTACTTGACCAAATAAAAATCTAGCCTTTTCCAATTTTTAGTTCTTGGCAGATTTTAGCTATCTTAGCACAAGTCAAGCAATCTCCACACAATTCAAGCAAGCATGCAAAAGAGTATATGAGCAGTGGAAAGTAAAGCATGCAACTTGCAAGAATGTAAAGGGAAGGGTTTGGAGGATTCAAACGCAATTGGAGACATAGATGTTTTTGTCATGGTTCCGATAGGTGGTGCTATTGTACATCCACGTTGATGGAGACTTCAACCCACGGAGGGTAACAGTTGCGCGAGTCCACGAAGGGCTCCACCCACGAAGGGTCCACGAAGAAGCAACCTTGTCTATTCCATCACGGCCGTCGCCCACGAAGGACTTGCCTCACTAGCGGTAGATCTTCATGAAGTAGGCAATCTCCTTGCCCTTACAAACTCCTTGGTTCAACTCCACAATCTTGTCGGAGACTCCCAAGTGACACCTAGCCAATCTAGGAGACACCACTCTCCAAGAAGTAACAAATGGTGTGTTGATGATGAACTCCTTGCTCTTGTGCTTCAAATGATAGTCTCCCCAACACTCAACTCTCTCTCACAGGATTTGGATTTGGTGGAAAGAATATTTGAGTGGAGAACAACTTGGGAAAGGCTAGAGATCAAGATTCATGTGGTAGGAATGGAATATCTTGACCTCAACACAAGTGTAGGTGGTTCTCTCTCAGAACATGTGTATTGGAAGTGTAGATGTGTTCTGATGGCTTTCTCCACGAATGAAGAGTGGGTGGATGGGTATATATAGCCTTCACACAAAATCTAACCGTTACACACAATTTGCCAAACTCGGTGGGACCGAATGGTTAAACTCGGTCGGACCGATTCAGCAAACCTAGTGACCGTTAGGATTTTCGGTGAGACTGAGATGCAGCTCGGTAGGACCGATATGGTTAGGGTTCGGGCATAACGTAATCTCGGTGTGACCGATTACACAAACTCGGTGGGACCGATTTTGGTAATAAGCTAACCAGAGAGTTGGTCAGGTAAACTCGGTGGGACCGGTTCGCTCTTTTCAGTGAGACCGAAATGTTACGAAAGGAATCAGAGAGTTTACATTGCAATCTCGGTGGGACCGATCGCTCACTTTGGTTAGACCGAAACGTTACAAAGGGAAATAGAGAGATTACAATCCCATCTCGGTGAGACCGAGATCCCTATCGGTTAGACCGATTTGCCTAGGGTTTGTGGCAGTGGCTATGACATTTGAAACTCGGTGGCTCCGGATAGAAAGAATCGGTGGGGCTGAGTTTGACTTTTGGTTTAGGTCATATGAGGATGTGGGAAGGTAGTTGAGGGTTTTGGAGCATATCACTAAGCACATGAAGCAAGAGGCTCATTAAGCAACACCTCATCCCTCCTTGATAGTATTGGCTTTTCCTATGGACTCAATGTGATCTTGGATCCATAAAAATGTAAAATGTAGAGTCTTGAGCTTTTGAGCTTGAGCCAATCCTTTGTCCTTAGAATTTTGAGGGATCCACTTTCCTCATCCATGCCATGCCATTCATTGAGCTTTTCCTGAAATATTAATCTTGGAATAATGTTAGCTCAATGAGCTATATGTTGTTAGAAATTACCAAAACCACCCAGGGATAGTTGCACTTTCAATCTCCCCCTTTTTGGTAATTGATGACAACATATAGATCAAAGCTTCGACAAATGATAATAAGAGTGAAAGATATTGTCGCTTTGAGAAGTATGTGAAAAGCAAGAGCTCCCCCTAAATTTGTGCATATCTTAAGATTTGCTTTGGACTGCAAATGCACAATGAGTTAGGATCATGGGTTACTCTTCCATGTCACATACATCTTGGTGGAGCGCTCAAAATGATAAGAATTAAATACATGCACTCATCACCAAGCAAAGTGAATGATCAAATAGGGATAAATGATAGTATCATCAACAAGCATAAGTGTAGCTTATGATCAACCACATGATCATCAAAGTCTCACAAATAAGCATAGTATCTCAAGCAATCAAAAGCAAACAAAGTTCAACCAAGAAGACAAGAGAGAACAAAAGCAAACAAACTCTCTCTCTCGAAGCCTATGATCTATACATTTTCTCCCCCTTTGGCAACAAGTTACCAAAAAGTTCATAGAAAATGCATAGTACTAAAACGACTCTCAGGCTTGGTCTTCAGGTGGTGGAGTCCGGATAACGCCGGGGACGAAGGCTTCAGTTGAAGTAGATGGAGCTGGAGCTGGTGGCACTGAAGTTGTAGCTGGTGCAGATGTAGTGCCTCTGGTGTCAGAAACTGGCACTGCAGATGATCTCTGAGCTCTAGGCACTCTGGCAAATGCATCAGTTGTTGTTCTGCCCTTCCTCTCCTGCATGTCATCCTGTAATTGCTCCACAGCAGACTGAATCTCAGTTACTTTCACATCTAAGTCATAGAACTTTTGTTCCATGATCCTTTCCAAGCTCTCTTGGTTT
Source organism: Triticum urartu (assembly GCF_003073215.2). NCBI lineage: Eukaryota > Viridiplantae > Streptophyta > Magnoliopsida > Poales > Poaceae > Triticum > Triticum urartu. The sequence continues at coordinate 565,863,260 of NC_053027.1, forward strand.
CGAGTTAGGGTGGCCAGTCCTTTCTCAATCCTCAGAGTTGATGCTATCAGATAACCGAGCTGCTCCTGCTTGTTCTTTAGAAAGTACTCAGATGCCTCTTCTTGAGTTGGCATCTTGGGAGCTTTCTCCATCTTTGCCTTCTCCTTCTTTGCTTGAGCTTGTACTGATGATGGTTCATTCTCATTCATCACAACTTGATTGTCCTCAAAATCTGGATGGACGGGCAAGTGTTCCTTATCTAATAGGTATGTGCCTGTGCCCATCTTCGAGTTAATCAACTCCTGAATATGTGGGGCATATCCACAACTTCTCTTTTGATCAGCTCCTGTCCTCTTGATAGTCTCAACTATAAGGCTCATGACCTTGAATTTCCGTGGCACATCAAATATGTGTAGCAAGTTAATTGCATGCCCTCTGATCATGTTGTGGTCACCTGAATTGGGAAAAAGAGTGTGCCTTAGGATCTAGTTGATTGTAGACAGCCCTGACAGAAGAAAATGGACTGATCCAAACTTGAAAGTCTCAAGAGCTTTGTCTGGGATCTCCTTATACATGTTTGACATAGAATTGTGATCCATCTTCTTCTTGGCATAAACATCCAAGCCATCTTCTTGCTCTTCTGGGGCATTGATCAACTGAGCCCATTCCTCAATGGTTGATTGGTACCTTGTACCTTCAGACATCCATACTATCCTGCCATCTGGATAGAAATGTGCTGTGGAGTAGAATTGCATTACGAGCTCCTCATTCCACTTTGTGAGCTTCTGCCCAACAAAGTCTGCAACTCCACAAGCATTGAAACTGTCATACACACCAGGATAGTGTGCCTCATTTTCTTTGATATAGGTCCAGTCGACCCACCTCATATCACACACTATTGGTTTCTTGTCCAGCAGCACTGTCTCATAGAAATCTTGTTGTTCCTTTGTGTGGAACCTGTAATCAACAGCAGTCCTTCTCCTTGTAGCATATGGATCTGTCTCTCTCCATTTCCTCAACCCTGAATCTCTCCTGATCTTCATGTTCTCAGCCACAGGATGAGCATCATTATGGTCTGGAATCTTGGTTTTGAGCTTCCTGAGGACTTGTCCTTCATCGTCTTCATCAGCAGCAACATCAGGCATTGGAGCCTTGTTCTTCTCAGCAGCAGATATGTTCCTGGTATTCCTCTTAGGTGCACTCTTGGGCTTGGAGGCAGCTTTGGGTGCTTCTTTGGGCTTTGATGATGCAGCCCCTGACCTTATAGCATCACCCATCAGCTTTTGTGCCTTAGGTACTGGTGCAGCAACCTCTTCCTCTTCTTCTTCTGAATCTCTCCTCATAGAGGGTTTGCCAAGAACTCTAGCAGTAGTAGTTCTGACTCTCCTTTTCTTTTTATCTTGGCCAATAGCTTCCTCTTCTGACTCAATGGTAAACTTCATGGTTTCTCCAGTGGCAACCTTCCTAGGTTTGAAAGTGGGAACTCTCCGTGCAGGTGCCTTCTTCTGCATACCTGGCTTTGTGGCTGCAACTGAGCCATATTCCTTCTTGAGCACTTTCTTCTTTGAAGTTGCTTCCTCTTCCTCTGCAACATAATCTTCATCTTCAGACTCTGAAGTCCTTTTCTTGCTTGCTCTAGTGGCAGCCTTTGGCAAGTTGCTTGGGGTGCTTCTGCTACCCTCATCTGAGCTGCTAGAGGGACTAGTGCCCTCACTCAAGTGAACCCGCTCCTCTGACTTGTTCTGGCTGTCACTTTGGTCAGACATGTTGCAAACACTGACTGCAGACCCTGTGAATAGATTGTAGATGAGATAGAGTGGATGAGCATCACAAAATACAGAGATTTTTGCAAAAGAATGAGTCAAAAACTTAGTTTTAGTTTTCCACAGAAAGCATTTCGGATCAACCGATTTGCAAACTCGGTGATACCGAAGCAGCTGTTGGAACCAAAACTAGTGAACTCGGTCAGACCGAGTCATAGTTCGGTGGCATCGAGACTGCTAGGGTTTCACAAAGTCCTGAACTCGGTCACACCGATTTGCAATTCTTGGTCATACCGAGAACCACATGTGCAATGGCCTTGGCAGAATCAGTGGAACCGAGTTCTGCAACCCGATGGGTCCGAGATGGTTTCGGTGGAAACCTAACCCTAAATTTTCGATTCAACTCTAATCTACGGAGTGTTTTGACTGGATAGAGGCGTTTCAAATGTGGCAAGAATCATAATGAACACAATGTGCTAGGAACCGGACGGGGATAGCACTGTGATCGGGTCCATACCCTAGTTCGGCGATGAACTCTCTACGGCGGCAACGGCGGAGGAGAATTCCGTTGACGGCGGCAGAGACCAGCGATAGGAGGCGGCTGGCGACGAGGAGGACGATCCGGAGACCCAGGAGGCAGAGCGAGCTATGCGCGGGCGAAGAGGTTTCGGAGAAATTTCCAAAATTTTGCCCGTGAGTATATATAGCCCGACCCTGTCGATGTGACCGAGTGGAACAACTCGGTGGCACCGAGATGCATAACTGTTGACAGTTACAGCAACTCGGTGTGACCGAAAAGTTCAAATCGGTTGAACCGAGATTGAAAACCTAGATCAACTTAGTGATCTCGGTATGACCGAAATGGAGGAATCGGTGAGACCGAAACACACAAAGAAGTTTTGGAAGTTTAAGTCTATGACGAATCGGGGACTCCGAGTGCTCCTCACACAGAGTGGTTCGAATCTGACTTGATCAAATTTTGTGATGTAACATGAATAGAGTCTGAGACGAGAAAAGCATAGATAGCTAGAGAAGGTTCTTAGGCCTTCTTGTCCATCCACTTGGCCAAAGAAAAAGAAACCAACCAATCAAAACAACAAGTGGACGTCCTTGAATGAGTGAAATATGCAACCAACATGCTCACACAATAAAATGGCAATAGAAATATGTGGCAAAGCATGCACAATCAATTCTAGCATCTATCAAGCAATTTGCGATGACTAGGTCATCTATATATGAGTATATTGACTTAGGAGTCAAATGAGAACATTTGATCATAGGTCATACTCATCGTTTAAGCGCAAGTGGGGTTACCACTTTTACATAAAGCATTGTTGTGTTCACATCATTAGAGTTGCTTTAGGTCAATTCTTAGAGTAAAGCTCCCCCTAGATGTGAGATCCCCTTTAAGAGGGATGAACTAACCTTAGGTTTTGTCGATGATGACTTCATGTAGATGTTGAAGATGTGGATGCTCAATGTTGATGTAGATCATTTGGAGCTATCCATTGGAGTGAGTTGCACTTTCAATACCTACACGGGTTAGTCCCACAAGGAACAAACAAGGATATCCATAGACATAGAGTGATGCACACACAAGATGATGTCTATGAAAGCTTTCAAGTTACCTTGTCCCTTGTCTTACCAACAAGAGGGTTTGTGACTCCTTGAACTAGTGCAAGATGTGGAAGTTGATTGCACTTGTTCTTGCCAAGATGATAAGAGTGAAATATGTTGGCGGAGTCACCCTCAAGAACTCTCTAGTTCTTCTTCTTCTTCCGGATCCACACCATCTTGATGGGAATCCTCGGAGTTGTAGTTGTACTTGATGAAGTGGAACTTGAAGTAGTCTTGGGAACCCATTTGACCAAGGCCTTAGGAGCTTCTTCATATGTATCAATTTCCTCTTGAAGCTTGTCCTTGCCTTTTTGCTTGTGGTCTTGTGGTGGAAGATCATCTTGAGCTTGTGTCCCTTTGAAAGAAGTAGGATCATACTTCTCTTGTTGAGGAACAAACTTTGTCTTGGAGTATTGATCTTCTTCCCACTCAACTCCATTGGCATTGAACTTTCGTTCAAAACCAACACCTTGATTCTTCCAGTGCCTTCCTTGCTTGCGTACAATTTCTTTGAATTGCTTACTTCCGGCAAGCTCTTGTAAACACCTTTCTCTATAATCCCCTTCAATAAGCTATTTTCTTGCTCAAGTGTAACTTGGCTAAGAGAATCATTAGTGGAATCAAGAGAACTACTAGAAGCAACAATATTGGATTTAGCATGATTATTGTTACTACTAGAGGAAGAATCATTCTTGTTCTTGTTACTAGACTTGACTTGAGGCATGTAAGTGGATAAGAGTAAATGCTTGGCAATGTAAGAAGAACTTTTCTTACTAAGATCATCATTGATTGCTTTTAAGAACTCATGTTCTTGCTCAAGGTTGAGCTTTTCAAAGCGTAATTTCTCATGAGCCCTTAATAGTTCTCGATGATCTCCTAAGATAGTTTCATGAGCTAACTTAAGAGTGTTTAGTTCTTTAGTTAGAGACTCAATCTTCTCCTTATCATTGTCATTCATTTTATCTTGATTAGCATGATCAATTGACGTTTCATCATAGTATTCATCACTAGAGTTGTCAACAAGTAAATCATCATCACCTAACAAGTCATCTTCATCACTATTGAAATCAACATACTCGGGGTGTGATACCTTTGGGCCTTTAGCCATGAAGCATGTTCCAACTCCTTCATTTGGTGAGTCAAATATGTCGTAGGAGTTGGTTGTCACAAGTGCTAGACCGGCAACACCTTCATCTTGAGTATATTCAGAGTCGGAGTGATAGCTTCTCTCGGAGTGGTTGTCGGAGTCAGAGCCGGATACCCATTCACCAACATGAGCTTGATGTCTTTGTTTTGTGTAGCTCCTTGATGACTTGCCCTTTCTTTCCAAATCCTTGCTTCTCCGTGAGGGTCTTCGTTCATAACGATCATCTCTACTCCTTCTTTCTCTAGATGGTGATTCTTCTCTTCTACTTCTTCTCTTAGGAGAATCTTCTCTTCTTTTGTAGGGGGCCATACACTTATTGGAATAGTGTCCGGGCCTTCCACAATTGTAGCAGTTTTGCTCTCGACTAGAAGATCTTTTGTCATTGTAGGAACTTGACTTGGAGCTTTTCTCTTTGCTTCTACTCTTGTAGAACTTGTTGAAGTTCTTTACCATTAAGCTCAATTCTTCATTGAAGGTTTGTTTCTCACTTGATGATGTGGGGGTTTCACAGGAGGCTTTGTAAGCACCACTTGATTTGTTGTGAAGTTCCTCTTTATCCTTGAGTGACATCTCATGAGCAACAATTCTTCCGATGACTTCCGTAGGCTTGATATCTTTGTAATTGGGCATCATTTGGATCAATGTGCACACGGTATCATATCTTTCATCCAAGGCTCTTAGGATCTTCTTGATGATGAATCTATCGGTCATCTCTTCACTCCCTAAGCCGGCAATCTCATTTGTGATAAGAGCAAGCCTAGAGTACATTTCAGCGACACCTTCACCATCCTTCATTTTGAACTTGTCAAGTTGACTTTGAAGCACATCCAATTTGGATTCCTTGACGGAGTCGGTACCTTCGTGCATATCAATCAAAGTATCCCAAATTTCCTTTGCATTCTCAAGACGACTGATTTTGTTGAATTCTTCGGGGCACAATCCGTTGAAGAGGATATCACAAGCTTGAGCGTTGTATTGCAGCATCTTCAACTCTTCCGCGGTAGCTTCACGGTTCGGTTCTTTCCCATCAAAGAAGTCACCTTGCAAGCCAACACACACAATAGCCCAAACGGCGGGGTTATGTCCAAGAATATGCATTTTCATCTTATGCTTCCAACTAGCAAAATTAGTACCATCAAAGTAAGGACCTCTACGGTGATAATTTCCCTCGCTAGACGCCATACTCTCCTAGGTTGTGAAACCAAGGCTATGACCACCAAAATCTATGAAAATCAAAGCAAATGGAGACCAAAGCTCTCATACCACTTGTAGGATCAAAAGTATGTCTAGAGGGGGGGGGTGATTGGACTACTTGACCAAATAAAAATCTAGCCTTTTCCAATTTTTAGTTCTTGGCAGATTTTAGCTATCTTAGCACAAGTCAAGCAATCTCCACACAATTCAAGCAAGCATGCAAAAGAGTATATGAGCAGCGGAAAGTAAAGCCTGCAACTTGCAAGAATGTAAAGGGAAGGGTTTGGAGGATTCAAACGCAATTGGAGACACAGATGTTTTTGTTGTGGTTTCGATAGGTGGTGCTATCGTACATCCACGTTGATGGAGACTTCAACCCACGGAGGGTAACGGTTGCGCGAGTCCACGGAGGGCTCCACCCACGAAGGGTCCATGAAGAAGCAACCTTGTCTATTCCATCACGACCGTCGCCCACGAAGGACTTGCCTCACTAGCGGTAGATCTTCATGAAGTAGGCGATCTCCTTGCCCTTACAAACTCCTTGGTTCAGCTCCACAATCTTGTCGGAGGCTCCCAAGTGACACCTAGCCAATCTAGGAGACACCACTCTCCAAGAAGTAACAAATGGTGTGTTGATGATGAACTCCTTGCTCTTGTGCTTCAAATGATAGTCTCCCCAACACTCAACTCTCTCTCACAGGATTTGGATTTGGTGGAAAGAAGATTTGAGTGGAAAGCAACTTGGGAAAGGCTAGAGATCAAGATTCATGTGGTAGGAATGGAATATCTTGACCTCAACACAAGTGTAGGTGGTTCTCTCTCAGAACATGTGTATTGGAAGTGTAGATGTGTTCTGATGGCTTTCTCCACGAATGAAGAGTGGGTGGATGGGTATATATAGCCTTCACACAAAATCTAACTGTTACACACAATTTGCTAAACTCGGTGGGACCGAATGGTTAAACTCGGTCGGACCGATTCAGCAAACCTAGTGACCGTTAGGATTTCCGGTGAGACTGAGATGCAACTCGGTAGGACCGATATGGTTATGGTTCGAGCATAACGTAATCTCGGTGTGACCGATTACACAAACTCGGTGGGACCGATTTTGGTAATAAGCTAACCAGAGAGTTGGTCAGGTAAACTCGGTGGGACCGGTTCGCTCTTTTCGGTGAGACCGAAATGTTACGAAAGGAAACAGAGAGTTTACATTGCAATCTCGGTGGGACCGATCGCTCACTTCGGTTAGACCGAAACGTTACAAAGGGAAACAGAGAGATTACAATCCCATCTCGGTGAGATCGAGATCCCTATCAGTGAGACCGATTTGCCTAGGTTTGTGGCAGTGGCTATGCCATTTGAAACTCGGTGGCTCCGGATAGAAAGAATTGGTGGGGCCGAGTTTGACTTTTGGTTTCGGTCATATGAGGATATGGGAAGGTAGTTGAGGGTTTTGGAGCATATCACTAAGCACATGAAGCAGGAGGCTCATTAAGCAACACCTCATCCCTCCTTGATAGTATTGGCTTTTCCTATGGACTCAATGTGATCTTGGATCACTAAAAATGTAAAATGTAGAGTCTTGAGCTTGAGCCAATCCTTTGTCCTTAGAATTTTGAGGGATCCACTTTCCGCATCCATGCCATGCCATTCATTGAGCTTTTCCTGAAATATTAATCTTGGAATAATGTTAGCTCAATGAGCTATATGTTGTTAGAAATTAACAAAACCACCCAGGGATAGTTGCACTTTGAGCGGTAACATTATAAGATGATCTCTCACTAAATTTCAAGATAAAAGTGTTCTCCCTGAGTATGCACCGTTGCCAAAGTTCGTCGTGCCCAGACACCACGTGATAATCGGGTGTGATAAGCTCTGCGTCCATCTACAACGGGTGCAAGCCAGTTTTGCACACGCAGAATACTCAGGTTAAACTTGACGAGCCTAGCATATGCAGATATGGCCTCGGAACACTGAGACAGAAAGGTCGAGCGTGAATCATATAGTAGATATGATCAACATAGTGATGTTCACCATTGGAAGCTACTCCATTTCACATGATGATCGGTTATGATTTAGTTGATTTGGATCACGTGATCACTTAGAGGATTAGAGGGATGTCTACCTAAGTGGGAGTTCTTAAGTAATATGATTAATTAAACTTAAATTTATCATGAACTTAGTATCTGATAGTATCTTGCTTGTCTATGTTGATTGTCGATAGATGGCCCGTGTTGTTGTTCCGTTGAATTTTAATGCGTTCCTTGAGAAAGCAAAGTTGAAAGATGATGGTAGCAATTACACGGACTGGGTCCGTAACTTGAGGATTATCCTCATTGCTGCACAGAAGAGTTATGTCCTGGAAGCACCGCTAGGTGTACCACCTGCGCCAGCAACTGCAGACATTGTGAATGCCTGGCAGTCACGTGTTGATGACTACTCGATAGTTTAGTGTGCCATGCTTTACGGCTTAGAACCAGGACTTCAACGACGTTTTGAACGTCATGGAGCATATGAGATGTTCCAGGAATTGAAGTTAATATTTCAAAAGAATGCCCGGATTGAGAGATATGAAGTCTCCAATAATTTCTACAGCTGCAAGATGGAGGAGAATAGTTCTGTTAGTGAGCATATACTCAAGATATCTAGGTACTGCAATCACTTGATTCAACTGGGAGTTAATCTTCCGGATGATAGTGTCATTGACAGAATTCTTCAATCACTGCCACCAAGCTACAAGAGCTTCGTGATGAATTATAACATTCAAGGGATGGATAAGACGATTCCTGAGCTCTTCGCAATGCTAAAGGCTGCGGAGGTAGAAATCAAGAAGGAGCATCAAGTGTTGATGGTCAATAAGACCACCAGTTTCAAGAAAAAAGGGCAAAGGGAAGAAGAAGGGAAACTTCAAGAAGAACAGCAAGCAAGTTGCTGCTCAAGAGAAGAGACCCAAGTCTGGACCTAAGCCTGAGACCGAGTGCTTCTACTGCAAGCAGACTGGTCACTAGAAGCAGAACTGCCCCAAGTATTTGGCGGATAAGAAGGATGGCAAGGTGAACAAAGGTATATGTGATATACATGTTATTGATGTGTACCTTACTAGAGCTCGAAGTAGCACCTGAGTATTTGATACTGGTTCTGTTGCTAATATTTGCAACTCGAAACAGGGACTACGGATTGAGCGAACACTGGCCAAGGACGAGGTGACGATGCATGTGGGAAACGGTTCCAAAGTCGATGTGATCACCGTCGGCACGCTACCTCGACATCTACCTTTGGGATTAGTATTAGACCTAAATAATTGTTATTTGGTGCCAGCATTAAGCATGAACATTATATCTGGATCTTGTTTGATGCGAGATGGTTATTCATTTAAATCAGAGAATAATGGTTGTTCTATTTATATGAGTAATATCTTTTATGGTCATGCACCCTTGAAGAGTGGTCTATTTTTGATGAATCTCGATAGTAGTGATACACATATTCATAATGTTGAAGCCAAAAGATGCAGAGTTGATAATGATAGTGCAACTTATTTGTGGCACTGCCGTTTAGGTCATATCGGTGTAAAGCGCATGAAGAAATTCCATACTGATGGACTTTTGGAACCACTTGATTATGAATCACTTGGTACTTGCGAACCGTGCCTCATGGGCAAGATGACTAAAACACCGTTCTCCGGAACTATGAAGCGAGCAACAGATTTGTTGAAAATCATACATACAGATGTATGTGGTCCGATGAATGTTGAGGCTCGCGGCGGGTATCGTTATTTTTCTCACCTTCACAGATGATTTAAGCAGATATGCGTATATCTACTTAATGAAACATAAGTATGAAACATTTGAAAAGTTCAAAGAATTTCAGAGTGAAGTTGAAAATCATCGTAACAAGAAAATAAAGTTTCTACGATCTGATCGTGGAGGAGAATATTTGACTTACGAGTTTGGTCTATATTTGAAACAATGCGGAATAGTTTCGCAACTCACTTCACCCGGAACACCACAGTGTAATGGTGTGCCCGAACGTCGTAATCGTACTTTACTAGATATGGTGCGATCTATGATGTCTCTTACTGATTTACCGCTATCGTTTTGGGGTTATGCTTTAGAGACAGATGCATTCACTTTAAATAGGGCACCATCGAAATCCGTTGAGATGACGCCTTATGAACTGTGGTTTGGCAAGAAACCAAAGTTGTCGTTTCTTAAAGTTTGGGGCTGCGATGCTTATGTGAAAAAGCTTCAACCTGATAAGCTCGAACTCAAATTGGAGAAATGTGTCTTCATAGGATACCCAAAGGAGACTGTTGGGTACACCTTCTATCACAGATCCAAAGGCAAGACATTCGTTGCTAAGAATGGATCCTTTCTAGAGAAAGAGTTTCTCTCAAAAGAAGTGAGTCGGAGGAAAGTAGAACTTGATGAGGTAACTGTACCTGCTCCCTTATTGGAAAGTAGTTCATCACAGAAACCAGATCCTGTGACGCCTACACCAATTAGTTAGGAAGTTAATGATGATGGTCATGGAACTTCAGATCAAGTTGTTACTGTAAGATCCGCACCAGAGTGGTACGGTAATCCTGTTCTGGAGGTTATGTTACTAGACCATGACGAACCTACGAACTATGAAGAAGCGATGGTGAGCCCAGATTCCGCAAAATGGCTTGAGGCCATGAAATCTGAGATGGGATCCATGTATGAGAACAAAGTGTGGACTTTGGTTGACTTGCCCAATGATCGGCAAGCCATTGAGAATAAATGGATCTTCAATAAGAAACTGACACTGTCGGTAATGTTACTGTCTATAAAGCTTGACTTGTTGCAAAAGGTTTTCGACAAGTTCAAGGGATTGACTACGATGAGACTTTCTCACCCGTAGCGATGCTTAAGTCTGTCCGAATCATGTTAGCAATTGCCGCAATTTATGATTATGAAATTTGGCAAATGGATGTCAAAACTGCATTCCTGAATGGATTTCTGGAAGAAGAGTTGTATATGATGCAACCAGAAGGTTTTGTCAATCCAAAGGGAGCTAACAAAGTGTGCAAGCTCCAGCGATCCATTTATGGACTGGTGCAAGCCTCTCGGAGTTGGAATAAACGCTTTGATAGTGTGATCAAAGCATTTGGTTTTGTACAGACTTTTGGAGAAGCCTATATTTACAAGAAACTGAGTGGGAGCTCTGTAGCATTTCTGATATTATATGTAGATGACATATTGTTGATTGGAAATGATATAGAATTTCTGGATAGCATAAAGGGATACTTGAATAAGAGTTTTTCAATGAAAGACCCCGGTGAAGCTGCTTATATATTGGGCATTAAGATCTATAGAGATAGATCAAGACGCTTAATTGGACTTTCACAAAGCACATACCTTGACAAAGTTTTGAATAAGTTCAAAATGGATCAAGCAAAGAAAGGGTTCTTGCCTGTGTTACAAGGTGTGAAGTTGAGTAAGACTCAATGCCCGACCACTGCAAAAGATAGAGAGAGGATGAAAGATGTTCCCTATGGTTCAGCCATAGGCTCTATCATGTATGCAATGCTGTGTACCAGACCTGATGTGTGCCTTGCTATAAGTCTAGCAGGGAGGTACCAAAGTAATCCAGGAGTGTATCATTGGACAGCAGTCAAGAACATCCTGAAATACCCATGGTTCCCTTTCTTTACCATGTTTCCTAGCAACAAAGTCTCTTTTATCATAACGTTGATTCTTTGATTGTGGGTTATCAAGATCAACATCAGGTTCAATTTCTACATTATTATCATTACTAGGTTGAGCATCATCATGAACATCATCATTAATATTTTCATTAGGTTCGTGTTCATTACCAGATTGTGTTTCAGCATCAGACATAGATATATCATTTGGATTATCAGGTGGTTCAGCAATAGGTTCACTAGAAGTTTGCACAGTTCTATCATTTTTCCTTTTCTTCTTTTTAGAAGAACTAGGAACATCAATATTATTTCTTTGAGAATCTTGCTCAATTCTCTTAGGGTGGCCTTCAGGATACAAAGGTTCCTAAGTCATTCTACAAGTTCTAGTAGCCACTCTAACATCATAATCATTTTTCTTACTATTCATTTCATCAAGCACTTCTTTTTGAGCTTTAAGTACTTGTTCTACTTGAGTGGTAACCATAGAAGCATGTTTGCTAACAAGTTTAAGTTCACCTTTAATATTAGCCATATAATCACCCAAGTATTTAATCATATCGGAATTTTGTTTTAATTGTGTACCAAAATAAGCATTGAAATTTTCTTGTTTGACAATAAAATTATCAAACTCATCAAAGGATTGCCTAGCAGACTTATAGTGAGGGATATCACCTTCATCAAATCTATAAAGAGAATTTACCTTTACTACCTGTGTCTGGATGTTGGGATCAGGGGGTTCTTCAGTAAATAAAGGATTGAGATCATATGTTTCTTCGACAGGCGGTATATTAAGACCATGTATTTCTTCAATAGGAGGTAAATTCTTAACATCTTCAGCTTTTATACCTTTTTCTTTCATAGACTTCTTTGCCTCTTGCATATCTTTGGGACTGAGAAATAGAAAACCTCTCTTCTTCGGAGTTGGTTTAGGAATAGGCTCAGTAATTGGAGCGGGAGCTGGCTCAGGGGGTGCCCAATTATTTTCATTTGTCAACATATTATTCAATAGAATTTCAGCTTCATCCGGTGTTCTTTCCCTAAAAAGAGAACTAGCACAACTATCCAGGTAATCTCTGGAAGCATCGGTTAGTCCATTATAAAAGATATCAAGTATTTCAGGTTTCTTAAGAGGATGGTTAGGCAAAGCATTAAGTAACTTGAGAAGCCCCCCCAAGCTTGTGGGAGACTCTCTTCTTTAATTTGCACGAAGTTGTATATTTCCCTCAAAGCAGCTTGTTTCTTATCAGCAGGGAAATATTTAGCAGAGAAATAATAAATCATATCCTGGGGACTACGCACACAACCAGGATCAAGAGAATTAAACCATGTCTTAGCATCACCCTTTAATGAGAACGGAAATATTTTGAGTATATAAAAGTAGCGCGATCTCTCATCATTAGTGAACAAGGCAATTATATCATTTAACTTAGTAAGATGTGCCACGACAGTTTCAGATTCATATCCATAAAAAGGATCAGATTCAACCAAAGTAATTATATCAGGATCAACAGAGAATTCATAATCCTTATCAGGAACACATATAGGTGAAGTTGTAAAAGCAGGGTCGGGTTTCATTTTATCTCTAAGTGATTCTTTGTTCCATTTAACTAATAGCCTCTTGAGCTCATATCTATCTTTGCAAGCTAAAATAGCGGCAGAAGATTCCATATCAAAAAGATAACCCTCAGGAAGAACAGGCATATTTTCATCATCACTTTCATCATCGTATTCAGATTCAATAATTTCTCTTTCTCTAGCCCTAGCAATTTGTTCATCAAGGAATTCACTAAGGGGCACAGTAGTATCAGGCATAGAAGCAGTTTCATCATAATATCATGCATAGCAGAAGTGGCATCATCAATAAGATGCGACATGTCAGAACGAATAGCAGAAGCAGGTTTAGGTGTCGCTAGCTTACTCATAACAGAAGGTGAATCAAGTGCAGAGCTAGATGGCAGTTCCTTACCTCCCCTCGTAGTTGAGGGATAAATTGTTGTCTTAGCGTCTTTCAAGTTCTTCATAGTGTTCAGCAGATATGAATCCCAAGTGGCTCAAAGAATAGAGCTATGCTCCCGGCAACGGCGCCAGAAATTAGTCTTGATAACCCACAAGTATAGGGGATCGCAACAGCTTTCGAGGGTAGAGTATTCAACCCAAATTTATTGATTCGACACAAGGGGAGCCAAAGAATATTCTCAAGTATTAGCAGCTGAGTTGTCAATTCAACCACACCTGGAAACTTAGTATCTGCAGCAAAGTGTTTAGTAGCAAAGTAATATGATAGTGGTGGTAACGGCAACAAAAGTAAAGACAGTAAAAGTAATATTTTTGGTATTTTGTAGTGATTGTAACAGTAGCAACGGGAAAGTAAATAAGCGAAAACCAGTATATGGAAAACTCATAGGCACCGGATCAGTGATGGATAATTATGCCGGATGCGGTTCATCATGTAACAGTCATAACATAGGGTGACACAGAACTAGCTCCAATTTATCAATGTAATGTAGGCATGTATTCCGTATATAGTAATACATGCTTATGGAAAAGAACTTGCATGACATCTTGTGTCCTACCCTCCCGTGGCAGCGGGGTCCTATTGGAAACTAAGGGATATTAAGGCCTCCTTTTAATAGAGAACCGGAACAAAGCATTAGCACATAGTGAATACATGAACTCCTCAAACTATGGTCATCACCGGGAGTGGTCCCGATTATTGTCACTTCGGGGTTGCCGGATCATAACACATAGTAGGTGACTATAGACTTGCAAGATAGGATCAAGAACTCACATATATTCATGAAAACATAATAGGTTCAGATCTGAAATCATGGCACCCGGGCCCTAGTGACAAGCATTAAGCATAGCAAAGTCATAGCAATATCAATGTCAGAACATAATGGATACTAGGGATCAAACCCTAACAAAACTAACTCGATTACATGATAAATCTCATCCAACCCATCACCGTCCAGCAAGCCTACGATGGAATTACTCACGCACGGCGGTGAGCATCATGAAATTGGTGATGGAGGATGGTTGATGATGACGACGGCGACGAATCCCCCTCTCCGGAGCCCCGAATGGACTCCAGATCATCCCTCCCGAGAGGTTTTAGGGCTTGGCGGCGGCTCCGTATCGTAAAACGTGATGATTTCTTCTCTCTAATTTTTCTCTCTCTGAAAGTAGATATATAGAGTTGGAGTTGGCATCGGAGGGCATCCAGGGGGCCCACGAGGTAGGGGGGCGCGCCCTAGAGGGGGGGGGTGCCCCCACCCTCGTGGACAGGGTGTGGGCCCCCTAGTCTTCATCTTTGGCGAGCATTTTTTTTAATTTTTTCTAAGATGTTCCGTGGAGTTTCAGGTCATTCCGAGAATATTTGTTTTCTGCACATAAAACAACATCATGGCAATTCTGCTGAAAACAGCGTCAGTCCGGGTTAGTTCCATTCAAATCATACAAGTTAGAGTCCAAAACAAGAGCAAAAGTGTTTGGAAAAGTAGATACGACGGAGACGTATCACATACCGATGACAAAGGGAACAATGTATGTTGTTATGCGGTCTGACCGATAAAGATCTTCGTAGAATATGTGGGAGCCAATATGAGCATCCAAGTTTCGCTATTGGTTATTGACCAGAGACGTGTCTCGGTCATGTCTACATAGTTCTCGAACCCGTAGGGTCCGCACGCTTAAAGTTTCGATGATAGTTATATGAGTTTTGATGTACCGAAGGTTGTTCGGAGTCCCGGATGTGATCACAGACATGACGAGGAGTCTCGAAATGGTCGGGACATGAAGATTGATATATTGGAAGCCTATATTTGGATATCGGAAGTGTTCCGGGTGAAATCAGGATTTTACCGGAGTACCGAGGGGTTACCGGAACCCCCTGGGGGCTTAATGGGCCATAGTGGGCCTTAGTGGAGAAGAGGAGAGGCGGCCAGAGCAGGGCCACGTGCCCCTCCCCCTAGTCCGAATAGGACAAGGAGAGGGGGGCGGCGCCCCCTGTCGTGGTTCTAAGACTGACAGTAGAATAGGGGGGGTAGGAATGTAGAGGCAAGATCCCAGCTATGGAGGAGTTGTACACGCAAGGTTTACGAGTTCAGGCCCTTCTCGAAGGAAGTAATAGCCCTACCTCTCGGAGCCCGGAGGCGGTCGACTGGATTATATGCGTGTGAGTTACAGGGGGTGGGAACCCTTGTCCCAGAGGAGGGGGGGTGGCTTATATAGAGTGTGCGAGGACCCCAGCTCCCCTCCGTTACAAAGGATTCAATGTACATAAAGGGGTGGCGTTACAGGTAACGCCTGTATTAAAGCGTTACAAATGACCATTAACTATCTGGGTGAATGCCCGACCGTTGCTACGCAGAGCGGCTTTAAGTCTTCTTGTCGTTGAGTGGTTTGGTGGTCGAGTGACCTAGATAAAGTGGGGTCCCGAGTGGATGGTAGGTCGAGTGGAAATCACTCGACACCTCTGCTGGATCCTTTCTTCTGATTCTTGAACTTCTTTATTCTTAGGACAAGGACCTTAGGTAGGACATGTAGGTCGGGCCTATTACCCTACCCTAGGTCTATGTCCACATCATTAGCCCCCGAATGGATTGAGGTTTGAGTTAAAAAGAAGGATGGAGTTGGCCTCGCTTTTGCTTCTGCCTTGACTTGTCTTTATCTCCAAGTGGATGTCAGTCGCTATACCTTCAGCTTCGTTTCAGTCGCCTCGATCGATTCAGAAATTGTCGACTGGTTTACATGATGACATCCGTCGAGTGATAGCTCTGACATGATATCTTTGGCGTGATTGGTTGCAAAGGATCCCAGATTTATCAGGATTCGAAATTTTGGCGAAGGCGCACCAGGTGGAGCGTCCCGCGGTAAGTGGAATAGATAAATGGGTCGTTTCGATATCCGTGCCACCTTTTTTGCCACGTATCCTGTTGCACGACTGTTGAGGGATTTGACAGGATCGCTCGGGCCCATGCGTCAGCCACTCGGAAGCGGGCCTTTAAAAGCGGCGAGACCGAAGCGTCTGCACTGTGCGCGTCCATATCTCTCCTTCTTCCTCTCGCGTCTCCACTCTGCCCCGTCCATCCATTCTCGACGCCGCTGCTCCGCTGCAATGGGGAAGGACAAAACGTCGGCGCTAGAGCGTGCAAAGAAGGCGATGGGGGCGGCGAAGAGCAAGAAGATGAATCGGGGGTCTTCATCGTGCTCGGGGTTGCCGTCGGGTTGGATCCAGGGAGACTGGATCCGATCTTCGTTGCGGCAGGAGGATTTGGACGACATGGCCGAGCTGGGGCTAATCGTCCATAAGTCTGCGCGTCTGCCGAGGGGGGAAATGGAGCCACAGCCGCGGCCGGGTGAGTGTGTTCTGCTCGCCACTCATGTCGACCGTGGCTTCTCGCTCCCCCCGCACCCTTTTTTCCGCGGTTTCTTGAATTTCTTTGGTGCCCAACACCACCATTTCACACCCAACATCATCACATATCTCGCCGCGTTTGTCTCTATGTGTGAGAACTTCCTGGGGTGCCGACCGCACTGGGGTCTCTTCAAGCACATCTTTACTATCCGATCTCAAACTGTGAAGAAAGCGAACTCGAGGGACGAGAAAACCCATGTTATCCAGATGTGTGGGGGCTTGGGCATTCAGAAGAGGAAGAGGAGTTCTTTTCCTCCGATGACTCTCCCGGAGTCGGTCAGGGGCTGGCAGTCGACCTGGTTCTACTGCCAGGACATAGCGACCCCGGGTCAGTAGACCGGGCTTCCTCCCTTTTCTTTCGACCGTGTTCAAACCCCATCTTCCTTGAAAGTGACCGCTGCGGAGAAGGCGGAGACAGTCATGCTAGTTGAGAAAGTAGTCCAGCTGATCAACCAAGGAGTTAATGGGATGGAACTGTTTGAGGTGTTTCTCAGTCGGCGGATCCAACCCCTCCAAGCTCGCGACCATTCCATGTGGATGTACTCTGGAGCCGGCGACACTGCTCGGGTTCATCTGGAGGAGGTGGAGGCCAAAACCGTAGCTGAGTGGTTGATGAGCATCACCGGGAACAAGGACAACCCCAGAGGTGCTAGGAGAGTCGACCCCTTCTATGACAGCAACCTGCCAGACTAGGTCTGGTCGTCATAACTGAACTTTTGAACGTATTTTTCGACTGATCGTTGCTCCGACTGATTTATGATCGGTCTCTTGTTTTGCAGATCTACACGGAGATGTATTCGATGCCCAATGGTGAACAAGCCCTGGAGCAAGACCAAGAGGGCGAGGATAGCGCTAAGGAGAGCGTCGTCTGGGAGTTCTCGGGCGATGATGATGATGAGAGCGACGAGTCGGAGGACGAGGAGGTAGCCACTCACTGCCTCGCTCCGAACATCGATCCAAGAAGCGTCAAGACCCCGTGAATAGGCGCGGCAAGGCAGTGGCGTCGAGTGCTCCATCTCACAAGCGCGCTCGGTCACCGACTCCAGATTTGACGGAGAAGGTCACCAAGCAGTCCAAAGCTAATCCCTCGAAGGCTCGAAAGACCTTGCCTAGGATCAAGATGGACGTCCCTGTTGCCTCTGGGTAAACGCTCTTCTCATATGTTCTTGTTCTGATCAATTTTTCCATTCCGACCGGTTTTCTTATTCTGACCGAGTGGATGATGAAGTTGTGCAGCCCGACCTCGGCTGCGACTGACATGGATATCGACAAGACCCCAGCTGACGAGGAAGCTGACGACGCCGTTACCTCCAAAGCTAGTAAGTTTGCCCGATCCAAATTTATTTGGTCAACTGAAAGGTTTGTTAGTTATCCTTACGACTTTCTCTGTTCATTGCAGTTCCACGATATGTTGTTGTGCTCCCAGATGACGAAGAAGAAGTGCCGCTGAGGGGAGGAAAAAGAAGGACAAGGAACTGAGCAAGAAGGCGCCTGAAGTCCAGGTTCCCCGGTCGATTGTGGCGCCCGGGATGACGGTCGAGCGATCGACAGATCCAGCCCGAGCTAACGCCACCTTCGCTGTTTCGCTGTCGACTGATTGTCCCTTGGGATCAGCTGTTCAGACTTCAGCTGCACCGACACAACTCCCTACTTTGGATCCAACGGCTGCTTCGACTGCTCTGCCCTCATCACTTTTCACTGCGTATCAAACTCCGGACGACCCACCGGCCGCTGGTAAGGAAGCTCTTCTTCAGCTGAACCTTGTGATGGGGCAGATGAAGGTGGTGCATGAGGCTAGTCAAGTAGCCTTCAACGCTGGAGCTGCTATGCAAGCCAATGTCCAGGTTAGTTGAACTTTCAATCGACTGTATTTCTTGTCTGACCACCCACTGGGGTGTGGCTGTTTTGGTATTGTATGTCTTCTTTATGTCGATTCGAACCGAACCTTTGCACTGGTGGGGGCACGCTGAGTGCACCCACTGGGTGTAGTCCCTGAGACCATAGTTGACTGCTGGCAGTCGACTGTGGTCTAAGAATAGGAACCCCCTTTTTTTTGCAACTCAAGCTGGGCATGCCACGCCGAGCGGAGTCAAAACCAGTGGGGGCACGCTGAGTGCACCCACTGGGTTTAGTCCCCGAGACCATAGTTGACTGCGGGCAGTCGACTATGGTCTGAGAATTTATGAAAGTCAGTCGGCTGTCGACTATAGTCTGGAAATCAGTGGGGGCATGCTAAGTACACCCACTGGGTGTAGTCCCCGAGACTGTCGTTGAATGTTTGATTCGGCGGTAGTCTTAGAGTAACTATCAACGTGATGTCTTTTTATCTCTGTCGACTGATATGGTTGTAACTACAGAAGTCTTGTGATCTTGGGGCTCAACTCTCTGCCATGAACAAACAGCAAATCAGCCTCAATCTTGATCTGGAATTGGCCAAGAAGAACCTTCAGACTGCTCGTGACGAAGTAGCTGGCACGGGAGGTAACTAATTGCCAACTTTATATATCAAGGCTGGCACTTTTACTTTCCATTTTTGAACCGAGTGGTTTCACTCGAGCAGATGTATGTAGTGAAAACCGCCAACTCCAGGCCCGTCTGAAGAATGTTATTTCTTTAGAGAAAATGAAGGAGTCTTTGGAGCAGAAGGATCTGGACCTTACTGCAGCTCAAAATGAGGCGCGCGAGAAGACAGCGCTTGCTGACAAGAAGCTTGCTTCAGTCGGCAAGTTAGAAGAAGAAAACTCCAAGCTGAAGACTGCTGTTTCTGACGCTAATCAAGAGGTCGAGCGACTGAACAAGGACAAGGAGAAATTGACCGACGAACTTGGAAGTCTCAAGGCCAAGAATGGCGAGCTAGAGTCTTATCTGGGCCAACTTGCTGATACGTCTCCAACGTATCTATAATTTTTGATTGCTCCATGCTATATTATCTACTGTTTTGGGCAATATTGGGCTTTATTTTCCACTTTTATATTACTTTTGGGACTAACCTATTAACCGGAGGCCCAGCCCAGATTTGCTGTTTTATGCCTATTTTAGTGTTTCGAAGAAAAGGAATATCAAACAGAGTCGAAACAGAACGAAATCAACTGGAGAAGTTATTTTTGGAAGGAAACCTACCGGATAGACTTGGACCCTACGTCAGAAGATGAAGGAGGTGCACACGAGGGTAGTGGGCGCGCCCATCCCCCTGGGGCGCCCCTGCCTCGTGGCCCCCCTTCGGTCCACCGACGTACTCCTTTCACCCATATATACGCACGTATCCTGAAACTTCCAGAACAGAGATTAGATCTGGAGTTCCGCCGCCGCAAGCCTCTGTAGCCACCAAAAGTCAATCGGGACCCTGTTCTGGCACCCTGCCAGAGGGGGATCCCTCAACGGTGGCCGTATTCATCATCCCGGCACTCTCCATGACGAGGAGGGAGTAGTTCACCCTCGGGGCTGAGGGTATGTACCAGTAGCTATGTGTTTGATCTCTCTCTCTCTCTCTCTCTCGTGTTCTTGATTTGGCACGATCTTGATGTATCGCGAGCTTTGCTATTATAGTTGGATCTTATGTTTCTTCTCCCCCTCTACTCTCTTGTAATGGATTGAGTTTTCCCTTTGAAGTTATCTTATCGGATTGAGTCTTTAAAGATTTGAGAACACTTGATGTATGTCTTGCGTGGGATAACCGTGGTGACAATGGGTTATTCTATTGATCCACTTGATGTATGTTTTGGTGATCAACTTGTGGGTTTTGTGACATTGGGAACCTATGCATAGGGGTTGGCACACGTTTTCGTCGTGATTCTCCGGTAGAAACTTTGGGGCACTCTTTGAGGTTCTATGTGTTGGTTTGAGTAGATGAATTGAGATTGTGTGATGCATATCGTATAATCATACCCACGGATACTTGAGGTGACATTGGAGTATCTAGGTGACATTAGGGTTTTGGTTGATTTGTGTCTTAAGGTGTTATTCTAGTACAAACTCTAGGGCTGTTTGTGACACTTATAGGAATAGCCGAACGGATTGATTGGAAAGAATAACTTTGAGGTGGTTTCGTACCCTACCATAATCTCTTCGTTTGTTCTCCGCTATTAGCGACTTTAGAGTGACTCTTTGTTGCATGTTGAGGGATAGTTATATGATCCAATTATGTTATTATTGTTGAGAGAACTTGCACTAGTGAAAGTATGATCCCTATGCCTTGTTTCCTATCATTGCAATACCGTTTACACTCACTTTTACCGCTTGTTACCTTGCTGTTTTTTGTATTTTTAGTTTACAAAAACCTATATCTACCATCCATATTGCACTTGTATCACCATCTCTTCGCCGAACTAGTGCACCTATACAATTTACCATTGTATTGGGTGTGTTGGGGACACAAGAGACTCTTTGTTATTTGGTTGCAGGGTTGCTTGAGAGAGACCATCTTCATCCTACGCCTCCCACGGATTGATAAACCTTAGGTCATCCAATTGAGGGGAATTTGCTACTGTCCTACAAACCTCTGCACTTGGAGGCCCAACAACGTCTACAAGAAGAAGGTTGTGTAGTAGACATCACTTGCTGCGAAGCTGGTCTTGAAACTTGAAGGTACCGATCAATCTATCTTATTTTTGCCGACTGACAAATCTAATCATGTTGTCGACTCATCATCCACTCGACTGTGCAGAATTTTGCCAAGACTTTGAAGCAGAAACTGGGCGAGTCGAGACGGGTCTTGATCCCATCCACTATCCAGTCAAAGATGATGTTGCAATGAACGTGCTGTGGCTGGAGTCTCGAATGGATAGCGCGGTTGCTTATTTGGCCCGCTTGAAAGCTACAATGACTCGAGTTGATGTCAAGGAAGACAAGCTGGCGGAGCTCAAGGTTGCCAACACGAAGAGGCACACTTTCCAGTCTTTCATGGACACCTTCCTTGACGCTACCACTCGCATTGCAGACAACATTGACCTTGACAGTTTCTGCGACCCAGCCAGTCCTTCTCCTGATGCGTGACCGAAAAACATTAAGCTTCACCTTTATTTGCCTCGGAATGCCGAGTGAATGTGTAACCGTTAAACTTCTTCGGGCTTGATGCTCGAATACCTTTGATCCGCCGCCTGGAACCTTAGGATTTATCCGAACTTGGTTTACGTCTGAATATGCTTGCGTTTGCCTTCGAGTGGAGTTTGTTCTTCACTCGGAATAATCTTTGTGCTTAAGATGCAACTCTGAGGTGGAAAATTTAGTCGACTTGCACTTCATCTTCCTTGCAGGCAGGGATGGAACACGTACAGCAGTCGACCTGCACCTCGTCGTCCTTGCGAATTGGGATGGAGTGCATGTTGTACTTGTGGCGTAGCTCCGAAGGAGAAGGTTGCAGTCGACCTGCACCTCATCGTCCTTGCGGATCAGGATGGAGGGCACGTTGTACTTGTGGCGCAGCTCCGAAGGAGAAGGTTGCAGTCGACCTGCACCTCGTCGTCCTTGTGAATCGGGATGGAGCGCACGTTGTACTTGTGGCGTAGCTCCGAAGGAGAAGGTTGTAGTCAACCTGCACCTCGTCGTCCTTGCGGATCAGGATGGAGCGCACGTTGTACTTGTGGCGTAGCTCCGAAGGAGAAGGTTGCAGTTGACCTACACCTCGTCGTCCTTGCGGATCGGGATGGAGCGCACGTTGTACTTATGGCGTAGCTTCGAAGGAGAAGGTTGCAGTCGACCTGCACCTCGTAGTCCTTGCGGAGTGGGATGGTTTTCAAACTTAGGTGAGTACTGGAATGCAGCTAAGCCTCCGAATGGGAGGATTGCTCTCCACTCGGAAAGGTTTTTCAAACTTAGGCGAGTACCTAGACTGCAGCTAAGCCCCCGAGTGGGAGGATTGCTCTCCACTCGGTAGGATTTTTCAAACTTAGGCGAGTGCTTGGACTGTAGCTAAGCCCCTGAGTGGGAGGATTGCTCTCCACTCGGTAGGATTTTTCAAACTTAGGCGAGTACTTGGACTGCAGCTAAGCCCCCGAGTGGGAGGATTGCTCTCCACTCGGTAGGAATTTTCAAACTTAGGCGAGTGCTTGGACTGCAGCTAAGCCCCCGAGTGGGAGGATTGCTCTCCACTCGGTAGGATTTTTCAAACTTAGGCGAGTGCTTGGACTGTAGCTAAGCCCCCGAGTGGGAGGATTGCTCTCCACTCGGTAGGATTTTTCAAACTTAGGCGAGTACTTGGACTGCAGCTAAGCCCCTGAGTGGGAGGATTGCTCTCCACTCGGTAGGATTTTTCAAACTTAGGCGAGTACTTGGTCTGCAGCTAAGCCTCTGAGTGGGAGGATTGCTCTCTACTCGGTAGGATCTTTCAAACTTAGGCGAGTACTTGGACTGCAACTAAGCCTCCGAGTGGGAGGATTGCTCTCCACTCGGTAGGATTTCTCAAACTTAGGCGAGTACTTGGACTGCAGCTAAGCCCTCGAGTGGGAGGGTTGCTCTCCACTCGGTAGGATTTTTCAAACTTAGGCGAGTACTTGGACTGCAGCTAAGCCCCCGAGTGGGAGGATTGCTCTCCACTCGGTAGGATTTTTCAAACTTAGGCGAGTGCTTGGACTGCAGCTAAGCCCCTGAGTGGGAGGATTGCTCTCCACTCGGTAGGATTTTTCAAACTTAGGCGAGTGCTTGGACTGCAGCTAAGCCCCCGAGTGGGAGGATTGCTCTCCACTCGTAGGATTTTTCAAACTTAGGCGAGTACTTGGACTACAGCTAAGCCCCCGAGTGGGAGGATTGCTCTCCACTCGGTAGGATTTTTCAAACTTAGGCGAGTGCTTGGACTGCAGCTAAGCCCCCGAGTGGGAGGATTGCTCTCCACTCGGTAGGATTTTTCAAACTTAGGCGAAACGGATTCGCAGCTAAGCCCCCGAGTGGGAGGATTTCTCTCCACTCGGTAGGATTTTTCAAACTTAGGCGAAACGGATTCACAGCTAAGTCACCCACTGGGGGATTTTCACATGCGGACAAAAGTAACAACAATCGTTGGGAAAATTATAAAATTCTTGTCTTTGATAAATAAACTACAGAGGTATTTCTTATTACATTTCATCTAAGTGAGCGCTTAAGTATAAAAGGGGCGGAGCAGATCCGCGTTCCAAGCTCGTGGCTCGTCTTTCTGATGTTCGACATTGTAAAGATGGTATGCTCCATTGTGGAGAACTCTGGTGATAATGAAGGTGCCTTCCCAAGCAGGGGCGAGCTTGTGTGGTTTCTGTTGATCCACACGAAGAACCAGGTCACCCTCTTGAAAGGCTCGATCTTTCACGTTTCTGGCGTGGAATCGACGCAAGTCTTGCTGATAAATGGTCAACCGGATCAAGGCCATCTCTCTTTCCTCTTCTAAGAGATCGACTAAATCTTGCCGGGCCTTTTCTGCTTCTTCTTCAGAGAAGAGCTCGAATCGGGGTGCGTTGTGGAGCAGGTCACTTGACAGAATAGCTTCAGCTCCGTAAACCAAAAAGAAAGGAGTTCGTCCAGTCGACCGGTTGGGAGTTGTCCTCAATCCCCAAAGAACTGATGGAAGTTCATCGACCCAGGCACCTGCTGCGTGTTTGAGATCACGCATCAGTCGGGGTTTCAGTCCCTTGAGAATTAGGCCATTTGCTCTTTCTACTTATCCATTCGACTGCGGGTGGGCGACTGAAGCATAGTCGACTCATGTGCCTTGAGAAGCGCAGAAAGCTCTAAATTCTTCAGAATCGAAGTTCGACCCGTTGTCAGTGATGATGCTGTGTGGAACTCCATATCTGAATGTCAGTTCTCTGATAAAACTGACGAAGGTGCTAGCTTCAAGATTCTTGATAGGTTTAGCTTCAATCCATTTGGTGAACTTGTCGACTGCTACAAGCACATG
This sequence comes from Triticum urartu, assembly GCF_003073215.2. Taxonomy (NCBI): domain Eukaryota; kingdom Viridiplantae; phylum Streptophyta; class Magnoliopsida; order Poales; family Poaceae; genus Triticum; species Triticum urartu. Next base: position 565,887,902 of record NC_053027.1, read on the forward strand.
AGTGAAGCCGCTTCTTCCAGTTCTCAGCGGTCCAACCATATCTAACCCCCAAACAGCAAAGGGCCAGACGAGTGGAATGGTCTTCAGAGCTGACGCTGGCTTGTGGGACATATCAGAATAAAACTGGTAGCCTTCACATCTGTCGACTATATCTTTTGCCATCTCATTTGCTCGTGGCCAATAAAATCCGGCTCGGTATGCTTTAGCCACAATGGCCCGAGAGGACGCATGGTGATCACAGTTCCCCGAGTGGATGTCGTTGAGGATCATTCGACCTTCTTCTGGCATTATGCATTTCTGACTGACCCCAGTCACACTTTCCTTGAACAATTGTCCCTTTATCACAGTAAAGGCTTTGGATCGACGGACGATCTGTCGAGCCTCTTCTTCATCCTCTGGGAGTTCTTTCCTAAGAATGTACGCGATGTAAGGTACTGTCCAGTCGGGAGTGGTGACCAGAACCTCCATGATTAGGTCGACCACGGCTGGGACCTCGACTTCAGTCGGATCTGTGGCACTCTTAGGCTGCAGGGGCTCTTCTGTGAAAGGATCTTCCTGAACTGACGGTGTGTGAATGTGTTCCAAAAACACATTGCTGGGAATGGCTTCTCTCTTGGAACCTATCTTTGCCAAATCATCGGCTGCTTGATTTTTCAGTCGGGGTATATGATGGAGCTCTAACCCCTCAAACTTCTTTTCCAACTTTCTTACCGCATTGCAGTAGCCAGTCATGGATGGGCTTCTGACGTCCCACTCTTTCATCACTTGATTGACCACAAAATCTAAGTCGCCATAGACCATGAGGCGACAGATGCCAAGTGAAATGGCCATGCGCAACCCATACAAGAGTGCTTCATATTCTGCTTCGTTATTGGAGGAATCAAAGTGAATCTGCAGTACGTATCTGAGCTTGTCTCCTCGGGGGGATACCAGTATCACCCCAGCACCAGAACCATTCAGCATCTTGGAACCGTCGAAGAACATGGTCCAGTGCTCCGAGTGAACTTGAGTCGGCAGTTGCTGTTCAATCCACTCGGCGAGGAAATCTGCTATTGCTTGGGACTTGATAGCTTTCTTTGCCTCAAACTTGATATCTAAGGGAAGGAGTTCAATCGCCCATTTTGCCACTCGACCAGTTGCATCTCTGTTGTGCAGAATCTCTGACAATGGAGCGTCCCTGACGACTGTAATAGAGTGGTCAGAGAAATAATGTGCAACCTTCTTCGTGGTCATGTAAATCCCATAAACAAGCTTCTGATAGTGCAGATATCTCTGCTTTGACGGAGTCAGAACTTCCGAAACATAATAAACTGGGTGCTGAACTTTATAGGCTTTTCCTTCTTCTTCCCGCTCGACCGTAAGTACTGTACTGACGACTTGTCTAGTGGCTGCAATATAAAGCAGCAAAGGCTCTTTGCTGATTGGAGCAGCAAGCACCGGCTGGGTGGAAAGCAGGGCTTTGAGCTCTGCAAATGCTGCATCAGCTTCAGGAGTCCACTCGAACTTATCTAACTTCTTCATCAATCGGTAGAGAGGCAGTGCCTTCTCACCGAGTCGAGAAATGAATCGACTTAGGGCGGACAAACAACCAGTAAGCTTTTGGACATCATGCACACGCACAGGGCGTTTCATTCGAAGTATGGCACCAACTTTCTCGGGGTTAGCATCGATCCCTCATTCGGAAACGAGAAAACCGAGTAATTTTCCTCCTGGAACTCCGAATGTGCACTTTGATGGATTAAGCTTGATATCGTACCTTCTGAGGTTGGCAAAGGTCAACCAGCAGGTCGGAACCTTTACGTGACTTGACCACAGTGTCATCCATGTACGCGTCCACATTCCGACTGATTTGAGTGAGTAAACACTTCTGAATCATCCGCATGAATGTGGCTCCAGTGTTCTTCAGACCAAATGGTATGGTGACATAACAGAAGCACCCGAATGGGGTGATGAAAGCTGTTTTAATCTCATCGGGTCCATACAGACGGATCTGATGATACCCGGAATAAGCGTCCAAAAAAGACAAACGCTCACACCTCGCAGTCGAATCGACTATTTGATCGATGCGAGGGAGAGGGAAGTGATCCTTCGGGCAGGCTCGATTGATATGCTTGAAGTCGATGCACATGCGAAGTGAGTCGTCCTTCTTAGGGACCATGACAACATTTGCTAACCACTCGGAATGGTAAATCTCTCGGATAAACTCAGCTGCAAGGAGCCGAGCCACTTCTTCACCGATTGCTTTTCTCTTCTGATGCTCAGCCAGTCCCGTGGGAACACCTGGCATGTCAGAAGGTTTCCATGCAAAGATGTCCCAGTTCTCACGAAGGAACTGGATGATCGCTTCTTCCTATTTGGAGTCGAGTGTTGTTGAAATGTGGGTCGGAGCAGCATTGGAATCAGTCGGGTGGCTATGTGCGTCGAGTGATCGGACTGGTCGAATGTGATGGCAGTTTGAGACCACTTCAAATAACTGGGTGTCACCGGAGCGACCATATTCACTTCTCTGTTGATAACTTTCAGTCGACTCTTGCTCTCAACATTAGCAAAAATCATCAGAGTGGAATTGACGTGAGGGTAACCATCATCGCTCTCCTCCTTGTCCTCAACCTTGTCTGACTCTTTTTCCTTATCTTTGGGCTGTTTCTCTCGGAACTTCTGGATTAAGAGCCGACATTGCCGAGTGGTATGTTTCGGGTAAATGATTTTATCCTCTTCATCTTTCTTGGTGTGGATGTGGCATGGCAAGTCCAGCACATCATTTCCATCTTGATCTTTTATTTTCTTAGGGTTCCATGGCCCCTTGGGCTTCCCTTTGGATTTTCCCTGAGTCACGGCTAAGGTTTCTCTAGGAGCAGCTGGCTCGGCTTTGCGCTTCTACTTCCGACTGGAATTACCTCCTTCGGTTTCATGGGCGACTGATTTGTGTTTGCCACTCCGGAGCCGATCCTCTTCTTCACCATTAGCATACTTGGTGGCAATCTCCATCATTTGACTCAGAGACATGTCTCCGGTCCGCCCGAACTTCAGATTCAACTCTCTGTACTTGACGCCTTCCTTGAAGGCACAAACTGCCTGATGATCAGACACGTTCTCCACCGTGTGATGCAGTGTGATCCATCTCTGGATATAACCCCTCGAAGTTTCATTTGTCTTTTGCACACAAGATTGCAGCTCAGTCAACCCTGCCGGTCGTTTGCATGTTCCTTCGTACGTTCTGACAAACACTCGGGGAAGATCTTCCCAAGTATAAATGCTGCTGGGTGCTAATTGATTCAGCCATGCTCTGGTCGAGCCCTCCAACATGAGAGGCAAGTGTTTCATGGCCACTTCATCATTGCCGCCGCCAATCTGAACAACCACTCGGTAGTCCTCAAGCCAAGTATGAGGTTTGGACTCACCAGTGAACTTATGACTCCAGTCGCCAACCTAAAGTTGGGAGGAATCACCGAGGCCCTGATGGCTCTGCTGAAGCACTCTGGACCTGAGACGTGCACCCTGCTGCTGGTGGGTACATCTCTATCATGACCTTCTCGGTGAGCTCTATTCCTGTCGACCAAACCCTGAAAGAGAATGGATCTCGCATCAAAGCCTGGTTCCCTGGGGTCGACTGGAATCCTTCACCCAACACTGTGAGGGCGTCTGTCATCCTGCTGTCGAGGCACGTATGATCCACTCCTTGGAGGAGGTGTGGGTACTCGACGACGATCATCACGATCGAGTCGGTGATCATACTGCTCACAGTTTCTGTATTGGTCACGCCGGTCTCCACGTCCCTCACGCCTCAGGGGCGATCTTGGGCTGTGAGCCGACTGGACTGTATCTGCAACAACGGACCTGCTATGGATCCTATTCCGTGACTGTGACACAGCTGTATTCCGCTCTCCCGCTGCCCGGAGTAAAGCTCTGATCTGCATTAGACCTCTGCCAGCTTCTGACTGGGAGCACTACAAAAAAATACACTTCCGTGATGATACGTGTTTGTCACAGTAGGTCGCTTTTTTTGTCATGCATGTACATCCATGACAAATTTATGACAGAATCAAGATAGTCATACCTGTGCTAGAAGTGTTCCATGACATTACCAAAATTATCATCACAGAAGTGTCCACTTCCATGACGATAAATCGCGCGTCACAGAAGTGCTTTCGTCAAGGGTGACCGACATGTGGCATCCACCGTAACGGAACGCCGTTAAGCTACCGGGTCGGGTTTTGGATCCGATAACCCATTAACAGCCCCGACCAATGGGAAATTTCCACGTGTAAAATTCTTATTGGCCGGACGAAACACGTGTCAGCTCGTCAGTGGGTCAGATAGGCGCCTATGATACGTCGACACGTGGCACGGCCCAATAGAGGCCCATTCCTGTGTAAAGGCCGGCCCGTTTGACTTGGTCAAAAGCTGGCGGGCCGGCCCATGGAAAGCCTGTTAACGGTCTGTTCGAATATAGCCCATTTACAGCCCGCTAACCCAAGGCCCGTTACGCCCTCTCCGAATTAAGCCCAGTAGCGTCATCTGGGCCATCCAATATGATTCCAGCCCGTTTTCACTTCTGGCCCATGTATGGCCCATGATGTCTTTCGGCCCATATGAGGCCCTATGTAACTCTTGGCCTACTAACGGCCCATGGTGAAACTGGCCCATAATGAACAGTGTATCACTTTACACCCATTAACGGCCCGTGGTGAAACTGGCCCATGATGAACAGTGTATCACTTTATACCCATTAACGGCCCGTTATTCCGTTGGGCCGTTTCCAGCCCATGTTATCTTTCAGCCTTCTCAGAGCCCATTTATTCTTGGGCTCATTTCCAGCATTCGTTTACTTACGGCCCGTTACTGTCATTTTCTGCTTATGTGCCAAATTCAGCCTGTGGTTACAGTCGGGCCATTTGTGGTCCGTTAATTCGTTGGGCCGTTTTCATAGCGTCATCAAATACGGCCTATTAACGATGGCCCGTTATGGTCGGCCCATGAACAGACGATTCCAACTCTAGCCCGTTTACGGCCATAATGAGGCCTGTTATTGGCCCATGTTTGGCAAATCGATCATATGGCCCGTATAAGGCCCATTGATGATACGACCCGTAGAAGGCCCATTGTTTCTACGGCCCGTAGAAGGCCCATTGTTTATACGGCCCGTAGAAGGCCTACTGTTTCTACAACCCGTAGAAGGCCCACTGTTTCTACGGCCCATAGGAGACCCAGTGTCACTACAGTAAATATTAGCCCATGGTTATTGTGGCCTAGTTTTAAAAAATAGGTTATTGCAGCCACTAGCAAACCGCGGAAAAAGAACTGCACTGACTACAAGCAAACAAATAAACAAAACAGGGAAATAAATAAGCAAGCAACTTATGGTAGGCTATCACGACTATTACACATATTACATCCACTGGGCATCAAAGTTCGCCACTAGCGCAAATATAGGGAACACACCAGCATATAAACGCCGCAGCAAAACAAGTCCAGAACTGAAACCACTTCAGAAGAGCTCAAGAAACAATATCCTGGGTACCCATAATGCTGGCAAGATGCTTAGCAAGCTTATTAACTTTCTCTTGTTTGGCGCTTAAATCCTCCAGTGCTTGCTGTTGCACAAGAAAGTACGCATCTGAATTCTGCAGGGACTTCCTCAGTCCTTCGGATTCTTGTCGCAGCACAACTGAGTGATGCCTTTCAGCTTGTAGCTGAGACTGAAGAAGCCGAAGTGATTCAGGCAGTGAGTTGGAAGAGCTTGTGCCAACGGTACTGGCCAGTAACTCGAACACTACATCGACGTAGGACTGTGGGATTTTCTCACTGTCTACAAGATCGTTTTTATCACCTTTCTTGGAGACTAACAGGGTTGTCTCACTATCTTGAACCTTATCTGCATTACTTTCTCTACCATTGCATAGTGGGGTGCTCTTCTCCAATATTCTGTTTGCATACTACAAGAGAAACAAGCAGACACATCACAGGTTTAGCTTGTAGTATACGAAACTCATTTTGGTAAACCGGTTCAGTAGTAAGGTGGACAGGATATCAACATGAAACAAACATATATCTATGTACTATGGTCACTGTATTGTCCATATCATTCTAGTTTATGTTCCCTAATCAAGATAGAGACATAGTTCAACTCATATATTTTTAAGACACATTAGCATAGACAGAATATAAGTGTGAGAAACTACATAGCATTGGCAGCACTTGTAATGTGCATCACATGAGAACATAACTGTTTATGCAACTTAAACTGAAATCAACATAGAGCAAGAAGTTAGAGCAGCAATCCAGTTAAAGAAATAGGTTTAAAACATACCTGTTGCGCCATTGGAGTTTCAATTGGATCCTTCAAATTCGAAAGTAGTTGGTATGAGTAAATACAGTGATGCAACAGCAAAGGAGTATGGACCATAGCTACGGAATCTGACCTGAGAACAGTTGCTCTTCTGCTTTAAACGTGGAGTTTGGGTTAGCTGTGGTGGTCTTCGTGCTTTGGGCACTGCAGTAGCTTTACAAACTGCTCGTGTGGGGGTACTCTATGGTGGACATGGTGCTTTGTCAACTATAAGTGGGTTACTATCCGCTGGGGTTGCGGTTAGATGGGTTGTAGCTGGTTCTCTGCCCAACGGTGTAAGTGTGCAATCTGGAAGAGTCTCGATTATGTGTGGTGGGGCTAGTTTGTGGGCCAGTACAACCATGGTTCTATCTGCATCAACGGGCAGCACTGTCTTTTGTGAAGAACAGGTTTTTGCTCCCTTAGATACTGCCATCACCCACTCCAATTCAAATGGCTAATAAACAAGAAAAGAAATTGAACGTATAGACATTGTATGATAGACAGATGTGGTAATCACATGTATGTTGTCTAACCAAACAGGACAACATGACACAATTTCACATATATGATGCCTAACTAAACATGATAGCATGACACAGTTTCACATATATGATGGATAACTTAACAGGATATAATGGCATAATTCAACATATGATGAGTACCTAAACAGGATGACATGACAAAACTATATGATGTGTTTCTAAAATAGGTTAGGATGAAATAATTCACATACATGTTGTCTAAGTATACAAGATGACATGATATAATTGACATAATTGATTCATATACTAAGCAACTGGCACTCGCATGTATGATCTCTAAACTAAGCAGATAGAATTCAATAGTGTGCATATGATGTCTAAACTAAGCAATGCAAGACACCATATGCATCATATGAGAAATATAAATATCGCAACTTAGAGCATACACCTCAGGTGGGATATAGGACTGGTCATCTATCTCTGTATCCTCCTCTGAGGAGCTCCGTGTAACCATCGAGATATATGCTTCAACAGGTACCATTGCCTGCTCTGAAGACCTTGTTTTCACTCCAGATTTTTCCATAACCGGCTCAAATGGCTGATACACATGAAGAGTAGTTCAATATACACAGATTGTCGACAAATGGAATACATAATGAAAAAAAGATGGCATGATATAATTCACATATATGATGCCTCGCTCCATGGCGGTGCATAATTCACATATATGATAACTGGCTGAAAAACATGGCATTGCATAATTCACATATCTGATATAGAAAGCAAACAGGAGGCATTCACACAAAGCATGTCTAATCTAAGCAGATGGCATGGCAATGCAAGATATGCAAGATATGAGCAATATAACCCAGCCAAGTTAGAGCATGCACCTCGGGGGGAGGGGAATACGACTGGTCATCTCTCTCTGAATCCTCCTCTGAGGAGCTATCTGTAACCAGCAAGAAATCTACATCGACAGGTAGCACTGACTGCTCAGAAGACCTTGTTTTCACTCCAGATTTTCCAATGACCGACTCAAATGGCTGATGCACAGGAAGAGTAGATGAATGTATAAACATTGTTGACAAATGGAATACATTATGGAAAAAAATATGGCATGATACAATTCACATATACGATGACTGGCTAAACAGGATGGCATTGCATGATTCACGTATATGATGCCTGGCTAAAGAAGATGGCATTGCATAATTCCCATATACTCCCTCCGTTCCTAAATAATTGTCATTTTAGAGATTTCAAATGGACTACCACATACGGATGTATAAAGACATATTTTAGAGTGTAGATTCACTCATTTTGTTCCGTATGTAGTCACTTGTTGAAATCTCTAAAAAGACAAATATTTAGGAATGGTGGGGGTATGATATAGAAACCAAACATGTGGCATTCACACAAAGCAAATCTAAACTAAGCTGATGACATATAAGATGTATAATGTAAGCAATGCAAGGCGCCATATGCATGATATGACCAACATCAGCATGCCAGGTTAAAGCAAACACCTCAGGTGGTCAACAGGCGTGGTCGGCTCCTTTTGAATCTCCATCTAAACAGTTATCTTCCTCTGGAATACAATCTAGAAATGCAGGAGGGGGGGGGCACTTCGCCCACCATGGAGCGGCGTCTGCATGACATTATATTCGCATGCAACGGTCTTCTCCTTTTCTTTACATGTTCAGTACGATTGTGTACAATATCTGACATGCATAATAAAAAATAGTTAGATTTTGTAAGGCCTAAGGGGTGCATGCAAAAATCAAGACTGATGGTAGCAAACGAGTGGATGGATCCAAAACTAATGATACCAGGTAGATTATAGCTTCAGTTTAAAAAGATAGACAATGGATCATCTATTGTTTGTTGCCCACCCAACATGAACCACATAGAAGACCCCAGATGAACCAGATAGTAGACAGATACTATTCGTTGCTGGCTCGATATGAGATCCATGGGAAATTCAAAACTCAAGATTGAACGATAAAGTAGCAGGTAATAATAACCGATGTATAACGTAAGCAAACATGAAAAACTGCGACCTCTCTTCTGGAACTGTGTAGTCCTTAGGTTCATCTGCTCAGTTGGTGATGGTAATGCGGTTGGCGTGGCTGCCGGTAACGGGGATGATGATCTGAGGCGGCGAAAGGAAGTCTGCAGGGGGGATCTCTGCTGCAGTGAATGCTTCTGTCGATGGTGCACCTTAGGTGGGGTGGATGACGACACGGTAGGAGCAGGACATAACACACAGAGTTTTCTTTGACGCCTATCTGAAAATGAAGTAAATCTTTAAGGGCTCCTTAGAATTGGAGGATTCTATAAACGCAGGGACAGGAAAAACACATGAATAGGATAGGAATGCACGTGCAAAACAGAGCATTTGGAAACATAGGATTTCAGTCAACCTGTGTGTTTGGCTCACATGAATTGGAAGAACAAAGGAATGGAGAAACAAAGTGATGCGACGAGTGTACAACCTCTTTGGCATAGCCTTGTGGACCTCAGCATCATTGGGTTGGACGTGGAGGATGGTGATGATGCTGGTGTGACTGTCGGAGGCGGGAAAGAAGATCCGAGGCCTCTGGAAACGGCGCCGAGGGTACTGCTCCGCTGTGATGGACGGCTCCGTCGTTGGAGCAGCTCCGCTAAGGTGTACGGCGATGAGGCTGAAGCATGACAAGACAAACAACATTAATCTAAAGTGGGACCCTAATATCATCTGCAATAGATGATGTAAAATACATCACCAAAAAGTGCTAGATGTAAAACGCATCAGCCGCGCCACGGCCGCTCCGACAGATGCTGTAAGTACTGTTCACTCTGAACTTAACTGAAGAAAATGAACTTCACAGTCGAAACTGAATTTTACTGTCGAAACTGATTGAACTAGTAACAGAGCATTGCAATAGATGTTTAGGGCGTTCGAGCACTAGTAGCAGAGAAGCAGTGATCTAAATCAGCAGATGCTCGAGCAGGGAACGCACTAGCAGAGAGCAAGTCATGCAGTAGCACCGCGAGCGAGTGCTAAAGCAGCAACTCCTGTAGCTGCCAGAGGTCGTGCAGCAGCAGCAGCAGCAGCGCAAGCGAGAGCAAGAGCAGAGCAGCGGCACGAACGAAAGCAGGAGCAGTGCAGCAGCGCGACCGACAGCAAGAACAGAGCCGCAGCGCGAGCGAGAGCCGGAGCAGCTGCAGCTAGTGCCATTGTGGAAGTCGCCGCCGAGGAAGCAACGCCATGGGGGAGAGACGCCGTGGATGATGTGGCCGGCGACGGCGCCGTCAATGGAGACACGCCATGTCTGCTCGGTATCGAGCACCAGCAGCCTCGTGAGATCGAATAAAAGATAAAATGCAGCAGTGAGTGCAGAACCTCCTTGGTTGCGCCAAGTTGGCCTCGGCTTCATCGGAGGAATTGGTGAGGGTGCTGCGGTTCCGGTGGGGCAGGTCAAGACGATGCTATGGGGATTGAGGTGGCGCGATAGACGAGGAGAACATCGGGGCAGATCCTTGGAGGTGGAGGACGGGGCGGCTGATCCGGCTGGACAACGAGATCGACAACGGATCCTCATCCGGTGCGGTGGATGAGGGACGGCGAGCTATTGCGGTGGACGATGTAGTCGGGGAAGAGTCTCCGGCTGGGCAGCGGTCGGGAGGCCGACGGAGGAGCGTGGGGTTTCGCGGGTTTTGGCGGCCTCGGTGTACAAATGGGGGGGGGGCAAAGGGGGAGGGGGGAGCCAAGCTTAGGGACACGCTTGTCTGAAATGTAGGGTAAGTTACCAGCATACCCCCACCGGTTTTGACACCGCGACGTGGAGCTTCATTTCCGGCTGAGGGGTAGAAGGGGGATTTCGCGTGTCTGGGCTGCGGGAGCGATTTCAGATGAGGAGGGAGTTCTCGCGTGCGTCCAAATTTCGGGATAACAAGGCGCGACGCGGGTTGAAGAAGCGGGAGTTTCAAAGCAGGTGAGGCAAAAGATACTCGAGCTTGAAAATTTCGGGATAACAAGGTGCGGATTCCTTGTTCGGCAGAACAAACTTAACGTGTAAAAAACAATTCATACAAGACACAAGAGAGTCATGTCCCCTTTTACTATATTGCTATAGATGCCATTGAAAAAACTACAAGAAAAATGTAAAAAAAATCGGGAGAACAAGATTACCCTGCACAGTACCAAATCGATTCGCACTTCCCTCAACAAGAACAAAAAACAAATCAATTCCCACCAAAGAAAGAGTAATGTCCCTTTTTATATGATTATAGATGCCATGATCTCGAATTTCAATTTTTGAATCCACGTTATGTTGAATTCGAATATATTGTTAGGTGACCTTGCAGTTTATAATTGATGTAGTCATACATTTTGATCTTCCATCATCTATGAACATTTTACTCCACCATGTGAACATATATATTGTTGTCTACCATATGGACTAAATTTGAATCAATTTTCCTTATTTGAATACGATTTTTGTCAAGTTATACAATAATTTAAATATTATCTTGATAACAAAAAACATACATATAGCAGTAATCATATTTCACTATGAACTACATGTACCATACGCTCTCCAATTCAAATATTTGTATCCATTTTATGTTGAATTCAAATCATAGTACATTATTGGCAGGGCCGGCCCTGAGGGGGGGGGGGGGGGAGAGGGGGCGGCCACCCCGGGCCCCCAACATCCAGGGGCCCCCTCCCGACCAAGTAGGCAGGCCAACCCATGAACTTCTCGAGCCTGGTGTACAGGCGAGGGGCACAACCGACTGATCGATCGTGCTGAGAGGTAGACGCACGAGCGCACGGCTGAGATTGTATCCGTATCGCTACCTACTGCCCTCCTAGTTGTATGTAGGGGGTGTAAAGGAACAAAGTGAAAAATCAGGTCGTCTAATCTCCTCGGTCCCTATTTTCCAAAAGCCCTAATCCGAGGTTCCCATGGCACGCCGCCAACAATCTCTCGTGGTGCCCCCAGCCCCCGCATACTGAAGGTCATCGATCCGCTGCAAACACACGAGTACACGCCGCCGTCCGGCTTCCCTCAATCTGCGTTCCACTGCTGTGATCCACAATCAGCTGCTCCTCTCGTCTGCAGCGTGCACATGCTTCCGCCGATCCTGCCACTAACAGGTTTGCTATTTTCTATTTTTCATCCCCTCGAATGAATGGATATGTACCAAGATGACTAGTGTTCTAATGATTAAATATTTATCTAGGACGGTAGGTAATTATGACAAAAATTCCCCTGGCTGCATTCATGAAGTCATCTTTACAAAGAATAAAGAGATCATCATTTTGCCGTGCTTCCACGGTTAAAACTGTTGCATATTCAAGTCACCTAAACCATTGAGAGAACTTAAGTAGATCAGGGTATGCTATTTATTTATGAATTTGCCTTCATACCTTCAATCTCGTTTATTTTTGGTTCTCAAGTAGACTATATAACAAGTATGTTAGTGCCAAATATATAATTTTTACTGTAACATTTTTTGTTGCAATTAGAGAACTTTTTGCATGCTATAAGTTAGTTATGCTCCGTTTCTAGCTTTGCCACTAAGTGTTACAGAATCACGGAGAGAAGCTATCTACAAATTTTTTCAAGAGTAATACTGGTAATTCAGAAATAAATTAATGTTTGAGATTGACATCAACCCCCTCAAGATAGACTTTGCATCGAGAAATAGAAGAAATTGTTAAGGTAATACATATAAGCTATCTTATCTAATATTGATTTTGAATGCATTTAAAAAACTTTATTAGTAATAGTAACTATTGATGTTATATTAAAGGGCCCCGAGTTTTAGTTTCGCCCCGGGCCCCGTAAATCTCAGGACCGGCCCTGATTATTGGTCTAGGTAGCGAGATGTTTGGGATAATCTAAACCCTGTTTTCATACGTATAATTTTTGGCTGAATTGGTAGAAGTTTTCGTATAAGCCTCTTGCAAAACCGGAGATTCTCTCAGCAAGCCTCGTGGTTCCGAGAGGGAACATGTCACCTTTGTGTGCGAAATGATATACGCCGCCTCCCCCCTGATTTTATTTACAGAAGCAACATAGAACTATATGAGTGCCCTGTTAAATTTTGGAATTATTTCGGGTTCATTTGGCCTTTTTATACATTAATTGAGTTTCTGGACTTTTAATGTGCATAATCTAAATATGAATTGCATGCACATGCTCCGGTGCACCAAAGTGGGTTGAGAAATCACATGTGTGTCCTTGGTTGAATTTCTAGGTCCCATGGAAGAAATGAGAATGAAATTCAAACATCTGGGCATCATGACTCGGCCGAGAACATCGAGAAACTTTGATTTTAAATTCATGTAAATCCAAAACTCGCCTGGAAATCATAAAACTTGGCATGGTGTCATGTCATGGCACTAACATGTTGTGGTAAAAAATTGGGCCGATTTGGAAGCTCGTGGTTCTAAGAGGGAACGTGCCACCTTTGAGTGTGAAACGATATACGCTGCCCCCCCTTTGAGTTTCTTAACAAAGGCAACATAGAACTACATTAGTGCCCTGTTAAATTTTGGAATTATTCCGGGTTCGTTTGTCGTTTTTATACATTAATTGAGTTTCTGGTCATTTAATGTGCATAAGTCAAATTTGAACTACAAGCACATGCTCTCGTGCACCAAAGTTGGTTGAAATATCACATTTGTGTCCTCAGGTGAATTTCTAGGTCCCATGCAAGAAATGAGAATCAAATTCAAACATCTGGGCAGCGTGGCTCGGTCGAGAACATTGAGAAACTTGGTTTTAAAATTCTTGTAAATCTAAAACATGTCTGAAAATCATGAAACTTGGCATGGATGTCATGTCATGGTACTACCATGTTGTGGTAAAAAAATTGGCCGAATAGGAACAGATTTTGGTATAAGCTTCTTGCAAACCCAAGCTTCTGTCAAGAAGGCTCGTGGTTCTGAGAGGGAACGTGCCACCTTTGAGTGCGAAACGATATACGTTGTCCCCCTTGAGTTTATTTACAAAGGCAACATAGAACTACATGAGTGCCCTATTAAATTTTGGAATTATTCCAGCTTCGTTTGGCCTTATTTACACATTAATTGAGTTTTTGGTCATTTAATGTGCATAATTCAAATTTGAACTACAAGCACATGCTCCCGTGCACCAAAGTTGGTTGAAAAATCACATTTGTGTCCTCGGGTGAATTTCTAGGTCCCATGAAAAAAATGAGAATCAAATTCAAACATCTGGGCATCGTGGCTTGGTCGAGAACATTGAGAAACTTGGTTTTAAAATCATGAAACTTGGCATGGTGTCATGTGATGGTAGTACCATGCCGTGGTAAAAAAAATTGGCCGAATAGGAACAAATTTTGGTATAAGCTTCTTGCAAATTGGAGCTTCTCTCAAGAAGGCTCGTGGTTCTGGGAGGGAACGTGTCACCTTTGTGTGCATAATTCAAATTTGAAATACAAGCACATGTTCCAGTGCACCAAAGTTGGTTGAAAAATCACATGTGTGTC
>NC_053027.1:565903223-566113782 GCF_003073215.2 Triticum urartu
GTGTATGAAGACTTCACGGGTGTCATCAACAAGGTCAAGCCGGCTCTGACAGGGGAGCGACGACAATGGAACGCGGCTCGTTCTGACGGCAGCAATGGTTATTCAGCTGTTTTAAAATCTTAATGTCATTATTATTTTCGGTGAACTTTTATAATAGATCTAATGCTTTTCGTAATTCAAAAAAAACTGTAGAGGATGATGATGAACTGATCGATTCGGCAAATCTACAGAGCCGCTCCCCAATGGAGCTCAGCTGCATCATTGCGCTGGAGATGGCCGCTCGGGACGGAACTACTCTCACGGCGATCTCCTCGCCGCTACCGCAGCCAGGGATGCTGCCGTTGTTTGTCAGCAAAGCTTGTGTTTGTGCGTCCAGGGAAAACAGAGTGCCGTTGCTCCCATGTATACAAGATAGAAAAAATAATAGAGCATCATTCATAGTACTGAATATTCACTGAATTCAACATAAGCACAAGCACGTACAGCAATGCCACAACATAGATGTGCTTATTTTAGCCATTTCATTGGCCAAAATAGCTAAATGAGTTGTTCCAACAAATTGGTAGCGGTGAAACATTTTTGCAGAAAAACAATAGCATTGACATAGTCTTTGAGATTGGGGAGTCCTTCCAACAAATTCATCTTCAACTCGACCTCATGAGCGGAAGTGAATATTAGGACAAGCCGTCGCCGACACTGTTGTCATCTTCTTCCTCAACAAATCCACCTCCTCACTGGTCCGTGGATAACTCGAAGGACGAACAGCTGCGTGAGGAAACTTTTCGAAACAAAATGGGCACACCTTCCTGTCATGCAGGGATACCTCCCTGATGTTCGCAGCAGCTTGAATGACGCGTCTAATGTATCCGATGAAATTGTCATCGGACTGGAAGCCGTAAATAGTTAGCCTTGCCAGATTGTTCTGCTTAAAATGAGGATCAGATGGTTCCCACTTCACATCCGCTTTCATGCGACTCTTTTGTGACTCCTTTTGGCACTTGTGATCCCATACTGTGATGGAAAGCTCCTCTAGGTATGGTGCAGCTTCAAGAAGGAACATTGTCGAAGCAATATCACATTCTTCAGGAAGATTGTCCAAATCCACAAGCCGCAGTTTGTCGAGCACAGGAGCAAGCACTTTTGAGCGTTCTGGTTGAACCCAAATCTGGGATAGACAAAACAAACTAGAAGTGATAATGTGTTTGCATCATCAAGTTATGCGTAACTAAATTACTACCATCGGACATATGCATCACATACACAATTAATGAGAATGGGATAGAGGTGATTAGAGTGAGTACCTTTTCACTTTGAAACTCCAGATACAGATGGCTTACAGTGGGGGCATTAGCAAGGAGCTTGCTTAGGTTGAGGGTCTTGCCTGAAAGATTTGCATTAGCAAGGCTGAGCTTCCAAAGCTGAGGGACAGTACCAAGAACCAAGGGATTTTCATCACAAAGCCAATTATTATAGGTCATCTGCTGGAGCTTTGGTAGAAAGTCAAGCACCACTGTTTTAAACTCCCCATAGGTGATAACAAGCTCAACGAGTTGAGCGTGTTGTACATGCAGCACGGAACGGACCCCCGCATCACACTCAAAGAAAGACAGGGACTGGAGCCGCTTGCAGGTGCTAAGAATATTGGGTATGTCCGATTCACCAAACCTCATATTCTGCAGTTGCAGGCGTGTGAGACCAGCAAATGCATCTGGACAATCATTTAGAAAATCATTGAACTGCTTAGCAAAGCGCAGGAAATATTCCCCTGTGCAATTAAATGAATCCCTCAGTGTCAAGATTTCAAACTCGGCCGCATCTAGTTTCTGAGTCGCCATAGCGAGCGCAACAGCTTTGCCGATGGGGAGACTGCGAGGACTCAAGAAGAATTTGACCTTCAGCCTGCGAACGGTGATCTGTGGGGACCTTGTACTAAGGATGTTTGCCGTCACGTTGGCCACAACGCCGTTCATTCGCACCAAATCGCGAGGGCTGAGATCGATGACAATCTGCGAGAGCATACCGGGCAGCTTCTGCATTTGCTTCGAGAGGATGCAGTTTTTTACAGCATCAAGCGTGCCCACCCTCTCGAGGATGTTGAGCAGCACGTCATTGGGCAGCTTGCTTAGCATGTCATCGTTGGGCAGCTTGCCTAGCATGTCATCACTGCCAGCTGCTTTCTTCGACTGTAATTAACCAGGGGGAAATTAGTCATCCATGATGGATCGATGCTCATCAAGGGAAAAATTACAATAACAAAACACAAGACTTACATCACGGCGGCGGCGACCCCTATTGAACTTCATGGTAATCAGATCTCAAAAAAGAACAACGTCGGCAAACTTGCGTCGATAAACAAAATGCAAGATAATCGACAATCGACGACGCCCGGGCTGAGCTTATTATAGCCTCCTCCGATCCTCCTCCTAAAAGAGGAGACGGGGAAGGAAACGGAGGAGGCTTTCTAATCTTATTGAAGCTAGTGTAGAATTCGGAAACCGAGTGATGCACTGTTATTTCACAAGAGGCAGACGGGCAGACATATAAAAGTAGAGAGTGGTTTTTATCATACAAACCGAAATCAATCCCTGCGTTCTTCGAATCCGACTGCACAATGGATTTGATCTCCTTCATCTAGAGCATCCGGAGGGACGTGGTTTAGGCGACAAGGGCGGGGAGGACAGTGGCGGCCGCCGCCGCGACGGTGGATGGGGCGGAGGGTGGGTCGGGAATTGGAGAGCGTTTAGGGCAGACGATGCTTCAAGGGAGTGGCCGGCTGCTCCCTAGCGTTTCGGAGTGGCCGGCCAAAAAGGAAATATTTGATCCCCTAATCTATAAAAAATCTATAAAAGAAAATAATTTGTCTCCTCTATGTATAAGAAAATCTATGGGTTTGTCTAGGGCATATCTAGATGTGCCCTAATTATTGCACATCTAAGTGGCTCAATCAAACTAGGAAGGAAAAGAAAAAAGAGGAAAGAAAATGTTTGCACAAATCTCCGTGTAAAATCAAGGACATGGGACTTAGATGTGCAATACTTAGGGCACATCTAGATGTGCTTTAGCAAAACTGAAAATCTAAATCATATTAGAAAAGTATCATGTAAACAGGAAAGAAGGGAGAAAGAATTACACAAGCATGCACGTGAATAGGTGTGAGTGCATTTAATTTGGGTTTTTGAAATTTTTAAAAAGCCATAACTATTAAACCGTGCACTGAATTAAGATCTCCTTTCATCATTGGAATCCTTGCGACGCGCTCTTCGAAACTGCATGGATATGTTCTGATGAATTTTTTTGTGTGCAATTTAGTCCTTGTTTGGTGTAACTGTCTAGCAGTCGATGTACAACTGGCTGGCAGTCGATATGCAACTTTCTCTCTACTCGTGGACATGCCGTTTTAACTGATGCGAACAGGTGTGAAAGCATTTAATTCACATTTTCATTTTTTCTAAAAAAAGCCATAACTTTTGTCTTGAATATCGGAATTAAAATCCGCTTTCATCGTTGGAACCCTCGCGCATGCTCTAAAAACTAGGTCACACATGGGTATGTTTCGAGGAACTTTCTTATGTGCAATTTAGTCCCTATTTGGTGCAACCGTCTAGCAGTCAATATGCAACTGGCTGACAGTCAGTGTACAACTTTCCCCCTATCCATGTACATGCTATTTTCGTCGATGATGACTCCACTCCAAACTACCCCAACTAGTGAGATATGCAACTTTGTCTGTTGGCTCGGCCAACTGTCTGGTAGTCATCGTGCACGTGAAACTCTGCAATCGTGCATGAGAAACTATCTGACAAGAGTGTGCAACTCTGTGGTCCATGCGTGAACAACTATATCGACTAGGGACTTCGTAGTCGCGCATGCAACTACTCCCTCGCGCGTGTGCAGCTACCACAACCCATGTGTGAGCTACTATGCCAACAAAAGTGTGCAACTCTACAGTTGTGCATGAGAAACTATCAAACAAGAGTGTGCAACTCCATAGTCCGTGTGTGAGCAATTATGCCGACCAGGGTGTGCTCTGCAATCGTGCGTGAACAACTACTCCACCGCGATTGTGCAACTCGCACATCCAACAAGAGTGGACACCAATGCGGACGAGAGTATGCAACTTCACGGTCATGTGTGTGCGACTATGTGCATGAGAGTGTGCAAGTACATTGCCAAGCGTGTGCGACTATGCCAATGAGAGTGCAACTCTGTGGCTATGCATGAGTTATTACACCAACGAGAGTGTACAACTCTGTGGTCGTGAATGTGCGACTATGCCAGCGTGCATGTGCAACTCCACGGACGTGCGTGTGCGACTATGTCGACGAGAGTGTGCAACTCCCTTGCCACGCGTGTGCGACTATGCCGACGAGAGTGTACAACTCTACGGTTGTGCGTGACCTACTACGCCGACGAGAGTGTGCAACCCCATGGTCGTGCTTGTGCGACAATGCTACCACGCATGTGCAACTCCCGAAGTCGTGCATGAGCTACTATGTCGATGAGAATGTGCAACTCCCGCAGCCATGCGTGTACAACTATGGGGACCAGAGTGTGCAACTCTGTTTCCACGCTTGTGTGACTATGCCGACAACAGCGTGCAAATCCGCGGTCATGTGTGAGCTACTACACCGACTAGAGTGTGAAACTCTGTGGTCGTGCGTGTGCCACTATGTCGACGGGAGTGTGGAACTCCCGCAGTCGTGTGTGCGCTATTATGCCGAGGAGAGTGTGCACCTCAGCGGTTGCGCGTGTGCGACTATGCCGATGAGAGTGTGCAATTTCGTGGTCATGCGTGTGCGACCATGCGGACAAGTATGCAACTCTGCAACCGCACATGGGCTACTACATCGATGAGAGTGTGCAACTCCGTGGTCATGCTGTGCGACCACGCGGACGAGTGTGCAACTTTGCGACCGCCCATGAGCTACTACACCGATGACAGTGTGCAACTCCGTGATTGTGCATGTGCGACCATGCGGAGGGGTGTGCAACTCTGCGACTGCGCATGAGCTACTACCCCAAACGAGAGTGTCCATCTCCGTAGTTGCGTGTGTGCAACTATGCCGACAAGAGTGTGCAACTTCGTACCCGTGTGTGTGCAACTATGTGATCGATAGCGTGCAACTCTGCGACCGCGTGAAAGATCGTGGATGTCGCCTAGAGGGGGGTGAATAGGCGTTTTAAAATAATTACGGTTTAGGCTTGAACAAATGCGGAATAAACCTAGCGGTTAATTTGTCAAGCACAAAACCTAAAACAACTAGACTCACCTATGTGCACCAACAACTTATGCTAAGCAAGATAAGCAACTATGTGATAGCAAGATATATGACAAGAAACAATATGGCTATCACGAAGTAAAGTGCATAAGTAAAGGGGCTCGGGTAAGAGATAACCGAGGCACACGAAGACGACGATGTATCCCGAAGTTCACACCCTTGCGGATGCTAATCTCCGTTTGGAACGGTGTGGAGGCACAATGCTCCTCAAGAAGCCACTAGGGCCACCGTAATCTCCTCACGCCCTCGCACAATGCAAGATGCCGTGATTCCACTAAGGGACCCTTGAGGGCAGTCACCGAACCCGTACAAATGGCAACCCTTGGGGGCGGTCACCGAACCCGTACACTTTGGCAACCCTTGGGGGCGGTCACCGGTACCCGTCAAATTGCTCGGGGCGATCTCCACAACCTAATTGGAGACCCCGACGCTTGCCCGGAGCTTTACACCACAATGATTGAGCTCCGAACACCACCAACCGTCTAGGGCGCCCAAGCACCCAAGAGGAACAAGCTCAAGGGTACCAAGCAACCAAGAGTAATAAGCTTCTCAACTTGTAACTTCCACGTATCACCATGGAGAACTCAAATCGATGCACCAAATGCAATGGCAAGGGCACACGGAGTGCCCAAGTCCTTCTCTCTCAAGTCCCACCGAAGCAACTAATGCTAGGGAGGAAAATGAGAGGAAGAACAAGAAAGAGAACACAAAGAACTCCAAGATCTAGATCCAAGGGGTTCCCCTCACATAGAGGAGAAAGTGATTGGTGGAAATGTGGATCTAGATCTCCTCTCTCTTTTCCCTCAAAAAATAGCAAGAATCCATGGAGGGATTGAGAGTTAGCAAGCTCGAAGAAGGTCAACAATGGGGGAAGAACACGAGCTCAAAGGATAAGGTTCAATGGGGAAGAAGACCCCCTTTTATAGGAGGGGAAAAATCCAACCGTTATGTGCTCAGCCCGCACACGAGCGGTACTACCGCTCAGGTGGAAGAAACAGGGAAAAGGAGCAACAAAACATGAACCTTGGGGCGGTAGTATCGCAGGAGACAGCGGTACTACTGCTGGGTTAAGCGGTACTACCGCTCCCTTCGGCGGTACTGTCGTGCAGAACGAAGGGAAAAGGGAAAGAGGGAACCGGGCGGTACTACCGCAGAGGAAGGGCGGTACTGCCGCTAAGGAGCGGTACTGCCGCACTACTGCCGCAGCGAGGTACTGCACAATCCAACACAGAAAAAGACTCCTCGAATCGACGCGGTAGGGACCTGGTAAGCCAGCGGTAGTACTGCTGCGGAGTCATCGCCGGTACTACCGCTGCGGAGCGGTACTGCCGCTTGTGACACCTCAGCGGTACTACCGCTGCGGAGCGGTACTGCTGCTTGTGACCCCTCAACGGTACTACCGCTGGGTACCACGGTACTACCGATGGGACCCTGACAAAAACCACACTCAAGAAAAGAAGAACTGCCATAACTTCTGCATATGAGCTCCGAATTGAGCAAACTCAAGCTTGTTGGAAACAAGACGACGAGTAGCATCAAAACAGCAAATAGAGTAGTGAAACCTCCAACCGAGAAGAACCGGCAAAACCTCCAACCTCGAAAACATCATAGAAGAAGCATGTGAACTCCGTTTTTGATGAACTCAAGCTTGTCATCAAGATGACCATAAGCTCTAAGACTCACAAAGAGAACCAAACAAGAACCAAGAAAGATGATGCAAGGATGCAATGGTTTGAGCTCTCTACGAATGATACGGTCAAGCTACTCATCGAGAGCCCCCCTTGATAGTACGGCAACCGATCCTATAACCCGGTCTCCCAACTACCATCATGAGACCGGTAAAATAGAAAACCTATCAAGGGCAAACCTTTGCCTTGCACATGGTCCACTTGAGCTAGATGATGACGATCTTGACTCCCTCAAGTTGGACCACCTTTCTTGATTGTGTTGACTCGATGAAGACTAGTGGATTGCTCCCCCATACTCCACTATGGGTGAGCCACTCTTCTGCATATCTTCACAAGTCCATTGTCACCACAAAGGACGACAAGCTTCAAGCATTTGATCTCTTCATGATGCTCCACTTGAACTTGCACACCGCAACCTAACCCCACAAAGAACCCTCACGAAGACCATGGGTTAGTACACAAAGCATAATTGACAATGCTTACCATACCATGGGATCACTTGATCCCTCTCGGTACATCTTCTACGCTTTGTGGGTTGATCAACTTGATTCACTCTTTGACTTAGTCTTGATCAACCTCTCACAAGACCAATCTTTAGGTAATTCCTTGAATAGCACCTTGGTCGACACAAACTCTCCTTGAAACCAACACATGTACTCCAAGAAAAGCCTATGGACAAAACCTTCAAATATAACTCAAGGCAACCATTAGTTCATAGATATTGTCATCAATTACCAAAACCAAACATGGGGGCACCGCATGTTCTTTCACCGAGCGTGTGCGACTATTCCGACGAGAGTGTGCAACTCTAAGGCCGTGCTTGCGCTACTACACTGACGAGAGTGTGGAGCTTTGTGGTCCTGTGTGTGCGACTACGCCGATGCGCGTGCGTAACTCCCTAGAAAAGTGCATGATCTACTATGCGGACAAGAATGTGCACCTCCGAGGCTACGTGTGTGCGATTATACCGAGGAGAGTGTGCTACTCCGTGATCATCCATTTGCGACTATACGGTCGAGAGTGTGCAACTTTGTGGCCGCGCATGTGCGACTATGCCGATGAGAGTGTGCAACTCCAGTGCCGTGCCCGTGCCGCTACATCGACAAGAGTGTGCAACTCTGTAGTCCTGAGTATGCCACTATGCCGCTGCTCAGGTGCATCTCCCAAAGTAGTGCATGAGCTAGTATGCGGACGAGGGTGTGCACCTCCGCGGTTGCTCATATGCGACTATGCTAATGAAGTTGTGCAACTTCGCGATCATGTGTGTGACTATGCGATCGGAAGTGTGCAAGTCCACGATCACGCGTGTGCGACTATTCCAACGATGCGGCCTACTTGTAGCATGACATGCTTCTAGTTTGTAATAGTAGTTGGTCGAGCTTACAAACATCACGCGATTTGACTAAACTTGAGTAAGCAATGCGGGCACGAGTTGTCATCTAGCCAACTTAATATCACCGTGTTGTGTAATTTTTCAATGGCTATATCCAATTAAGAACTACTATGTGTGGAACTGTAATTACTGTGGATGCCAACATAAACATGTGACTAGCAGAAATAGATCGACTTACACCGGCGTGCTGGACGCGCCGATGACACACGAACAGAACCAATTTGGTTGAGGGACAAGACGGGACTATTGCCAGTTCACAAGCTTTGCTTTCTTAGAATGTAATTGAAGTGGACAATCTCAAATGAGACGTGTTCAAGAAGAACGAGGAAGCAGAGCTAATGCGTTAAGAGATCAAGTCCAAAGAACAGCTCTTCTTACAGCTATTCAAGATGTTGTGCAGCAAGAAGCAACAGTTAGGAAGCTGCAGAGTGAAATTATAAAAAACACAATCAATATGGCCATATCAAACGAATTGAGGAATACTAATTGTTAGCAGAATATGTACTGGTGTGTGTATGTATGCGTAGTCACCGCATGATCTCTCTCTCTCTCTCTGAGACATGCTTTGCATCGTGGGTTAGTGGAGCTGGTGGCTCTCACAAGTTCTCTCTGAACTGCTCTTGTAAACTGTATATATGCAGCGTCAGATGAATGGAAGTGGGTGAGTCGAGTTCTATTTCTCGTTAACATGGTACCTGAGTAGGACCTGCACAATCCCTTTGGGCAGAGCTCCACCAACCCTTCCGCTGCTGCCATGGGCACCAACCCAGTTCAGACCCCACCCTCCTCCCTCGCTGACGGCGACGGCGACGCCGGCGCTCCTCTGCAGCCGCAGCCCCCTGTCGCTTCTCCTCCAGCCGCAGCCACGCCGGCGCCCCTCCGCATCGCTCCAGCGACGCCGGTTGCGGCGCCCGCTCCGACTGCCCTTGCCTCCTTGGTTCTCCAGACCGTGGACATCCGCCGCCACGTCCCCGTCGTCCTCGACCTCACCGCTGGGAACTATGCTCAGTGGTGCCGCCACTTTGATGCAGTTCTCGGCATGTTCGGCCTGCGCGACCACGTCGACACCGCCGCCGCTGCGTACTCCACTGACCCAGAGTGGGTGATGGCCGACCATGCCATCGTCCACTGTTTGTACGTGACGATCTCCCCCGAGCTGCTTGATGCTGTGATGGAACCAGAAGACACTGCGCTCTCCGTCTGGACGGCCGTCGACGACATCTTCCGGGCAAACCAGCTGTCTCGTGCGGTCTACATCGACGCCGAGTACCACGCGGTTGTGCAGGGCGACCTCACCATCATGCAATACTGCACCAAGCTCAAGCTCTACGCCGACCAACTGCGCGATCTGGGACAGCCCGTCACGGAGACGCGCCAAGTCTTCCACCTCCTCCGCGGCCTCAACCGCCAGTACCACAACGCCATCCCGCACATCACCGCGCGCGTGCCGCTGCCCACATTCCTCCAAACGCGCTCGTTTCTTCTCCTGGAGGAGCACCGCGCCGAGCAGTCAGCACGTCAAAAGGCTGCCCATGCGCTCTACGCTGCACGCTCGCCCGGCCCTACGCGCACCCCGCCTGCACCTGACTCTGCTCTGTCGGGCGGCCGTGGTCGTGGCCGCCCACGCAAGCGTAGCCGCAGCAACGGGGGGGGGGGGGGGCTCTTCCTCGTCATCGCCCGCCCCGCCTTCACCACGGGCGCCGTCTCTACCTGCCCCGGCGCCGGGAACGAACTCCTGGACCGGCCTCGTCCAAGCGTGGCCTATGCCGTGGCGCGCTCCCGGCTCCGGCGTGCTTGGGCCGCGTCCCGGAACTCCAAACCAGCAGGCGATGATGGCCATGGCGCCGCCCTACCCCAACCCGTATGGCTACGGCGGCGGCTCCTACCCCGGCCTTGCGGCTCCTCCACCGTATGGTGCTGCTCCTGGCGCGGCGGCCGCACCCAACCAGGCTCTGGACATGGCGTCCCTACAGGCTGCGCTGCACAGTGGCACCGCCGGCCCTTCCTCGTCCGGGAGCAACTCCGACTGGTACCTCGACACGGGTGCCACCGCACACATGTCCGCGAACCCCGGTACACTCTCCTCCTTGCGTCCATCTTCCACTTCTGCATCTATCATCATTGGCAACGGTGACCATCTGCCGATCACGCATGTTGGCACCGGGTCTATCATCACTGGCACATCACCTATTCTTCTTCGTAACGTTGTCGTCTCTCCCTCCCTCATCAAAAATCTTCTTTCTGTTCGACAACTTTGCCGTGAAAATCCAATCACTGTCGAATTTGATGAGTTTGGCTTTTCTGTTAAGGACCGCCGCACCCGGATGGTGATTCTGCGCTCTGACTCCACCGGCGACCTGTACCCCGTTGCTGATGGCTCTCCGACGCGTCAGGTTCGGCACTTCGCTGGCACTGCCTCCGTCGGCCTTTGGCATCAACGCCTCGGGCATTCGCATGATGGATCGCTCCGGCGCCTTGCGTTCGACTGCTCCAAGTCTGCGCCACACTCCTGCCGTGCGTGTCGCTTTGGCAAACACACGTGGCTGCCCTTCTCTTCATCCACCACTAGTAGCTCATTTCCCTTTCAGTTGCTGCATTTAGACGTTTGGACATCTCCTATTGTAAGCATTTCTGGCTACGATTTTTATCTTGTAATCATTGACGATTATACCCATTATGTATGGACGTTTCCCTTGCATCGCAAATCTGACGTCTACCCCATTCTCGTCGAGTTCTACGCTTACACTCGTACTCAGTTTCAGTTACCTGTCCTTGCCATGCAAACTGATAATGGGCGAGAGTTTGACAATGTCGTTGTTCGCGCTCTACTCGCCTCCCATGGCTCGGTGCTTCGCCTCTCATGCCCATACACCAGCCAGCAAAACAGCAAGGCCGAACGCACCTTGCGTACGCTCAATGACAGCTTGCGCTCCCTCCTCTTCCATGCCTCCATGCCCCCGCGCTTCTGGGCTGAAGCTTTGAACACGGCCACGTTCTTGATGAACCGTCGGCCTTGTCGAGCTAGCTCTCCCCGCACACCCCATTAGCTGCTACTTGGCACCGCAGCGGACTACGCCTCGCTGCGTGTATTCGGCTGCCTCTGCTACCCCAACGTCTCCGCCACCGCCCGCCATAAACTCGAACCTCGCTCCATCGCCTGCGTGTTCCTCGGCTACTCCACCGACCACCGTGGCTACCGATGTTTCAATCCCACAACCCGGTGAGTTCTCACCTCCCGTCATGTCCG
The DNA here is from genome assembly GCF_003073215.2 of Triticum urartu. NCBI lineage: Eukaryota > Viridiplantae > Streptophyta > Magnoliopsida > Poales > Poaceae > Triticum > Triticum urartu. The sequence continues at coordinate 565,914,831 of NC_053027.1, forward strand.
CTTCGATGAGGAAACCTTTCCCTTCGCAGCCGTCCCGTCGTCTAACCCTGTACCGGTCACCTACTGCTCACCACCCGTTTTGCAGATTGCTCGTGACTCGGCTGGCGTGGTTCCCGTGTCTGCGAACGCCGCCGGTTCAAACTCCGCCGTTCGATCTTCATCAAGCGGCCCGGCGGCGTCGCCGTCATTCGCGGGTTCCCCCGCTTCAAGCCCTGCCGTCCTTTCTTCATTGAGCGGCCCGGGGGCCGCGCGCTCCACTGCTTCAACCTCCACCACCGGATCTTCCTCCCGTGGCTCTGACACGTCATCCAGCTGCGCGCGCGCATCTGGGTCAAACAAGGCCGCCAGCTCGCGCTCGGACGCGGTGCCTGGCCCGTCTCCGGCTGTTGCACCACCCGTCGCCGCCTCGCGCGGCATGGTGACCCGCGCGCGCGCCGGCATCTTCCGCCCCAACCCCCGGTACGCCAACGACTACGCCTGCCTCGCCACCACTCCGCGGATGTGTCGCCGCTCCCTCACTCCGTTCGCGCCGTGATGCGCGACCCCAACTGGCTCGCCGCCATGCGCGAGGAATTTGCGGCACTCGTCGGCAACCGCACCTGGGAGTTGGTTCCCCGGCCGCCGTGGGCTAATGTCATCACCGGAAAATGGATTTTCCGGCACAAGACCCACGCGGATGGCTCGCTTGAGCGTTACAAGGCTCGGTGGGTTGTTCGGGGCTTCAACCAGCGCGCTGGAATCGACTACGGCGAGACATTCTCCCCCGTGGTCAAGCCGGCCACGATCCGGACGGTGCTCACGATCGCTGCGTCGCGTGCCTGGCCAGTACACCAACTGGACGTGAAGAACGCTTTCCTCCACGGCACCCTCTCTGAGGAGGTCTACTGTCTCCAGCCGGCGGGCTTCATCGACGAGGCTCGGCTGGACCACGTCTGCCGCCTGTCCAAGTCCCTATATGGACTCAAACAGGCGCCGCAGGCTTGGTTTCAGTGCTTCGCCGGCTTCCTCGCGCGCATTGGCTTCACTGCTACCCGCTCCGACAGCTCTCTGTTCGTCTACTCCAATGGTGCTGCTGTTGCCTACCTGCTGCTGTACGTGGACGATATCGTCCTCACTGCTTCCACTCCAGCGCTCCTCCGCCATGTCGTGGACCAGCTGACCGGCGAGTTCGCGATGAAGGACCTCGGGGCGCTGCACTTCTTCTTGGGCATCCGTGTCACCCGCAACTCTGCAGGCTTCTTCCTTTCGCAAGAGCAGTACGCGGACGATGTGCTGGAGCGTGCTGGGATGGACAACTGCAAGCCGTGCGCCACACCGGTCGACACCAAGGCCAAGCTGCCCGCGGCGGATGGACCATGCGTCCCCGACGCCACCGCCTATCGCAGCATGGCTGGTGCACTCCAGTACCTGACGATCACTCGTCCGGAGCTCGCGTACGCTGTTCAACAGCTCTGCCTGCATATGCATGATCCCCGGGAGTGTCACCGCACGCTGCTCAAGCACGTGCTCCGCTATGTCCGAGGCACCACCACCCTGGGGCTCCACCTGCGCGCCTCCCTCGCCCTCGACGTTCGCGCGTACACCGACGCGGATTGGGTCGGCTGCCCCGACACCCGTCGCTCGACCTCAGGCTACTGCATCTTCCTCGGTGATGCGCTCGTCAGTTGGTCCTCCAAGCGACAGGCGACGGTGTCGCGCTCCAGCGCCTAGGCCGAATACCGTGGCATTGCCCATGCGGTCGCCGAGTGCGTTTGGCTTCGTCAGCTGCTAGGGGAGCTCCTCTGTCCCGTCTTGACCGCCACACTTGTCTTCTGTGACAATGTCTCGGCGGTCTACCTCTCCAGCAACCCCGTGCATCACCGGCGCACCAAACACGTCGAGCTCGACATCCACTTCGTCCGTGAACGAGTGGCGCTCGGCCAGTTTCGTGTTCTGCACGTTCCTACGCGTCAACAGTTTGTGGATGTCATGACCAAGGGGCTGCCTACGGACATTTTCCAAGAGTTCCGTTCCAGTCTCTGCGTCTCGACCATCGACGTCAAGACTGCGGGGGGGTGTTAGCAGAATATGTACTGGTGTGTGTATGTAAGCGTAGTCACCGCATGATCTCTCTCTCTCTCTCTCTCTGAGACGTGCTTTGCATCATGGGTTAGTGGAGCTGGTGGCTCTCACACGTTCTCTCTGAACTGCTCTTGTAAACTGTATATATGCAGCGTCAGATGAATGGAAGTGGGTGAGTTGAGTTCTGTCACTAGTGCAGAACCGGGCAATAGCACCGGTTCGTAAGGCCCTTTAGTGCCGGTTTAGGAACCGGCACTGAAGTTTCGACACTAAAGCCCCCCCCCTTTAGTACCGGTTCAGCACAAACCGGTGCTAAAGGGGATCCACGTGGCACGAGCCAGCTCCGGGGGCCGGGAGCCCTTTAGTACCGGTTGGTAACACCAACCGGTACTAAATGGTTGTGGGGTTTTTGGTTTTATGATTTCTTTTTCATTTAATTTTGTGTTTTCCATTTTAATTCTTTTTCGTTTGCTGGTATTTTACGGTACTACACATTGTACACGTTATGCATATATATATATATATATATATATAGAATTTCTAGTAGAACCAATCATATATATATATCATCAATGTCTCACAAACCACCATATTAATTTACACATACACACATGTATAGCTATATACAATTTCTCCTACATATGCATGTTGCCTTCGGAGCTAGTGGCATTAGCCTAATTGGTGCCTTCGGAGCACGATGACAATTGGAAGTGGTTCATGGGGGCGGTAGCGGGTAATAGTATTCTCCCTTCGGATTTATGACCTGGTCGAGCAAAAATCCGGCTATTTCCTCTTGAAGTGCTTCTACGCGCTCCATTGGTAGGAGCTTGTCCCGCACCTCTTTGAACTGTTAAGAAGGAGATCAATATGCATGTGTATTACTTGTGTGACTAGATATCGATAATGGTGTAAAAATTGGGAATAGTGTTCTGACAAGCGTACACATTCCTGTCTTTGAGATCTGCTCCTTTCGGACGCCATCATGCGAATGTTCTCGCAAACGCAGAATGCACACAGATCAGTCCCCTACGCCTGCTTCAGGGCTTTTATTACGAGAATGGAATTTAATTTGATCAGATAATAATTAATCAAGCATGATAATTAAAGAGATGGCAGCTAGCTAGCTAGCTAGTACAACTTAATTACTTACCTTGGATCGAAACCATTTCAGCTTTGGTTTCCATTCGCCTTCCGTGACGCTGATGAACCTTGCTCAAGCCCTGCCCGCCGACAAAAAAAATGAATAAAGGGGTTATTAAATAGTTCATATCATGAAATTAATGACGAACTAAATAGGCCGAGATATATAGTTAATAATGATTGAAATTACCTGTTGACTATCCCAAACAAGATGTTATAGTCACTATTTGCTTTGAGTAGCGAGTCCAGTATTTCAACTGTTCTGGCATCAACTTTAATGATACACAAGATCCAGTGAAATCTGCATGCACACATGTTTGCATGTCTTAATTAAGCGGGCATATGTAAGCAAAAACATGTAGCTAGCTAGTAGGCAAAAACAGAGAATTTGTAGTACAAGAAAGTGTGACTCACTGGAAGTTGTAAGGAAGTAGTATATCTTCATTGTATTTGAGGCGCTTCAAGAACTCTAGCATGCTGTCCTCTACCTCTTTTTCTTGATGCTTGTTTATTTTCCATGTGTATTCATTAACAGTGTTTGGGTCAATGAACCCAATGCCATAGCGTCCACCTTTTCTCATTTCATACATCTTCATCCTGCATAATACCACAGAAAAGAATATAGTGAGGATAATTACAGGTAATGATTGATCAAAAGGATCACTACAGCTAGCTTGAGACTTAAATTACAGAAAGAAATCACTTACAGACAATAGCAACTAACGATAGATTTGTCGAGTGCGTCTTGATTGTATAACTGAAACAGTTCAGGATACTCAACGGCCACAGCTTTCTCATGGTAGTAATCATCCTTCTTGACATTCACCATGAGGGACTCTCGATTGGATCTCTTGGTAATGTCCATGTACCATTGATGCAATTCATACATTCTCGTTGGGAGCTTGTTGACATCTTCTGGCTCGACCAAAGGTTGGCCCCGGACATATTTCCGTTTTATTTCCTCCTCTGTAATCCCAGGCATGTCCTCGATCTCGAGGAGTTGTCCAACAGTGATCTTGAGTTCTTCAGCCTGCATTATATGCTCCTGGGTTATTACCACATCGCCCACCTCGGGAATGTAAACTGTTTGGCCACAATAATATTGGGCGCGCGTACTGTCACGTGTTGTTGGCGGCACAACAAGCGGGGGGATCGATTGCGCCGCCTGTTTTCCCAGCTGGGCAACGGTTTTCCTGCATTTTTTGACAGCTGCTTATTGTTTGGTCGAGCTCGAGCTTGCCTCCTTCTGTAGACGTCGTCGATGTAACTTCCTGATGTGGCGCTCATAGTCTGAGTCAACAGGCTTAGGAGCTGGTGGTTGAGCCATACGAATGAAGTGGTCAACTACTTCCACAGGCACTTTCTCCCTTGGCGGCGGTGGCGGTTTCGGTCCAAAATGGGCGTCGACTTCTGCCTGCACTATGGCATTGGTTTGCTCCTCGGTCCTGTCGTAAGCCCTCACAGGAAGAGGAGTAGTGAGGTTTGGACCATATTTATATCGCTTGCCTCCGCCTGTACTTCCTGTACTATGACCTCGACTCGTACCGCTACGCACCATAGCTGCGGGGTGTCTCTTCTGCGACTGCTGAGGCGGCGGAGACGGCTGACGGGGCTGAGTTGGACGAGGAGGAGTGGCCTGAAGCTGTGCCGGACTTGGAGGAGGAGTGGACGTCTGACGCTGTGTCGGACTTGGAGGAGGAGTGGCCTGACACTTTGCCGGACTTGGAGGAGGAGGAGTGGCCTCACGCGTTGGTGGACTTGGAGGAGCGGGAGTCTGCTGACTCGGTGGCGGACTTCGACGAGGAGTCGGGTGACGCGGTGTCGGTGGCCTTCGAAAGATGATGCAATCCTTTCTCCATAGGATGACACGATGTATGGCCTCTCCCAATGTGTGCTCGTCGTCACCTCCAGGAATGTCAAGCTGTAGCTCCGAATATGGGTCCACCACCTCATCAACCAAGACACGAGTATAGCCCGCTGGAATCGGGTTGCAACGGAAGGTTGCCTCGGGGGAATTTGAAAAAGCAACGGCGTCCGTCACCTTCATGGATATGTTCTTCATTTTGAAGTGTAGCTCGCAGTTAGTGTTCTCCGTGATGTCATCCACGGGGTATCTATCCAGCACTACTGCGTCGCCCGGGGTGGAACCCACGCTGCTTCTCGGCATGGATGGGGCGGTGGTATCCAATGCTGGATCATCCGCTAGCTGCTGCAGATGCTGAGACCCCCTTTGCTGGCTAAGTGAGTCGATTTGCTCCTGCTGCCGCTGGAATTTAGCTGCCAATTCCGCTTGACTTGCTTCTAGGCCTTGAAGGCGTTCATAGTCCTGCTTCCTCTGCTCCTCCTCCATCTTCCTCTTCTTCTCCTCGGCAATCTTCTTTCTCGCACGGGTTCTGTAGTCAGCGTTCCAGTCCGAAAACCCCTCATACCACGGAAGAGCGCCCTTGCCTCGTGTTCTTCCTGGGTGTTCAGGATTTCCCAAGGCACGCGTAAGCTCGTCGTTCTCTCTATTGGGCTGGAACACCCCCGATCGAGCCTCTTCTATTGCAACAAGTAGCGCATCATCGGCTCCGTTCAGACATGCCTTTGTCGAAACATTGCCTGTCTTCAGGTCCAACTCCCCCCCATGCGCATAGAACCAAGTCCTGCACCTGGGGGGCCAGCTCTTAGTAACCGGAGTGACACCTGCATCCTCCATCTCTTTCTCAGACTTATCCCACTTAGGCATTGCCACCGCGTAGCCACCTGGCCCCAGCTTATGGAACTTATCCTTTTTTCGGCATTCTTCTTGTTTATTCTTGACCGTTCCTTAGCTAATTCTGAATCCTTGAATTTCACGAAATCGTCCCAATGAGCACTTTGATTCTCTAGTATCCCCTCGAATACTGGAGTCTTCCTTCCTCCCTTGACGTACTTCTCCCACGTCATTCTCTTGTGGTTCTTGAATGCAACCGCCATCTTCCTAAAAGCAGCGTCCTTGACTTTCCGCACATCTGCTTCTGTGAAATTATCTGGTAGGGTGAAATGTTCCATGAGAGTATCCCAAAGCAGATTTTTTTGATTCTCGTCGACAAAAGTAACATCTGGACGTGGATTTGCTGGCTTTCGCCATTCTTGAAGGGAGATCGGGAGTTGGTCCTTCACAAGAACTCCGCACTGACGAACGAACTTGTCCGCAATCTTCTTAGGCGCTAATGGTTCGCCATTAGGTTTGAATGCCTCGATATTGTACTTTACGCGCTCCTTCAACTTTTTGTTCGGGCCTCATTTCGTCCTTTTGCCTGAAGATTTGCTCGATCCGGATGGCTGAAAGAAGAAAGATCGATTCGTTAATATATCTTCAACTCATTTAAAACATGCGATGATCACCAGATTCCTGCTTATATAAATATATATACCTCGCCGGTGTTTGTTGTTTCAGGATCAACATGTTCTTCGTCGTAGTTCATGACTTCATCTTCTCCGGTGTTGTTTAGAAATTCGGAGCCGTCAAAATCTTCTTCATTCTGATCATCATCTGGCCCGCATATGATATCGAACATGGTCTGTTCTCTCTCTCTGTCGGTATTGTCCGCCATAGCTTTTATTTAACTATGCCAAAAGAAATATAAAACAATTTAGTATTCAAATTACATCGTCTCGAATAATAGATATAATCTCGAATACATCGTCTCGAATAATAGATATAATCTCGAATACATCGTCTCGAATAATAGATATAATCTCGAATACATCGTCTCAAATAATAGACATAATATCAAATACATCACTGGCTAGGTAGCTAATAAAGATCGAATACTACAGAAGACTCTAGGACACTCGCGGTTCCTGCGGCGCGGGCGGTGGACACCCAAAGAGAAGGAACCCTCACAGGATCATAGCTAAAGTGAGATCCCTGAAGAAACTGCCAGGTATTGGAGAACCTGCCGCCCTCTAACGCAACCATGTAGCGATGGACGTGCTCGTCCTCCTCCCTGACACGACGACGTACCACCTCCGGCGGGGCCGGCTCCCTCCGCACCGAAACTGGCCCACGTGAACGCCACCAAACGAGATCAGGGTCGACGACGGGACCCGGGGCCAGGTTCCTCATCAAGCGGCGCGCCCCTACAGGCAGCACCTCCCAGTGCCAGCCCAGCGGAGCCCAGTCCCGGACATGGGTCAGCTGGACGTCGTCGCGGACGTGTCGACGGCGAGGATGCGGGCCGGGCATCGTCGACAACAAATACTATATGCTGCAAAAGTAAAGTAACATTTTTTAAATGATGGATTATGATGATTTCATATATGCAAATTCTACATTTTATAACTAAAAATATAAGAAACTAAAAAAACATCGATCATTGTCTAACAATTTGAAATTAATCTAATTCATCTAGCTAGCTACAACTAACATTTCCAATATTTCTAACATTTCTATATAACTAACATTTCTATAACATTTGACATTATATATATTATAACTAACATTTCTATATACTATTTGACATTAATCTAATCTAACTAATTAATTCATCTAAAACTTTGTATGAAAAACAGAAAAACAGAAAAAACTAAAAGCTAAAAACAGAAAAATTGTGTGTGTGTGCGCGTGTAGTGTGTGTGTGTGTAGTGTGTGTCTTTGTGTGCATGTAGTGTGTGTGTGCGCGCGCGCGTGTGTGTGCGCTACGGTCGGCGCCGGCGCGCGGTGTGGCTTTGATCGATTGGAGGGGGGGGAGGGGCCGGGGGAGGGGCTCACAGCGCGCGTGGGCAAGGTCGAGGCGACGGCGACGGCGAGGCGAGGTCGATCCAAAGGCGACGGCGATAGCGAAGCGAGGGGACGGCGACGGGCCGGTGCGGCGACAGGGACGGCGACGGGCCGGTGCGGCGACAGGCCGGCGACGGGGGCGCCGCAGAGTCGACGGGGACGACGCGGTGAGGACGGGGGCGTCGCGGAGTCGACGGGGACGGCGCGACAGGGGCGGCGGCAGAGAGAAGTGGGAGATGAGAAACTGAAAATTTTCGAAGTGTTTCTTATATAGGGGACACCTTTAGTACCGGTTGGAGCCACCAACCGGTACTAAAGACCTGTTTTGGCCAGGCCAAGCGGCGGGAAGCACCCCCCTTTAGTACCGGTTCGTGGAACCAACCGGTACTAAAGGCCCCCCCTTTAGTACCGGTTGGTGCCACGACCCGGTACTAAAGGGTGTGCGCTGCCTGGCGAGGGGCGCAGAAGTTTAGTCCCACCTCGCTAGCCGAAGGGCGCTCACACCTGCTTATAAGCCCCGCCGCCGTTGCTGTCTCGAGCTCCTCTCTAAAGCAGGCCTTCTGGGCCTACCTCTGCTACTCTGCCCTATGGGGCCTATTGGGCTTGCGGGCCTGCATCCTGGCCCAACAACAGGTTGGGTTTCTAGTCGTATGCAGGCCGCTGTGGCCCGGTAGGTGGGCTTTTTTCATTTAGTTTTTTCTTTTCTGCTTTATTTATTTTGTTTTATTTATTTTTAGTTGTTTTTTGCTGTATTTAGAGTTTCTTTGTGAATATTTTTGATAGTTTTTAGAAACTTTCAGTTAGTGCCGGTAGTTTTTAAATTTGAATAGTTTAAATTTTGAATTATTTGAAATTTGTGTGAATCACTAGTTTGTGAATAACTTAACTTTAAAAATACATTTTCCAGTGATTCTTTTTCCTTATGTTTAATATTAGTGTGTTTTATCATTATATTCAATTTGGTAATACTTAAGTTATTTAAAAATGAAATGCCTTTGTAACGGATAAGTTTTCGTCCGAAACCCTCATACTTCGAAACAGATTGTCCATTTTATACACGAAGTGCATCCAGTTTTTGCGGTAACCCTCTCTACTTTTTTGCACATGCTATGTGGGTGAAATTATGATACCATGCCAACTTTCATCCTTTTCTGAGTTCATTTGAAATGCTTTTCAATTTCAGGGTTATTTAGCTGAAAAAATCAATAAATGCATGAAAGAATTTGCTTGCACATAAAATTTCTTCGCGTTTCAAATGCCAAAACACATAACTAGCTACCCTAACTATTATAGAGATTCCCTCCTGGGTGTGAAACACAGTAGAAAGTGATGATAGTTAAGCCGATCACATCCCAGATCTTTGGGTGTGAAACTTTTTCTTCGCGTGTGTCCCTTTGCGTCGTAGCCATGGAAAATCTTCATCATTTAACGGGATGCTCGGGTCAATATTCACTGTGAATGGAGCAATTTCATCAAACTTTTCATAATCTTCTGACTTGTCTGTCTTGTCATCCACTCCCACGATGTTTCTCTTCCCAGAAAGAACTATGTGCCGCTTTGACTCATCGTACGATGCATTCGCTTTCTTATCTTTTCTTTTTCTTGGCTTGGTGGACATGTCCTTCACATAGAAAACCTGTGCCACATCATTGGCTAGGACGAATGGTTCGTCTGCATACGCAAGATTGTTGAGATCCACTGTTGTCATTCCATACTGCGGGTCTTCCGTTACCCCGCCTCGTGTCATATTGACCCATTTGCACCGAAACAAAGGGACCTTCAAACCACGTCGATAGTCAAGTTCCCATATGTCCTGTATATAACCATAATATGTTTCCTTTCCCGTCTTGGTTTCTGCATCAAAGCGGACACCACTGTTTTGGTTGGTGCTCTTCTTATCTTGGGCGATCGTGTAAAATGTATTACCATTTATCTCGTACCCTTTGAAAGTCATTATATTCGAAGATGGTAACTGGGACAACAAGTACAGGTCATCTTCAATAGAGGTGTCATGCATGGTACGTGCTTGCAACCAGTTGGCGAAACTCCTGGTTTGTTCACGTGTAATCCAGTCATCAGACCGCTCCGGGTGTTTGGAGCGTAGCAAATTCTTGTGTTCATCCATATATGGAGCCACCAAGGCAGAATTCTGTAGAACTGTGTAGTGTGATTCAGTGAGAGAATGTCCGTCCATACATATTATTTGTTCCCCTCCTGGCGTGCCTTTTCCATCCAGTCTGCCCTTATGCCGCGATTCAGGAACACCAATCGGCTTAAGGTCAGGAATAAAGTCAATACAAAACTCAATGACCTCCTCATTTTGATGGCCCTTGGAGATGCTTCCTTCTGGCCTAGCACGGTTATGAACATATTTCTTTAAGACTCCCATGAACCTCTCAAAGGGGAACATATTGTGTAGAAATACAGGACCCAAAACGTTAATCTCTTCGCATAGGTGAACTAGGACGTGCGTCATGATGTTGAAGAAGGATGGTGGGAACACCAACTCGAAACTGACAAGACATTGCACCAAATCATTCTGTAACCTTGGTATGATTTCTGGATCGATTACCTTCTGAGAGATTGCATTGAGAAATGCACACAGCTTCACAATGGCTAATCGAACATTTTCTGGTAGAAGCCCCCTCAATGCAACCGGAAGCAGTTGCGTCATAATCACGTGGCAGTCATGAGACTTTAGGTTCTGAAACTTTTTCTCTGCCATGTTTATTATTCCCTTTATATTCGACGAGAAGCCAGACGGTACCTTAATACTGAGTAGGCATTCAAAGAAGATTTCCTTCTCTTCTTTGGTAAGAGCGTAGCTTGCATGACCCTGATGTATGCCGTCTTTTCCGTGCATACGTTGCTGGTCCTCCCGTGCCTCAGGTGTATCTTTTGTCTTCCCATACACGCCCAAGAAGCCAAGCAGGGTCACACAAAGATTCTTCGTCACGTGCATCACGTCGATTGCGGAGCGGACCTCGAGGTCTTTCCAATAGGGCAGGTCCCAAAATATAGATTTCTTCTTCCACATGGGTGCACGTCCGTCAGCGTCATTCGGAACAGGTTGTCCACCAGGACCCTTTCCAAAGACCACCTTCAAATCCTTGACCATATCATGTACATCAGCACCAGTACGGTGGCGAGGCTTCGTCCGGTGATCAGCCTCACCTTTGAAATGCTTGCCTTTCTTTCTTACGGGATGCCTGCTCGGAAGAAATCGATGATGTCCCAGGTACACATTCTTATTAGCCAAATATATACTGTCAGTACCTTCCAAACAGTGTGTGTATGCGCGGTATCCCTTGTTTGTCTGTCCTGAAAGGTTACTGAGAGCAGGCCAATCATTGATGGTCACGAACAGCAACGCCTTTAGGTCAAATTCTTCCCCCATGTGCTCATCCCACGCACGTACACCTGTTCCATTCCACAGTTGTAAGAGTTCTTCAACTAATGGCCTTAGGTACACATCAATGTCGTTGCCGGGTTGCTTAGGGCCTTGGATGAGCACTGGCATCATAATGAACTTCCTCTTCATGCACAACCAAGGAGGAAGGTTATACAAACATAGAGTCACAGGCCAGGTGCTATGGTTGCTGCTCTGCTCCCCAAAAGGATTAATGCCATCTGCGCTTAGACCAAACCATACGCTCCTTGCGTCATCTGCAAACTCCTTCCCGTACTTTCTTTCAATTTTTCTCCACTGTGACCCGTCAGCGGGTACTCTCAACTTTCCGTCTTTCTTACGGTCTTCTCTGTGCCATCGCATCGCCTTGGCATGCTCTTTGTTTTGGAACAAACGTTTCAACCGTGGTATTATAGGAGCATACCACATCACCTTGGCAGGAATCTTCTTCCTGGGGCGCCGGCCCTCGACATCACCAGGGTCATCACGGCAGATCTTATAGCGCAATGCACCACATACCGGGCAAGCGTTCAAATCCTCGTACTCACCGCGATAGAGGATGCAATCATTAGGGCATGCATGTATCTTCTGCACCTCTAACCCTAGAGGGCAGACAACCTTCTTTGCTTCGTACGTACTCTCGGGCAATTCGTTGTCCTTTGGAAGCATATCCTTTATCATTACCAGCAACTTTCCAAATCCCTTGTCAGATACACCATTCTCTGCCTTCCATTGCAGCAATTCCAGTGTGGTGCCCAGCTTTTTCTTGTCACCTACGCAATTCGGGTACAACAATTTTTTGTGATCCTCTAACATGCGCTGCAACTTCTTCTTCTCCAAATCACTTGCGCAGTTTCTCTTTGCATCGGCAATGGCCCAACCTAGATCATCAACGGGCTCATCTGATGCTTCTTCTTCAGCTTCTTCCCGCATTGCCGGCTCAGCTTCTTCCCGCATTACCGGCTCAGCTTCTTCCCCCATTGTTGTATCATCGTATTCAGGGAACCCATGGCCAGGATAGCTGTCGTCGTCCTCTTCTTCTTCATTGTCTTCCATCATAACCCCTCTTTCTCCGTGCTTGGTCCAAACATTATAATGGGGCATGAAACCGGTCTTAAACAGGTGGACGTGAATGGTTCTTGACGTAAAGTAATTGTGACCATTCTTACAGCGAGCACATGGACAAGGCATAAAACCATCCGCCCGCTTGTTTGCCTCAGCCGCAAGCAGAAAAGTACGCACGCCCTCAACGAACTGGGGAGAGCATCGGTCATCGTACATCCATTGCTGGCTCATCTTCATTACACAACACCGAATAGACCAAATTAATACAAGTTCATACATAAAGTTCATACAACACTTAAATGCAACAAACAAATAACTCTCTAGCTAAAGCATTTAAATGCAACAACAAATACGATCAAGATCGCAACTAAGGTAACAATGGATCCAACAGTTTAATGATACCAAGCCTCACTATCGATGGCATATTTTCTAATCTTTCTAATCTTCAAGCGCAATTTCTCCATCTTGATCTTGTGATCATCGACGACATCGGCAACATGCAACTCCAATTCCATCATCTCCCCCTCAATTCTTTTCAATTTTTCTTTCAAGTACTCGTTTTCTCTTTCAACTAAATTTAACCTCTCGGCAATAGGGTCGGTTGGAATTTCCAGTTCAGATACCTCCTAGAAAAAATTTCTATGTCAACTTGATGGGCATAATTTGTCATAAACACGAAATGCAACTAGTTTTAAAAGAGAATATACATACCACATCCGAATCATAACAAGGACTAGGGCCGACGGGGACAGATATCAAAACCATGGCACTATATGTATAACAAACAACGTACGGGTAAGATAATTATACGAGTAATCCAAATCACACAAACATCAATTTTTATATAAAATTTCATGAACAAGAGGCTCACCACAAGGTGGTGCCGGCGATGGGACGGTGCGGGCGATCGACGGTGGCTACGATGGAGATTTAGAAGGCACTAAGTAAACCACACCTACATATGCAAACTAAGTGTTATTTTTGACCTCAAATTGCATATAAATCAAATACTAGCACATATATATATATATATATATATATCCTCCCAAATTACTAAACTCACAAATTAATCACTATATAAACCAATGCAAGAGCTAATCTAGCAATGAGAGATGAAAGGACAAAGTTGCTAACCTTTGTGATCATTTGAATGGATGAGAGCCTTCAAATCTTGACAAATTTTGGGCAAATTTTGTGATGAACTCGAGAGGAAGAAGGGAAGAACAGAGGAGAGGGCCGGAGAGGGGAAAGGGGGAAGAACAGAGTGCTGGTGGACGAAGGGTTTATATAGGACGACCTTTAGTACCGGTTCGTGGTGCTGGAGGAGCCCCACTCTGACAACATCCCGCCACCACTCTCATTAGTACCGGTTCGTGGCACGAACCGGTGCTAAAGGTTCACCATGAACCGGTACTAATGAAAGCGGCCCGGCTATCCGTTGGAACCGGCACTAATGTATACATTAGTGCCGGAGTGCCGGCTCAAATACAAACCGGCACTAATGTGCTTCACGTTTGACCATTTTTCTACTAGTGTGTTTCTCGTTAACACTAATGAAGAGAAACTGAAAATCACAGGAGTGTGGAGCACCGCGGGGGTTGGGGCAGCGACAAACGCGGGCCCTGATGAGCTCGCTGCTGTCCAGGGTGCTCTCCTCGTGTCCTATGCCACCATGACGCACGACCTTGCCCAGCCGCTGAACCGCGCATGGACTTCTCTCGATGGAACTCACCGGGGGCTAAGTCTTGGGCGGCAGCGTAGTCTACCTGGCGCGCCTTCGCCGTCGGTCGCGCGAGCGTAGACCCGGCAGCATTCCTTGGTCACGTCCGACTGGAAGCCGCGCTTCCTTAACGAGGACGTGGTTGTCGCCGTCAGCCGCAATAATGGGCCAGAGGTGGCGCTTAACGGATCTGAGAGTGCCGCCTATTGGGGATGAGAGGAGCAGCTCCTACTTGTTCTTTTTGGTTCCTCTCGCAGCTCACAAGGCACACACAAGAACACTAATATTTGGTGGCCGGCCGCACATAAGCCTCAGCATTTTCTCTCTTCTGCTCACCCCAATCCAAAGCAAAACAAAATTACAACTTAAGTAGCTGACCCACACACGCACAGCCAGACACACTAACTCCACGACTTGCATGCGCTGCATGCACGCGCTGATCCGCACGCCCTCGCCTGCGCCAACGATGCGTTCGGACGTGCGCGGTGCGGCCGGGCTCCAACGGATGGCAACGACTCCTACTGGCTACTGTAGGCAGCTCGTCCACGCTACCGTATGCGGCAAGCTGCAGACCGACTCAATTGCACGCACTCCCCACAACTCGGATCGCCACACGATTAACATACACGACGCACGCACACACACGTACACACACGCCACGCCGCTGTGTTCCACCGTCCCACGCGCGCACCTGACGTGCCTAACGCACCTGACTGCATCAGACGCCGTGGCTTATTCCAACACCGCCGTGTCGCCTGCTACATCTGGAAACGCCATCGGCAAGGGACGGAAGCTGAGGAGAGGGAGGAGAGGGAGGAAAGGACGGGCGCGGCGGGGGAGAGGGAGATGGCGGCGACGGCGCATCGGGAGAGAGAAGAGCGTTGGGAGAGGAAGAGATGGCACATAGGAAAAACAGCTTGTGCAATCGACTTCCCGCTTGTCGCCACCTGTGTCCCCACGAGGTCATTCGACGGTCTCCAGCCGGCCGCTTGATGATGCGAAATCATGCGCACGCACGAAGTAGCTTTTAGGCTATTTATATAATGTACTCCAGTAATTTAATAGGCAATGGTTTGTGGAAGTGATTAAGATGAGCATAACTGAAAAATGAGTCCAGCTACCTAGAGTCCTGGTGATGAAATATGTTTTGAATATCCTGTTAAGCAATTAACTAAAACATTGCAGCCTAATGGCCAATTCATATCAGCCGCGCGGAATATCACTGGTCAACCAATTCATATCATCACAGGCGTGCAAGTGGCCTGTCTGTCCCTCGGGGTTAGTGATGAAAGACTTATCACAGATGATGAGTCCCTTTAGTTATCCAGTAACGGGTAGCACAAAGGTTATCTGCCTCTTTTCTCAAAGTGCGACCCTGAGTTATAGAACCCTTAAGAGGACGTGCACTGTGAGAAGCGTTTCTACCAAGCTTTTGCGAGAGTATTAAATTCCAGTTTTTGACCGGATTCTTATCACTTTTTTCTACTAAAACACTTACAATAAAAATAGGCATGAGTATGAGGACTTGATTGTCACAACCATATGTTTGCAATCAAGATCACCATGATATTAATTTGCGCTCTGAAAAACATCCATTAACATGTGCTTTGCAACGAGACAAAGTGGATGGGTGTTCAAGTTACGTTTTGACCAGGACGCGCCCTGCATCAAGAGTTAGTTGTCCAACTGTAGGCCCTATTCATCGAACGGGGTTACCTGTTATTAAGATAAACCAGACAAGAACATTGGGCGTTTAATGACTACATCACATATATCACCAAGGATTGGCTTCACGCTACCATACTAAACCAAAGTTCCAGCGTGCCATGTCAAGAGTCCTAATAAATTAATGAAACATCAAGATCAGATACCTTGGCCGCCACTGGCCAAAAGTCAACCGCCAAGGAACCCCATCGTGGGGTTCCTCAAAATGTTCATGTATGCATTATTTTAGAGATAATTTTTTGTTTTCTTTTTTTCTGGTTGCCTGGACTAATTTCAAGTTGGGGTCCTACATTAAGGTTCTGAAGATCTACCGAATAGAAAATTATGCAGACCACATCCATGTTAAAACTATGCAGATCCATCGATGCCACAAGTAATAGAAAACATTTCACACAGGGGAATCCCCAATTGGGCCCACCCATACAATAGGAACATTTTATACTGCGCACTGCGCTGGGAGAAGACACAACGCGCCTATTTGGGCCAACACATGTCCAGGTGGCCTATTTTCTAATTCTGTTTTCCTTTTCCGTATTTGTCTTTTTTAAATAATTTGGGACTTCAAAAAATTTCAGAAAATAAAAATGAGAATTTTAAAATGTTTTTTTAATAATTCATAAATGTTTGTGGACTCAGAAAATGTTTGTGGTTTTAAAAAATCTCATATTCAAAAAATATTCAAAATTTTGAAAACAAATGTTTGGGAAATCAAAAAAAGTTCATACTTTTGTTAAATGTTCATGTATTGAAAACGTTAATGAAATTGAATAAAATTTCGCCAATTCAAAAAATGTTTACGCATTGAAAATTTTCCTAAGAATTAAAAAACTGATCATGACTGACTTACAAAATAGTTCATTGATTCATAGAATGTTCGCCAATTTAAAGAATTATCATGCATTTAACAAAATGTTCATTAAATAAAAAAATGTCTGTGAATTTCAAAAGTTGTTCCACCAAACAATTTCCAAAAAAATGTTCATCGATTTTAGAAATGTTCTCTTATTCGAGAAAAATATTTAAAAAATTTTCACAATTAAATAAATTTCTTGCAAATAATATAAATGTTCATGATTTTAGAAATGTTTGAAAATCTGTAAAAGAGTACATGAATTTTAAATTTTTTCATGATTTCAGATATGTTCATGAATTTTTTTTAAAAAGTCATGATTTTCAAAAATTGTTTAAGATTTCATGAAAATGAGAGTGATTGTGTATCTCTGTGATAAAGCAAAATGTGGTCATGGCCATTGAAGATTATGATTATTTTTCTCCTGTTGCAACGCATGGGGCATTTTGCTAGTCATGCTTAAAAGGTGCAAGTGTTAATTTATTTCACTACTCTCAAAGTGAAATAAATTAAAGTCTCCCAAAGTGGTGCCATATGTCAGGGGACTATTTTAACTTTTGTTTGGTCTAAACACACTCACTTTATTACTGATTAAAAGTATCCACCAAGATACAATGTAGATGGGGGACTGATTGAGCCATAGATGACCGCCCGCATGAATACCTAGAGTGTATTTAGCAAGGCTTTTTTTCTTCTTCTTTTTTCAGGACAAAGCTAAGCTTTATTGATCATCATCCATATGGAGTGGGATACAATTCGGATTATGAGGGTTAGCCAACTACATGTGGCGCCCCGCACCGAGAGAGTGCATGCTTAGCTAAACTATGAGCTTCACCGTTTGAAGAACGGCTTTCAAAGACCAAATTACAAGTAAAATCCATAGAACGTAACTTAATTTTTGTTATCACCGAACCATATGATCCGTGATTGCTGAGCTTGATGTCGTCGACAACCTGCTTGCAGTCCGAAGCGACGATTAGGTTCCCCAGAAGAAGATCATCCGCCAAAGCAAGACCTTCTCTAAATACTATTGCTTCCAAAGTAGGTGGGTTTGTGACCCCGGGTAAGACCAGACCAGAGCTCCCCAGGTAGTTGCCCCCCTGGTCCCGGCATACTGCTGCCGCTGATCCTCGTCGATCGTGAAAGACCGCTCCGTCCACGTGGATCTTTACAAATCCCGCCGGAGGTGCTTCTGGCCTTGCATGTGCTGCCCTTGTTACCCGGGGGGATCCCTGTAAATTGATTTGAGGCTTTGCATGAATCAGCTCTAGTTCTCTAATGAACCTGCTCACAAACATGGAAGTGGCCTGCGGGCTTTGTGTGATCCCCTCGTGTATAAACTTTCGTCGCGCCGTCCAGATGGACCAAAGGGTGACAGCCACTCGAACAAAGCTGCTATGAGGCAAAGATGCCATGAGGGTGAAGATCCACTGTTTCGCGTGTGGTTCCTTAGTGGCGGTCATTTGGTCTACCGTTTCCCCCTCTTCTGACGCCCAGACACATCTTGCCATTGAGCACTCAAGGGGGGGGGGGGTGTCTCCAAGAATCTCGCGAGCCACAGAAACCACAAGAGCTAGTGGTAGACATATTACGGTGAGCTCGTATATCTTCGGTAGGGAGAGACTGTCTTGCTAATCGCCACAAGAACATTCTGATTTTTGCTGGTACCTGCACATTCCATAATAGTTTCCATGACTTCTCCTCATTACGCACATTTGAGGGTCCGGCAACTCCCTCGAGCCAAGCTCCCCTCCGATTCTGTGTCGCCACCATCATCCTGTAGGCCGAGCGGACTGTAAACTTGCCATTTCTTTCAAAGTGCCAAGCCCAATAATCCTCAAAGTTGCGGGTGCATATAGGAATCGCTAAGATTGCTGCAACGTCCATTGGCATAAAGGTCTGTTCAACTTTTTGCTCGTCCCATGAGGCCGTACTTAAGTTGAAGTAGTCTAAAGCAAGCCTGGGCCGATTTGCAATCTTACTGCCATAAGCTCGGAGCATTTCATCTCTAGGGTCCCATTTGTCCATCCATACATCAGTAGAATTCCCATTACCAATGCGTTTTATAAGTCCCAGCTTCAGAATATCCACTCCTTTGATAGCTCGCCATATTTGACTTGGGCGAGAGCCTAACTCCGCTTGCAATAACGTTGAATCTGGAAAATAAACACTCTTGAGTATCCGGGCACTCAACGAGTTTGGCTGTTGCAAAATCCTCCAACCCTGTTTTGCTAGCATTGCAAGGTTAAAAAGTTCAAAGTCCTTGAAGCCTAACCCACCCATCGCCTTTGGTTGAGTCATCGCCTCCCAAGATACCCAACTTGGTTTTCGGTGACCATCTTTGCTGCCCCACCAAAACTTCCTCATTAGCATGTTGAGATGTTCACAAAGTCCCCTCGGAAGTTTAAAGCAGGACATAGAGAAAACAGGTATAGCTTGCGCCACCGATTTAACCAAAACTTCCTTGCCTGCTGAAGAGAGTGTCTTCTCAATCCACCCTTGAATTTTGCTCCATAATCTATCTTTCAGAGACTTGAAAGCTCTACTCTTTGAAGATCCCACATCACAAGGCAAACCCAAATATTTCTCATTAAGAGACTCATTAGGGACTTGAAGAGTTTGCTGGATCTCATCTCAAACACATTCCGGAACACCCTTGTTGAAAAATATTGATGATTTATGATAGTTTATACGTTGTCCCGTGGTCTGACAATAGATATCCAAGACCTGGTTGACCTCATCTGCTCCCACACTATCTGCCTTGAAAAACAGCAGGCTGTCATCTGCAAAAAGAAGATGGTTCACATGCGGTGCTGTGGGTGCCACTTGTACTCCATTAAGGTTTGATGACTCGTCTCGAGATTTTAACAAGCACGAAAGGCCCTCTTCTGCTAACACAAACAAGTATGGGGAGATTGGGTCCCCTGTCTGATGCCTCATGAAGGGATAAATTGTTCCAACTTCTTACCATTGAACATTATAGAGAATTTCACCAACGTGACCATGCCCATGACAATATCCACCCATCTCTGTGTGAAGCCGAGCTTAATCATAATGGCACGTAGGTATGCCCACTCGACCCTATCATAGGCTTTCATCATATCTAGTTTCAATACACAGTGTTGGTTCTTCTTTGCCTTATTTCTCCTCATGAAATGTAGACATCCATAGGCTGCAATTATGTTGTCAGTGATCAACCTGCCCAGGACAAAAGCAGACTGCTCCGGAGAGATAATATCAGGAAGTACCAATTTCAAGCGGTTCGAGATCACTTTTGAGGCAATTTTATATAGGACATTGCATCAACTAATTGGACGGAATTGAGCTAGCTGGTTCAGATCCTTTACCTTAGGGATCAGAACTAAAATAGTCTCGTTGATGCACTCAGTGGACTCATTACCTTCAACTATACTCAGCACCATCTTTGTGACTTCTTCCCCCCACACACACCCCAATGTCTCTGAAAAAAAATGAGCTCGGGACCGGGTGATTTTATAGGGAACATCTGAAAAAGGGCGTCCTTCACCTCCTGCAGTGAGTAGGGCGCATTAAGCTGGGCATTCATGTCATATGTGACTTTCCTTGGCACGGTCCCAATTACTCTCTCCATGTCATGAACTCCCTCAGACGTGTATAAGTTTCTATAGAAAGAATTTACCATGTCCTCCATCTCACCCATGTCCTCCGTTAGGCTGCCATAGGGCTGCAAAAGGGCCTTCATCTTATTCTTTATCCTTCTGCTAGCTCTTAAGTGGAAGAAATAAGTGTTTTTGTCCCCATGAGATAACCACTCGATTCTAGCCCGTTGACGCCACATGATCTCCTCACGCTGGTACAGTTCCACCAGTCTGTCCATAACCTTCGTCTCGAGGTGAGTAGGCCCGGACCTGCCAGGTTGGGCACGCAAGACATCCAGTTCAGATTTTAGTTTCTTAATCTCTGCCAAGACAGATCCAAACTCCATTCGGTCCCAAGCGGACAGTCCTTTCGAGAGGTTTTTCAGCTTTCCCTACATCTCAATGATACGTCTCCAACGTATCTATAATTTATGAAGTATTCATGCTATTATATTATCCATATTAGATGTTTTATATGCATTTATATGCTATTTTATATGATTTTTGGGACTAACCTATTAACCTAGAGCCCAGTGCCAGTTTCTGTTTTTCCTTGTTTTTGAGTTCTACAGAAAAGGAATACCAAACGGAGTCCAATTGACGTGCCAATTTTTGATGATTTTTTATGGACCAAAAGAAGCCCCTGGAGTAAAAGAGTTGGGCCAGAAGAGTCCCGGGCTGTCCACGAGGGTGGGGGCGCGCCCACCCCCCTGGGCGTGGGCCCCTTCCTCGTGGACGACTCGAAGACCCCCCTGACGTGAAACCAACGCCAAAAATTCCTATAAATATAAAAACCCCCAGAAATTAACCTAGATCAGAAGTTCTGCCGCCGCAAGCCTCTGTAGCCATGAGAAATCAATCTAGGTCCTCTCTAGAACCCTGCCGGAGGGGGCCATCATCACCGGAGGCCATGGATGAGGATCCCGGAGGGGCCATCATCGCCATGAAGGCCAAGGACCAAAGGGAGAACCTATCCCCATCTAGGGGGGAGGCCATGAAGGAGGAAGCACAAGGGAGAGAACCTCTCCTCCTCTCTCTTGGTGGCGCCGGAGTGCCATCGGGAGGGGAATCATCGCCGCGGTGATCGTCTTCATCAACATCACCACCATCATCACAATCCTCATCTCTTTTACGCGGTTCACTCTCCCACACCCCGCTGTAATCCCTACTTGAACATGGTGCTTTATGCCACATATTATGATCCAATGATGTGTTGCCATCCTATGATGTTTTGAGTAGATATCCTCTGTCTTTGGGTTGATTGATGATCTAGATTGGTATGAGTTGTATGTTTTATTATTGGTGCTATCCTATGGTGCTCTCTGTGTCGTGCAAGCGTGAGGGGGGTTGTTGCGTATGGGAATAAAGAGGACTTGATGCTTTAATGTTATGGTTGGGTTTTACCTTAATGATCTTTAGTAGTTGCGGATGCTTGCTAGAGTTCCAATCATAAGTGCATATGATTCAAGAAGAGAAAGTATGTTAGCTTATGCCTCACCCTCATATGAAATTGCAATAGTGATTACCGGTCTTGTTAACGATTGCCTAGGATAATTCCGCACACCGACCCATCATTATTCCACACTCGCTATTTATAATATTTAGTAATATATTCTAACTTTATGATAAAAGCAACTACTTTTATATTTTAGCTCTCCGATACCATGCAAAGTTATCCTCTTCATACCCACAACGTAGTTTTATTTCTCGTTTCTAGTTGGAAGCAAACATTCGGTGTACGTAGAGTCGTATCAGTGGCAGATAGGGCTTGAGAGAATATTGATCTTACCTTTAGCTCCTTGTGGGTTCGACACTCCATACTTATCATTTCCACCTTTGGAAATTGCTACGATGATTCCCTTCACTTGGGGATTATCACTCAACTACTGTGGCAGCAGTAGTTTTGTTCCAGTTCTCATTTACCATATCCAAGAAAGCCGGATGGAGCTCCCACATAAGCTCGTACTTGAAAGATCGTGGCCGCAAGCTAAAGGCACTATCATCGGCCAAAGTTAACATAATTGCTGCATGATCTGAGGTGGTTGTATTCTTGTGTTCTAGCTTCGCTGATGGGAAAGCCAAAGACCAAGCTGGCGATGCAACACACCTATCCAGCCTCACCCGGGTGAAAGTGGCCCCTGTGACCCTTTTTTCAAACGTCCAAGGGTTCCCTTAATATCCAATATCCGCTAGCCCACATGTGTCGAGTGCATCACGGAATGCATCCATTTGGGCCTGGCTTCGATTACCAATTCCGTCATGTTCATCTGCTCTCAACACTTCATTAAATTCACCCAAGGCTGCCCACGGTAAAGAGCTAGAGCTAGCTATGCCCCTCAACATATTCCACGTCTTGAACCTCTCGTTTACCTGGGCCTCTCCACTTCAACATCCACATGGTACTCAGAGTAACCAATAATCTCAACCTTTATTCAATCATTCCAAAAAAACACCTAAACCACCACTTCTACCAGAGCTGCTAACAGCAAAACCTTTATTGTAACCAAGTGTTTAGTTTTCCACACGACTACCCTCTAATTGAGTTTCAACAATGCATACAATAGAGGGGGCAAATTGCTTCACCATATTGCGAAGCTCTCGAACTGTTGCTGGTTTGCCAGCACCACGACAGTTCCACATGAGGATACTCATTGGTCCCGGCGGCACCCGTCAGTGGGGCCCTCCTCACTTGGTTTATCTACTGCATTGGTTCCATCACTTTCATCAGTAGCTTTGAATCTCTTTGCGTCCCTCTTTGGAGGGGGACTTGTAGGGTTCATAGTTGTCGGCCCAATCGCTAGCGGGTTGCTGAAAATCTTGAGCTGATGTTGGATTCCACTTCCGGTGTCCTCCCTGTCAACTCTCTTCCTGTTTGCTTCAAACATGTCTATGTCCACCTCCTCAGCAGTATGACATCTGTTAGCAACTTCCAGATCCATCTTCTTGGTCTGCTTGGCATCCCCTTCTGTTGCACGTCCGCCACGAGCACCTCTGCCTCCTCTGCGTCCACGACCCCCACCAGGGCCCGTTCCAGTCCGCATTGTCCACGAAGCACGGAGGTCCTTGAAGTACAGAGCTAACGGTGGATGAACTCCATCACCGTGTTCCTTAAATACATGGCCAAGATGCCCACATACTGCGCACCAGTCTGGTAGTTTTTCATAGCGGACCCTATAAATCTGACGAGCGCCATCTCTCACCATTGTGACAGCATTCTTCAGGGGTTTCAGAACATTGATCCTAACCCACACACAGTAAAAATTACCTGCAAAATTTTGGGATAGCTTTTCTGAGAAGAGAACTTCGCCCACCCTACTAGCGAGAGCATCAACAAGGTGTGCATACTTGTCAGGAACATCATGTATCTGAATCCATATGTCAAGTGTGTCCAGCGGGACCAAGGAAGGTTGTGTTATGCCATCATACGGTGAAAGGATGACTGCATTCCCCCGTAAGTTCCAAGGGCCCTCCTGCATGACACGTTCCCAGTCTCCTAGACAGAAAAACTGCACTGTATAGAGATTGTCCTTCAAAGGGCGGAACTTGCAGTCTGGGGCCAGATCCCAAGCAGCGCGCATATTCTTGTAGAACCAATACTGAATGTATGTTTTGTTGATATGCACCCGCGCCACAGTGATCCATCTGGTCGAATCTGGTGGTGCCTCTTTCTCGTTGTAGATCACGTCGTCCAGGTCCTCTTCGCGGAGCCCAAGCTCCGTTATCATCCTCTCCATCTCAGCAGCGGGGTCAACTCCGGACGTATTCGCCGACGTTGAACTATTCGCTGCCATGTTAATTCTTTGTTTCCCCTTTGTGTTAACCACCTTGTGCTGTTGTACAGAAACTTTATTGAGAAATTGTCAGTTAACAGTATTGACGCACTAATGCAATCGTACTGACAATTGGTAGTAACCAAAATCATATAGAGGCAGTCTTCTCTCTCTTTAAATTATATTTCATAAACTATATTGAACCACTGCAGCTGCTATAGATTTGAGATTCACATCTTTTTACATTGCCTGCTCTAGGAAGTTACTGTCGTGTAGTTAGTCTTCTTGCACTGCATTTGTACAATTGTATATTCTTGCCACTACTAGGTGATTCCTTGAATTATTCAGTCTGTTGTAACATACCAGTTTTATGGAATGCCTATGGTCTAACGAGATAAACATTGGTATCCAGAATAGATCTGCCTAAACCAACAAGCACAAAACATGCATATCCCTTTAATCTGCATTAGTGCGTCTAAGTGGTTAGTGTATTGTAAGCTCCATCCATGGAGCAGTGAAATAAGCTGACGCTGTATAACGTGCAGCTAGCTTGCTGTTTAGACATTTTCCCGTTTTTAAGTATTACTTTTCTCTACATCTTTGAATTGGATCGTTGATCTTTCCTGGAGTCGATTTTGCGCTAGAGCTTCTAAAACTAACCAGTCCAGGGAAGAACTTCTTTCTTATCTTCATACATTCTGGACCTTTTCACTACCCTCAATTTAGTTTCTACAACACGACAATTTTAAAAATGCTAGTCGAGCAATCTTTTAGAAAGCATAATGCTAGTGGGATCTACTCGGTTCATGCTTACTTTGGTCTGCATGACAGTCCTATACGAAGTGCAATTTTGTACTGCTTTCTTCAAGGTTTAGGGTCCAGGCATATGGCTCACTGTTCGTACTGTCCCAATGCAGCAGCTTCAGCTTCGCCTGCTAGTCGTCTGCGCCGGATGCCGCGCCCGGGGCCGCTGGTGGCCTCGAGGACGACGCCCAGGCTAAGGCATACGAGGGCGCACCATCACCATATGACAGGACCAAGCGCATGGTCATCCCCGACACGCTCAAGTACGTCGGCGTTGGACTGCCTTCTAGATCTTGGCGTGTGTCTTGTATGTGTGTTTGATGTTGACGTTGCTTGTGGTTTTGCAGGGTCTTGAGGCTGCAGCCTGCGCACAGGTACTGCCTCCTTGGCCAGCTCTCCAAGGAGGTCAGATGGAACTACGCTGACACCATCAGGGTAAGCTATTTCATTGTGCTGTTTCTTCAGTGCTCACTAGTTGCTAGTGTTCGACTGCTACCAGTGGGTTAAGATTAGTCTTTTATAATTGTTTTCTTGAGGATGAGTTACTGGGGCTGTTCAGGCCATGACTCGAAATTGTAATTGTTTTCTTGAGGATGGGCAATCTTGTATAGCTGAAAGTGATACATTCTTTGAAAACTCAACTTCTACTATTCACCTTGTAGATTTTTTATTCTGCAACATATTTGGTTTTGTCTGATTAAAAAATTGGTCATGCTCACGCGCAGTATATATGCACTTGGTTGGTTCATTGTTGGTATTTTAGCTACACAAACTGACTGACATTGCACAATAAAATGTAGCAGATTTGCTAGCAATCCTTCTTTCTCTCGTATAGAAGTACATGCTATCTAATGTGAGCAAAATCATTGCGTAACTACAGGTACATCATATGACTAATTTACACAGAATACTGATACTCGACCCCATGCATTCAATTTCAGAACTTGAAACTAATTAACCCGTGGAAACTAACCTGACTAGTAGCTTCTCTGGCTTCCAGTTTACAACTTCCAGGATATCAATCATTCATTCTCAAGTTGCTGCTGGCAGCTACAAGTCGCCTTTTTCTAGAATTTTCATGTTCTTTTTTTGTGTGTATATGCCTTCCTCTTCGATTTCGAGCTTGTGATTGAGGTCAATTGATGGTGGTGGTTGTGCGATGCAGATGTTCGGGATGGCGGAGAAGGAGATGGAGTACCGGGTCGAGCTTTTCAACCGGTGAGTGATGAGCCTTCTAGCTGCTGTACTACCACCAGTCCACCAGCTGGGTGGGGCTTGTGAGATCAGATCGCTTGTGAGATCAGATCGCTGGTTGATGCAATGAATTGTGGTTATTGCAGGCAAATTTGGGGTTGAGGAAAGAAGACGAGGAGCAACTTCTCTCTGGTCTGGTCGTTGGAACTTCAGGACAAGGTACGTAGCATCCCCATCTCCCTCCCTCTCTTTCTCTGCTTACAAATGCCGCTAAATTAAGGAATATTTGATGCAAATCCTGGCTGTGTAAGGAATTCAAGAGGGATTTGTATGAACAAGTCCAGTTTTTTAGTTAGTACCAAACAGAGAAGATGCGGTCCAGATTGGCCAATTTTGCTGCTACCACATGGATTTGTATCTATGCAACCATCTTCCTACTGTTTGTGTTGTTTGGATTGCAAGAAATTCAGCTTTGGGTGACCTGCACTTAGTTTAATTTCTTTGAATAATCAACTGTATTGTTTCTGTATTGTTTTGCTGCTGTATTGTTTCTCACTCATGATTGATCTACTGCCAGGTGAAGGTTTTCAAATGTTGAAGGAGGAGGACAATAGGAACTTCTGTGATGTCTTGTCATCTATTTTCTTTTCTTTGTTGTAGAATAGTTCTGTTTGGCACTTACTGGTTGGATGTAAAGATATGTACTGCTAGAATGAATGCATGTAAATATATTTTGGGCTCCTATAATATTTCATGTTGCTTTGAAAATGTATCGGAACTGGGCTAGGCCCAAGATAACTTGTAGTGTGATGTGTTGTAATGTCAATGGCATAATAAAAGAAGTTGGATTGGATCAATTATTTCGGCCCAGCCCAAGATATATTGAACAATTATTTTTGAGGGGAAAACTTGAGAGGCCCAGCAAAGAAATGGCCCAGAAAAAACAAGACCAAAAAAATCTATCAAAAGGGATAGACAAAGAAATTTAAAAGGCCGAATTACTGGGCCAGGCCCATGTAGCTAGTGAAAATTAACAGAAATAAATATATATTGAAAAGGCCGAATTGTTGGGCTAGGCCCATGTAGAAAATCGAATTGGACCGGGCTGAATCTTGTGCCATGTCAGATTGCCACGCTGGATGCCTACGTGGCCTGGGGAGGTTGCTAGTGACCAAAATGCCACAGTAGACGTATTTTGGTCATAAACGTCTACGACCATTCCAGAAGAAAGGTCGCTATAGTCAGTTTACGGCGGCCAGCTTTTGACCTTATGTTTTTGGTCACAAAAAGGTCACAAATGGAAATTTGTGACCATTCAGTGACCAATAGTGGTGGTCACAAGTTGACATATTTCTTGTAGTGTGCGAGTCTGCGAGAGGACTCGGGAGAGTCGTGACTTGTGAGGGTGCGTGTGCGTGAGAGAGAGGGGGGCACGTATCAATGCAATGCATGTGTCCGTAAATCATTATCCGACAAACGTTCGCCACGAGCCTTTTTCTAACGAACACCGTAAGAACTGTTAGATTGGCATCCGACAGTGTCAGTTTTGCCACGTCATTTAACAGAACAACCACTCCTCCTACACACAAATCTTCCACGTGAGTGTTAGAAACTGCCGTATGCTCCCTCCATTCCGAAATGCAGTGCATATAGCTTTATTGAAAATTCGAACCTCGCAAATTTTTACCGAGTTTTCGTGTACCAAATTGCACATGTAGAATACCATGTATATATATATCATTTCATTCATCTTCGAGAGGTAACTATAAAGATGGGTGAGGAGTCTACAAAGAAAGACCATCGTATCACCCGCAGCAATTTTAAGCATCCTTTAGTGTCGAGGAATATCATAGGAACTCTATATGATATGATTTTTATAGGATTTTTTCCTTTAGAGCCAATTGGTTCATAGGAATAGATTCATATACTCCACATTTCAAAGGAAATAAACATGATATCATTTCTATAGCTTTAGACCCACTTGGTTCAGATGAATGGATTCTATACTCCCTTAATTTCAAAGGAAAATAAACATTAGCGTATATTCAATAGAAAAGTTCCTATGATATGAACCAAATTACATCTCTTTTCTAATCCCTCCTCATAGGAATTGAGATACATGTCATCTCTAGATTCAATAGAAAAGTTCCTATGATGTGAACCAAATGACATCTCTTTTCCAATCCCTACTCATAGGAATTGAGATGCTCCATGTCATCTCTTTCCCTACAACTTCCATGTATACATCTTCTATTCCTAAATAGATAGTACAACCCACTAGTAGCTTTTTTCCAAAACGTGCAACTATGGCACAAGAACTATATAGTGTGCCAATAACTTTGAAAGATGGTCGCTGGATGAAGCTAACTCGACAGTGCAGAGATAGGCAAATCCGAGAACTACTGGCCATTGGATATCATCAACATTCCACCAGATCTGCCACATGTACAATTTAGAAGACTCCATGGTTGAACTTAAGCATAATGTACAAACCTCAAAACACAAGCACTTCTCCTTTGTTCTAGAATCTTCTGTATCATAATTGATTATTTTTTCTAAATGAATTGCCATTATTTGTTTTTTAATTTATGATTTACAATGCACAACCCCATGAATCTTAACATTTTTATAAAACTAATTGATTTTGAATGAGATGAACTATAAGAACTAAACGAACATCTACATCATGCATATATGACTCAAAGCTTTACATGCTATAGTGTGTATTTATTCATAATTTGGTTTCGAAATCTCATGCGTTCAATACATGTGTACCTTACTAGTTTTGAGTAGAGTAGCAAATTTCACGCGGCCCCGGGTATATCAAAATGCAGGGCCCATGCATCATTGCCTTTCGGTCGAACCTACGTCCACAATTTTTTGTATGTACTATATCTCCACTGGTCCCCGAACCCAAAATGCTGCCTCGTTCTCGTAAAACCAAGCGGCCCACACATATTTAAGGCGTCGACTCGAACCTGTTTACTACGACGTGGCCCCGCACGCCGTAGTACTCCTACAAACCCTACCGCTGCACTCATCATCGGTTTTCTTCAAGAGGACGAGGGAGAACCCGATTTGTAGTGGATGCGCTTTAAAAGAAGGATCTGTAGTGGAGACCCCTACCCTAGGGTGCCCTAGGTGGCTGCCGCACGCATCATTGTTTTCTCTTTTCTTTATGCTCTTGCGCCCTAGAGTGAAATGATTGTTGCTTCGTCTGTCCAGCTTAATGCGGGAAAGGTGGGGCTTTGTGATTTGACCCCTCATCGCTCATTTTCTACTACTGCGGTGCTATGACCGGGGTGCCTCCAATTCCAACCGCTGCTCCGAACTGTAATTTGGTGCATCGCACATGGAACAAGACTGTGGATGAGCCACATGTCGGCCAAAGGGGTCCTGTTAAGTGTGTCGCCATTTCTTGTGCGGACGGACCCTGCTTGAGTTGCTACACCAACACGATAGGAGCAGCCTACCACTTGGTTTTGCTCCTTGGTGAATCCCGACTATATTTATCTAAAAAGATACATGCTGAACTACCCTCTCCATCTCGGTTTTTTATTTTTAGGCGTCTCGGTTTATAGGGCCTACACATAGTTCTAGGTCATCCATTTGACTAACTAAATATGCGTTACTATGTCACAAAAAGTATATCATTGGATTCTTAAGCGGATGTAGTTGTATTTAAAAGTCAAGGGCGGGACTTTTCCTGCGCGGTAGGCGGGGCAGTTCCGCCTAGTCGGTTCGACAGAGACATGAGAAGACGAGGGAGTAGGCTGCTGCAAACGTAGGGCTGTGTGATTTGACAGTGAGTTACTGCTGGACAGGTGGGGCCCCATGATTTGACTTGCCATTATCATTTTAACTGCGGCGCTACGACCGGCGTGAGTCTCCTGATTCCTGACCACCTCCATACAGGTGCCTCTCCCAATGCTCCACCATGTAGTAGAGGCTGGCTCTTGCATGAGAGCCCACTTCTCCACTTTTTCCTGGCCTCTCTTTCCTCCACATATGCAAAAATGCCATGTAAAGCGCACTATTGTACTTACTTTTACTTGCTCCTATAGGTGCTTAAGCTTGCCACATAGGCATAAAGTCTGATGTGGCAAGTTAATCAAGAAGAGAGAGACTAGTTTGGTGACCCAAGGAAGAAACGGTGCTAAGCACATGTACCTAGGTGAAAAGACAATTTTGAGTCTATAGCTAATCAAATGAAGCAAACTTAGTAACACCATTTCATTGGAAGAGGACACTCCTTGGCAAATGCAATAAATACTAGTACTCCCCGTGTCCCATAATATAAGAACGTTTTTGGCACTACACTAGTGTCAAAAACGTTCTTATATTATGGGACGGAGGGAGTATGAAGAAAGAGATAGAGAGAAGTAAAAAAAATACACTTATAGCCAACCTTGTTGTAGTATGAGTGACTAAGTGATGACTATGTATGACATGCCAACATCAGATAGCCTAACGCACCGTGTTAAATCTCCAAGGGCGCGACCGCGCGAGCGACATGACGGTCGTGGTAGGCGCGACCATGATACGGGCTGCTGGCAGCCCTTGGATCTGAGATCAAACGGTCGCATGCTAAGTTGCTAAAAATTTGCAGAATAACCCTCCAGGATAGGATATTCACCCATAGGTCCAGAATCACGCCATGCAACCATTCGATCTCAGATCCAAGGGCTCTTGGAAGGCCGTATCATGGGAGAATGGAAAGCCACTACCCTGCCGTTCGCACGCTGGCAGTTCACTCCTACTCGTCCCCACACGTCCTTCAATACTACGATGGTTCGCTCCTAGTCGTCCCGTCCATTCACATTACGGCAGTTCCACTAATCCTAACCCTCCTCCCAAATCCATGGCGTCCCAAATTTCCACGATTGGCGGTGAGTACAAGGTTAGAACCATCACCGGCGATGAGTTCGACGTCATCTACACCAGTTCTTCCGCGATGGTGAAAGGATGCCTTTCTCGCTTCAGACGCATGTTCGAAAACTCAGATGATGAGTGGGTCGCTGGGATAGATGTTGAGTACACCACAGTCCTGGGACCAAAGAAGGATCTAAAGGACGAAGAGAGGAAGACGCCCGCCATGATCCAGGTTTGCGTACATAACGTTTTCTTGGTCTACCACATATGCCATGCTGATGTTGAGCGCCAGGATTTTAAGAACTTCCTCAAGGAAAAAAAGTGAAATTCGTTACTGTAGACTTTAAGAATGTCAAAGAAGTCCTGGGTCGGATAGGCCTCATTGTAGGCAACCCCTTTGACCTCCAGAAGAATCGGCTGGTGCCCTCTCGTCAGCCTTCAATGCTGACCCTGGCAGGAGCCATGGTTCATCCTTCGTACCGTAAACTGGAGAAACCTCATTACACGTTTCATCGTCATGCATGGCAGCGGAATGTACTAGATATAGACCACATCCACTATGCTATAATGGATGGCTACCTTTATTTCAATATCTACCAGGGTTGGATGAAGAGAACAGCCAAGTGTGCGGTTCAAGCAAAGAAGTATCGGACAAGAGGGAGAGGGACAAGGACGAAGTCGAGGACGCGGACAAGGACTCCGAGTAAGGTGGCAGTGTCATTGCTCATGGTGGTAATAAACTTCTAATGCAGTGTCTACCAGATTAGTTGCATAGTTTAATTTCAGGTGTGCTTAGTTTAATTTGAGGGGTGTGTTGTGCTAAGCCCCCAGAAGAACTATGTTATGTTTCTTCTCGTTACTTTAACTCTTCAGTATGTACAATACTACTAGTATTTATTTAATAGAATTTAGCATCCCAATTAAGCACGTACTAGCTTTTTTAATAGTACTATATGCATAATTTGGCGACAAGCGCTCTCTATATGTACCACCTTTTTTTAATTTCAATTTTTGCTCCATGGCGCAATCCATCGATAGTACTACTATACAAAAGTATACATTTTTTAAAAGGCTAGAGTATTGTTCATCACATATATAGCCAGTTAAATTCTCAACCTAGAATGATGTGCATGCCATGTAGTAAACCGATACGGAGGAAGTATAGTAAAAATGAGGTGATTTTACCGAGCGATCGGCGGGGGAGCATGGCCTGTCATGCGGTCCCACGTGTCATGATGTACCAAGGCAATGCGCGTGTCCCTCTTGAGGCAGAAGCAATACTACGTGGTTTGAGATGATGGCGAACCGAAGTGTGAAATAATGGTTGCTTCGTCCGTCTGGGAAGGTGCGGCATTGTGATTTGACGTCTCATTGCTCATTACTACTACTGGGCCGGTACGAGTGGGGTGCGTCCCCCTGCTGTTCTGCAATGTTATTTGGTGCTTGACACATCGACCTGGTTGCTATATGTCCCACATGTTGGCGACAGGAAGTACAGAATTCCTTAAAGGGATCGTCGACGGAGGAGTATACTACAGAATTCATGAAAGGGAGCGACTTAGTTTTGGAAAAATCTGTTTTTACGGAGTACGTACCCACTAGGGTTTATAGGGCTTATCTAAAGAACATCCGTTTTTCCGTTTGATAAGTCTCAATTCTACTATACTAGTAGTAGTACCATTACATGTTGGATTTCGAGGTGCGTTAGATCACCCGACGCAAGCAGTGTCAAGAGGAAACTAACCAATGCATGTACAAGTTCATGGAAATTTAGTGGTCATTCATGCATTCATTCTAATTAATGCCTCGGTAAACATAAATTCTTGAGAAAAACGAGCGTACTAATTACTTGTGGAAACTACGAAATTAATTCGACCACTCACCGTCTACCTTGGTTGGAGAGATTTTGAAATTGAGCCATAAACTGGAAATGAGGGAGTAGTAACTTTTGTCTCGATTACTATTTGTGGCCTTGTATAGATGCAAAATGTATTTTTTTATAGTGACCTTGTATGAGTAAATGGAGGGAGTACTAACCAAAGTACGTAGTAGGGACAAGGAGTAAACGGAGGGAGTAGTAAAATTTTCTCCTCGTGTTGCGAGCCACCGCGCGTGTGGGCGAGGGAGCGGGCGTAAAGGCGTACAGTAGTAGTAGTAGTAGTAGTAGTAGTAGTACTACTACTACTACTACTACTACTACTACTCGTAAGCAAGCTTCACCTCATCCTGCGAGCCACCGCGGCCGTGGGCGGGGGAGACGGCGTACTAAGCAAGCTTCTCCTCGTTTTGCGAGTTGACGGGACACATCAAAAGTACTCCAGTGTATAGAGCCTTGCCTCTAAGGTAGGCCCCACATGGTTTGCCTCTTTTTTTTAATTTGACATAATGCGTCAAGTCACAATTTGTTTGTTCACCCGTGGTAGACGATCCTCCCTCCACCAAGTGGACAACCAGTACACGTGCCAAATTACCACGTGGGTTGCCTTTTTCGTACAGAAATGAGCTCCACCGTGTACGGGCGCAGGTGTGGTTGGGAAAGAGATGGGAGTACGTGCGCCGTGCGTGCACCTCTTCTCTTTGTGCACGTCCCCCACCTACGTGGGTGTGTGTGAGAGAGATACAAACCTAGACATAATGCGCCGTCCATCCCCATGCCTCCACCCAGTCCGACCACCAGTCACCACTACGCCCCACTCCTCCTCACCTTATCTCTCATCTTTCTCCCTCCATTTTTATATACAAGGGGCCACTATCAAAATTACAATTTGCGGATATACAAGGCCACTAACACTAATCGATGCAATATTAATGGTATTTGCCTCATGGTACTAGCAAAGGAGGACATTAATTATCCCTTGCATGCATGCGGGAGTTTGTAAAAAAATGCATCTTGATGTTCTGTGCAATGCACGGGCATCTTGCTAGTCCATGAAAACAACACATGGAAAAATTCCATGACGAATGAGGTATTTGAATCTGTTGGGAGGGGCTGTTTGGATCTTGCCCGGGGTAGCCAAAATATTGGCGACCTTTTGTCCACCGGTGCCTTTGCCACCGATGAACGAGGAATGGCTCAGGTGCTCATGCTGTCATGCATCCTCCAGCGCGCACGTTGGTGACGAGCTCGCACGAGCTGTGTTTTTTGTCCCACAACGCCGCCCGAGCCGCCCGCAGACCGACCGGCGACCTGCAAATTACGCCATCCAACCGTAGCCGCACACATTGTGACAGCAACTCAACCAACCGGACGAAATTCACGCAAACACGTAGACAAACTGATATTTCATATAAACAACGACGGAAATCATATAAAATACTGGATTTTCATACAAACATGACGGATTTCATTACATTCAAATGAACTACGCGGTGCTAGTTCTGGACAACATAGGTATATAATACCTGGCCTAAATGGTCGTCCGCTGATCGATTTGTGTTCCTCATGTCCGGCAGCACGATCACCGGACTGCCGGGAGCCCCGGAGGTATATGCTTCAGCGCAAAGGACGGCTCGCTTCCCCACTGCCCAACTGATATCATTGGCTGGTGCCGAAGATGATGGTGGCCGGCACCGGTTCGAGTTCATCACTAGCCACTACTTCACCATGGCCGGCACCAGCTCGAGTTCATCTTAACATTCCCCTCTTCCATGGAGCCCATGCGGGGTCGACGAAGGTCCTCGCAACAAAAGGATCCGGCAAGACACCTGATGTGTACGCCGGCGTCGCCTCCGCGGTGGCCTTCATGGGACCCAAGCGGCGGTGGCCTCCCATGTTCTACTTCTCCTCGATGATGGCGGCGGACGCGGAGGCGCTGGCCACCGACTCGACGCTCTCCGCGCACCCGACTTCTGTCGCTGCTTGCATGGCGTAGCCGCCGCCATGGGAGTCTCGGCCACAGAAATGGGAGACGCGGTACGAGGTGGCGGCATGGACGGCAACAATGACACCCGTGTGCCGCTCCTCATCGAGCTGGCCTGGAGCGGTGAGTTGCTGAACCGCGCGCCGGCTTGGGGCGACAACTGGCTCCGTCGGGCGAGGGGAGGGAGATGGATCAGCGAGCTGCATAGCTCGTATCTGGCGGGCTACCCAGCCGGCTTGGATGCGGAATAACTACTCTTCGTAAGCCATTGTAAGAGTGGACAAAATGGTGGAGGAGATAGGGGAGCAGCGGAGGTGTGCGATTCTTGGCCGGAGTTTGGCCTCGTTTAAATAGGAGATTAAATAGACGGCGGACGGGAGGAGCTCGGCCGGCGTTGCGTTTAACGCCAGCCCGGTCATGAACGGACGTGTGTCCAGAGTGGGTTTCTTGGCTTCCACACAGGCGGGTTTCATGGAGGCGTTTGAATGCGGAACAGAGGCGTGTTCAGTCGGGCGTGCCGCGAGTGGCGCCCTTGACTCTGACCTAGGACACCGCGCCGTTCTTCCACTGACGTGTGGGCTCTTTGGGTGCATGGCCTGCATGACAGTGACCAACGCAGGCAGCGCACAGCAGAGGAACCTTTGGTGGGCCAGGGCGGTCAGAAGCGGGCATTTCATAAACCGATGATTGTTCATTAAGTGTGACGTCATCTTTTTCATGTAGATTAGCCTACTATGTTAATAGCCCGTTTGATACGTTGTGATTCATAAAGACCGCTGCAAACATCAATGTTCTGCTTATCACAGATAAGATTGATTAATACCCGTAACAATCCATGTCCTTAACAAAGGGTCCATGCACGTATAGGTTGAGTGTGTGTCTTGCGTCGTGTGCTGTGTGCATGCAGGCGTGCGAGTGTTGCGTGCGTGCAAGGGTACGTTTCAATGTTGCATGCATGGGTGCGTACATGCGTGTGTTCGTGAGTGCATGTGTATGTGTCAGTGTTGCACGCCAGCATGCGTGCGTGTGTACGTGTCAGTGTTGCACGCCTACATGCGTGCGTGTCTTGCGTGCATGCATGTGTACATGCGGGGTGAGGCTACACGTCAGTCGACTGACTTTTTCATCTCTGGTCATTAGATTTTCCAGCCGTTGGATACGAAATCAAGGGCCTCCAGTTTATTATCAAACTCCACCCCCCTGAGCCACCAGCCACCATCGGCCGAACTGCCAGCCCCCGCCGCCCACGGCCGGCCCGCCCTCCCCGAAACCACTCTCCACCGCCGGTCCGCCGCCGCACCGGCCATCCCTCTAGCCCCCCTCTGAGCTTTTTCTCCAGGGATCCCCACCCCACCGCCCAACGAACGCCCCCCAACCGTCGGTGACTGCCAACCAGAGGTCTCATGACTTCGAATACCCACCGACCACTAATTTATGACCATTTCTGTCCTTCATATACGCGCTGACGAGTGGGCCCTATGGTAATGTGCGCTGCTGAATGTGGACCGTTTGACTGGTGAATTGATCGTGTTATCAACAAATTACGGAGCTGTATGGTGAGCCTGTGACCGTATGATCACCCTAAAATGTACTCCTATTTTATTAACACATTACAAACTCAAACCACCATTTCTTTCTTTCATATACGGGCTGACAGGTGGGCCCCACAGTTACGCGCCCCGATGGTGCAACACTAGTTGCGCCGCGTGGAACGTTTGATTGTGTCATCAACAAAATACAGAGTTGTACAGTTGAGCCAGTGACCGTATAATCATGATATGTATTTGTTTAACACGGTACAGACGCAAGGGCTCATATATACGCGCAAGCACTCACCGCTATAAGCGCACACACGCGAACCCCACCCCTATGAGCACCTTCGAGAGAGTGGGCCAGCATATATGATCTTGAGATTTTACGAAGTCACCATAGGTGCCTCGTAGTCGAGTGGAACGTCTCCTCCCACTGAATGTACATCGCTCGAAAATATTGAAATTAACACAAGATAAATGCGAGCACCGGGACTTCAACCTTGGTGGGCTCGAGAAACCAGTGTCCTCTAACCATCCAACCACATGTTGGTTAGAACGACAAAATGTATGTGGTGACCGTGATGAGCTTATTCTGAAGTCCAGTGACCATATCGTGCTTTCGCTTCAAATACAATGACCGTAAGTGTCGTCAACAAAATACGGAGCGCGCATCAAATGCAAAGTCCCTCAGTGTCATCAACAAAATATGGAGACGTATCGTGAGCTAGATACCGTTGTACTATTGTATATGCTTATTTTCTTAGTGACCGATTGCATGTGTGGTGTGGTGGGCACATCATTTCTAGTTGTGGTGGGTCAACATGAAGACTCATGGGTCGGTTCCATCCTGCGCCACATATAGGTTGGACCGAGATGTGTTATATCAAGACCCATGTGGAGGACTCGGTGTACAACATGAAGCTACCAGAGTCGCGGAGGACTCTATCCCCACCGGTGATAAGCCGACTATATATGATTTGTAACCCTAGGCCCTTAGTATGTTATACAAGCTTGGGGGCTAGTTCGTCGATAGTATACACACACGCACAATGCCTGGTACTCACGAGTACTTTGTACACACCCCTATCACTAATATACAGTACCAGGAGTAGGCTCTTTCTTCAACTGCAAGGGTCCGATCCGAACTAGGGTAAAACTTTTCCTCGTATTACCATCCAGCCTAACAGCCAGGGATATCCTACCGAATGATATGATGAAATCATATCTGGCAACTACTAAGAGAGAGGTGTGTCGGGGGGGCAATGTGTGCGAGAGAGGCCTAAAGATAATGTGCGTGCGGGAGACACGTAGGCACATATATGTGCGTATAGAGGGCTAGTAGAGACCGTGCATGTGTATATATGCATGTGAGAGAAATAGTGTTTTCCAACTGAGATTAATGAAAAGAGTGGTACATAGTAGTCAGAAAGAGAGAGAGAAACAAAGAGAGCATGTGCGTGAGACACCCCGACACCCTGAGAGAGATTGTGAGCATGTGTGAAAGAGAAATGCCGATGCATATAAAGTGTGTGCACTTATGAGTTAGATAGAGAGATATATAACACGTTTGTGAGAACAAGGCGAGGCATAGTGCATCTACGTGTAAAAGGCGGTTCTACGTATTAAATTAAAATATAAATGGCATTATTATTTTTGGATGAGATCATGAATTTTGCAAATTGCGTATGGACGAAAATTGTTCTATCAGACACCCATACTCTATTGAATTCTAGCATGCGCATGTGTTTATTTCATATTATCGATCCATAGAGTGAGAGCAGTTTGAAATACAGGCAATGGATGCTTTTGCAATTCATATATAAACATTAATTAGTGCACTCCATGTTTTTAGTGTGAAGCACTTTATACATTTTTCACTTGCATGGATACATTCCAAATTGCTAGCTACGAAATAGAATACATGTCGAATTCAACATAAAGGGGGTTTCGAATATTCGAATTCATAGGAAGTGCATTCATCTATTTGAACCCGAGATAATGGCATTTGTAAATCAGATGTAAAAGGGGGCATCAATCTTTGTTGTGAGTTTGAACATGCTATATATATTCATACACATATCTAACTTTTTTTGCAACCAAGGAGATTATATCTGGAACCATGCATGAACTGTGGTAAGCTGCATATTTTTTAATATATACTCGTGTACAATGTATATTCAAATGTACCCCCTTCATTCCAAAATAATCGTAGCTTTAGGATTTTCAAGAGTAAAGATTTGTAAAGTTTGACAAATCCTGAAAGTTCAATTCAAGAGAACCGAAAACGTTAATGCTTGTGCTCCCAAATATTGAACGAAGCGCCAAATAGGCCTCTGGTCACCCGAAACCACGCGAGACTAATGTTTTGGTGGTAGGAAATTACTGTCCTGACTCTGGCCCGTGTAGCCTATCGGCCCGATGTCCAAAGGTCTAAACCGGAGTAGGTTTGTAACTTCACTAAGACGCCAGTCTCAACCGCCTCCGAGAAGCATTCATACGCCGTGGGCGCCTACCCATGCGCTCGGCCAAAATCTATCCCGCCCACATTTGGGACACCTAACATGACTGTCCTACCCCCAACCCGCAACATGTCCGAAATTTTAGATGGGGGCAAAGTTTGTAACTTTCCCCAAATTTCAAACAAGCGTGTCTCAAACCGAAACATTGTTCCCCCTTAGTTCCCCGCCTCCCTCCGTTTTCCCATTCATACTCCGTGGGCGCGAAAACGCCCTCTCCACCAGCCGCGAAACCCCAGCCTCCTCCGCCCTCCACCCCATAGCGGCCAATCCACCGCCGCCCTCCTCCATCACGACAAAGCCGGTACCCCGACATCGTCGTCCAACGCAACCGCAACGCCCTCAAGGACTTAGCAGCTAAAGGTGAGGCAGAGCTGCCTCCACGACGCCGACGTGCGCCGTACCAGAAGCACCCCGGCCACGCCGTCCTGCACCTCACTGCTGCGGATCCACTGTCGCAACCGTCCACCGCACCGGAGCTGTTCCCGCTACGCCGTCGTTCGCTGCCTCGGATCTGCTTCCCCGCCGCCGACAGATGGCCACCGCACCACACTCAACAACTTGGCCGTGGGTTCGTCCAAGGCTGCACCGTCCTCCACAACTTCTGGTTTCCGGTGAACAACAAGAAGATCGTCGGAAAAACAGAAGGAGGACACAGCACTGCCAGCAGAAAGAGGTACTCCTCTTCCATTATTCGTGCAAATCTTACGTCTCCGCTCACACCGTATTCATCCCATGAAAGAAACTAGTTGAACGCTTCTTACTGCATCTTCTTCGTGATACTAAATGCACAAGGTTTTCTCCCTTTTACTATTTCACCTTTGCTAGAGGTCAGTAGCCCGCCTAGATTTCAATTCAGGGTCAGTCGAACCGCAATTAAAAGAAGCAGCACCCGCTTAGGCGTGCGGAGCACCTAGTTCGCCTATTCCGCGGGGAAGCGGCGCATCGGTGTCTATCATAGGGGTGTGGGGCGTAGGAGCTGCTTGCGCCTGATCTGGAGGTCGGCGGGGCTTGAATGGATGGCCGGGGGGCGGTGCCAAGCACGGCGGTGCGGTGAGGTCGTGGGGAGGGCGCAGGCAGGGGAGGAATACTAGGCCGGTGGTCGCTAGCGTTTCAAGGAAGATCGTCAACACTGACTGGCTGGAGGTAGATGAAGGCGATCTGCCCGTTCTTTGTACATCGGACGGTGCAGAAAAAATGGACTGACCTATTTGCTTTCTGTCGACTATTATTTTCATAGAATCCTATAGTAATTTAGTGTGCCATGCATGTTGTAGAGCTATCATATGTCTCCCGTCATTTATTTCTCACCGACCTGCTATCTGCTACCTTTACAATGTACTAATTGTGCACACACTTCACCCATACTCACACTATTGTTTTTTTATGCATGGGTATTTCAGACTCTAATGCAGTGTTGATGAATGCAGAAAAGAAAAGACAGAAGTCGCTCTAGTGTAATTCGAAGATAAGCACTAAGCGTTTCAGCGCTCTAATGGGTGCAGTGTCAGCAGTTGGAGATAGTAAACGTAGCTCTGCAGTTGATGATCTCAATTGCCACACACAACCATCCCAGGTGCTTGCTTTAACTTCACGCTGTCAAATGTGGTTGCATGTTGCATATGGTGTCTAGCTTGTATTGCTTCCAATTTGGTTAAATTGCATCTGCTTACTTTACACATTATACCTTTGATAATGACATGCCTTCCTATTTTTGATACATACTGCATATGTCTATTAACCATGTTCATACATCAAACTAATGCTCTTTTGTATCCGTCGTCAATCGCTTATGATGAGACAGTCACCCGAGTGGGTTACTATGAGACGTCCTACTCGTTTAAAGAGTGCAGTGTCATCCTCCCCACATGATTCTCAAGAAATAGCAAGGCTAAATGAAGATAGTCAACATAGCTCTCTAGTTGATCACCACAATTCCCCCACACCACCATCGCAGGTGCTTGCTCTTACTTGGCAGTCTGATATGTGGTTGCATGTTGCATATGGTGTCTACCTTGTAATGCTTCTAATTAGGGTAAATTGCCTCTGCTTAGTTAACACATTATACCTGTGAATATAGCATGCCTTCCTGTTTTTGGTACATACTACGTCTTTCTATTAACCATGTTCTTACATCAAACTACTTTTCTTGTGTATCCCTCACCATGCTCCTAATTTGTTAAATTGCATCTCCTTAGCTTACACATTATACATGTGAATATGACACGCCTTCCTATTTTTGGTACATACTACATCTGCCTATCACACCATGTTCTTACATCAAACTACTGTTCTTGTGTATCCTGCGTCTATCGCTTATGATGAGACAGTCACGCGCGTGGGTTAATATGAGACGCAATACTCTTATAAAGAATGCAATTTCATCCTCTCAACATGATTCTCAAGAAACAGCAAGCCTAAATGAAGATATTGAACGTAGCTCTGTACCTGAAGACCGCACTTCCCCTACACCACCATCACAGGTGCTTGCTCTAACTTCGCAGTGTGATATGTGGTTGCATGTTGCATACGGTGTCTAGCTTGTAATGCTTCTAATTAGGGTAAATTGCATCTGCTTAGTTTACACACTATACCTGTGAATATGACATGCCTTCCTATTTTTGGTACACACTACATCTATGTGTTAACCTTGTTCTTACATGAAACTACCTCTCTTCTGTATCCTGCATCAATCACTTACGACGAGTCACCTTTATTCGTTGCATATTGCATATTATTTCTAGCCTGTTTCCATGTATTGCTTCTAATTTGGTCAAATACATTTGTTAGGGCACCCTTTTGATTTGGCAGAGTGATATTGGTTTCATCTTTCATATGCTTTCTAGCTTGCATCGATTCTAACAAGTTCAAGCACCTTGTGCTTAGTTTACACTTTATACATCGTACATATCAATATGTCACGCCGTCCTGTTTTTCATACATATTCCATCCTCCTATCATGCGGCTGCCTTACATGAAAGTAGTGTTCGTCAGTATCATGCATCAATGAGTTCTGAGAGCAAATTTTATTCCTTTTTCTTGTGGGTTTGACTTGACAAGGCAAAATCGAGAAAGGGGAAGAAAAAGAGTAAGGAAGGCGATGATGGTGGTCCTCTGCAGCAATGTAAACGGAGCATCTATACCGATTCTCCTTGTACTGATAGTGCATTACAAGGTCCAAGTCTTCGCTCCCCTACTCCACCATCCAAGGTGCTTGCTCTAACTTGGCAGTGTGATATCTGGTTGCATGTTGCATATGGTGTCTAGCTCGTATTGCTCCTAATTAGTGTAAAATGCATCTCCTTATCTTACACATGATACATGTGAATATGACACACTTTCATGTTTTTGGTACATACTATATCTGTCTATCATACCATGTTCTTACATGAAACTACTCTTCTTGTGTATCCTGCATCAGTCACTTATGATGGGACACCTTTAAGTTGGCAGTGTGATATTGGTTTGCGTCTTGAATATGATTTCTAGCATGTATTGCTTCTAGTTTGATGAACACCACCTATGACGAGACAGTTTTAACTTGGCAGAGTGATATTGATTGCACCTTCCATATGGTGTCTTGCAGTGTTTCTAATTTGCTGAAGTGCCTTTTGCTTAGTTACCACATCATAGGTGTGAATATGTCAAGCCGTCCATTTTTTCATACATATTCCATCCTCGTATCATGACTTTGCCTTTCATCAGAGTAGTGTTCATCAGTATCATGCATGAATGAGTTCTGAAGAGCGAATGATATTCCTTTTTCTTGTCGGTATGACCTCGCAATGCAAAATCAATAAAGCTGAAGGAAATTAGCAAGGCATTGGATGATGGTGGTCCTTCCGAGCAAATGAAACGAAGGTTCTCTACAGATTCTACTCCTCCATCCTCCCAACAAGATTCGCAAGACAACGCAAGGCTAGACAGTCAACGTAGCTGTGTAGATGATGAGCACATCTCCCCTACTCCACCATCACAGATGCTTGCTCTAACTTGGCACTATTATATGTGGTTGCATGTTGCGTATGATGTCTAGCTTGTATTGCTTCTAAATTTGTTGAATTGCATTTGCTTACTTTACACATAATGCATGTGAATATGACATGTGTTCCTGTTTCTACATCAGACTACTATTCTTGCATATCCCGCATCAGTCACTTATGATAAGGCACCTTTAAGTCGCCACTGTGATATTGGTTGTGTCTTGCATATGATTTCTAGCATGTACTGCTTCTAATTTGTTGAAACGCCATACAGTTTGAACTTGGTAGAGTGATATTGGTTGCATCTTTCATATGGTGTCTAGCTTGCAGTGCTTCTAATTTGTTGAAATGCCTTCTGCTTAGTTACCACATCATAGGTGTGAATATGTCACACCATCCTGTTTTTCATACATATTCCATCCTCGCATCATGTGTTTGCCTTTCATCGAGTAGTGTTCATCAGTATCATGCATGAATGAGTTATCAAGAGCGAATTTTATTCCTTTTTCTTATCGGTTTGACTTCACAATGCAAAATCATTACAACTGAAGGAAATTAGTCCGGCAGTGGATGATGGTGGTCCTTCGGAGCAACTCAAATAGGGGGTCTCTACAGATTCTACTCCGCCACCCTCCCAACAAGATTCACAAGACACACAAGGCTAGACAGTCAACATAGCTGTGTAGATGATGAGCACATCTCCCTACTCCACCATCACAGGTGCTTGCTCTAACTTGACACTATTATATGTGGTTGCATGTTGCGTATGATGTCTACCTTGTATTGCTTCTAACTTGAATTGCATCTGCTTACTTTACACATAATTCCTGTGAATATGACACGTGTTCCTATTTCTAGAACATACGTGTACATGATGAGCACATCTCCCCTACTCCACCATCACAAGTGCTTGCTCTTACTTGGAACTGTTATACGCGGTTGCATTTTTCGTATGATGTCTAGTTTGTATTGCTTCTGATTATGTTGAATTGCATCTGCGTAGCTTACAACTTATACCTGCAACGATCACTTACCCATAAGACACATTTAACTTGGGACTGTGATGTAGGTTGCACCTTGCATTGTCTTCTAGCTTGTACTGCTTCTAATTTCTTGAAATGACACTTACGACAAGACACTTTTTACCTGATAGAGTGATATTGGTTGCATGTTCATATGGTGCCTAGCTTTCATTTCTTCTAATTTTGTTGAAATGCCTTTCGCTTATTGTTTTTTCATACATGTTCCATCCTCCTATCATACGTGTGAATATGAAACGCTGTCTTTTTTTGTATATATTCCATCCTCCTATCCCGCGCTTGCCTTACATCAAAGTAGTGTTTGTCTGTATCATGCATCAACCAGTTATGCAGAGCTAATTTTATTCATCTTCTTGTGGTTTTGACT
This sequence comes from Triticum urartu, assembly GCF_003073215.2. NCBI lineage: Eukaryota > Viridiplantae > Streptophyta > Magnoliopsida > Poales > Poaceae > Triticum > Triticum urartu. Next base: position 565,959,103 of record NC_053027.1, read on the forward strand.
TCATAAGGCAATATCAGAAAATAGGAAGGAAAAGGGTAAGTTAGGGGATGTTGGTGGTCCTCCGCACGGACGCAAATAGAGACTCTCTAGATTTGCCACTGCTACTGCTAATGAAGTTGAAGTCCCAAGTCTACATGAGGAGTTCATCTCCCGTAGTCCACCATCCCAGGTGCTTGCTCTAAGTTGACAGTGTGATAATTGGTTTCATGTTGCATATGTTGTCTAGCCTGTATTTCTTCTATTTTGATTAAATTGCACCTGCTGAGTTTATACGTTATACATGTGCATATGACATGGCTTTCTGTGTCTAGAATGCACTGCATCTATCTATCATACCATGTTCTTACATCAAAGTACTGCTGTTGTGTATCCCGCATCAGTCACTCATGATTGGACGCTTTTAACATGGCAGTTTGATAGTGATTGCATCTTGCATTGATTTCTACGTTGTACTGCTTCTAATTTTTCGAATTGCCACATATGACAAGACACTTTTAACTTGGCAGAGTAATATTGGTTGCATCTTTCATATGGTGTCTAGATTGCATTACTTCTATTTTCTTGAAAATCCTTCTGCTTAGTTTGCACATCGTAGCTGTGAATATGTCATGCCGTCCTGTTTTTCTTACATATTCCATCCTCATACGGTTGTCTTACATCAAAGTATTGCTTGTCTGTATCATGCATCAATGAGTTCTGAAGAGTGATTTTATTCTTTTGTGTTGTGGGTACAACTTGACATGGCAAAGTCAAAAAAGAGCAAGGAAAATAATATAGTAGGGAGTGTTGTTACTCGTCAGGTGAAACGGAAAAGGTTCCGCCGTCGAGATTCTGCTGGTACTTATAGTGCCGTAGAAGGTCCAAGTCCACCGGCTAAATCTACAAACACAGTATCACCTGCTCCACCAGCTGCAACATCTGCTTCAACTGTACTAGCATCTCAACCAATTACTCATTCGTTTGCTCCGGAACTGGCCAGTTCCCAAGCTGCCTTCACACCTAACACTACTTCCGAAGCACTGCTGACACAACAGGACTTGGCAAGATCAAATGAACCTCATGAGCATCAACACCACGACGGTACCTGACCGAGTCAAGTTGCAGTTGCATGCTCCTTTATATGTACTCTCACAGTTTGATGTACACTAACACTTTCCATATTCGTTGTTGAACTAGCACCACGGCGCAAGCGGAAACACATATCAGGGATAATGCTTGACAGATTAACAAAATCTAAAGGAGGAAGAATGGATATCCATTTTGAGGCAGGTTTAAAAAGGCCACGTGATGCTACAGAGTCAGCCAAGTTAGTATCAGAGGTAGCCGTTGCCGTTAGGTGTCATGCACGTATCCTCCCAACGTGGATCCAGTACATGAATGAGAAAGACAATACCCAGTTTAACACCTTCCTTGACCATTTATCTGTAAGTAATGTTATTCATCTCAATTAGTAATATTGTCTTGCTCTATCCCATACTTTCTAGCTTCCTCCTAATAAGACTCACATTCTTTTTTCAATAGATGAGGTTCGTTGGATCCAAAAGATGATGCAACTAAACAAGCATGCACTCATGTTTTTCAGTCTGCTCTGTGACAGTATCGGTACCACCTTAGAAAATCCCACTTTGAAGGCAAGGCTAACAATGAAATCGCCCAAACATCTCCAGTGGAATATATTACAGATGAAGACTGGATAGCCCTCGTTAAACACTGGTCTGATCCAAAGTATCAGGTAGGCTATATGTATTTGATCAGACCACATATTGAACTTGTATTTATGTATGTGCCTTACAAGTGTATCTTCTTCTAGGCTAACTGTTTGAAGAACAAAACCAACCGTTCTAAAGTGAAATTCCAACAGACAACATGATCTCGTAGCTATATTGCACACTGCGAGGCTCTTGTAAATAGCTGCTACTTCCTTCTTTTTTGTGCCATATTATCGTATCTATATTGACTTGTTCCAAATACAGAGGAAATCCCGTGCGGACCAAAAAGAACCTGAACCGAATGCAGTGCAAATCTTCAAGGATTGCCACACCAGCAAGATGAAGAGAATGAGCACACCAGTTCAAGCCGTTGTTGTAAGTCCTTACTCGTCCTGCCTTGAGCTGATTGGTACTGTGATGTGTTCATTTAACTACTTGGTTTGCAGCCAATGTCAGTTACTCTGTTCACTTTTATTCACAGTTGTCTTAACGTATCATTTCACCTTACATGGTTTAAAAGAGATGAAGGATATTCTTTTGGTCTTGATCTGTAATCTAGTTGTTATGTTCACGTGCGCACACAACGATAAAATAGCCTGTTTGTTTTATATCTGTTTGCCCATGATATGAATGATGTCATACTATGTTCATCCTACTTTAAATCATGTCTTTTTATCCTTAGATGTCAACGAATGTGAGGAAATAAACAATATAGTAGGCATGCTACACGGACATATGTTCCGAAAGTGATTTTATTATGTAGTTGGCACTACAATACATGCTAATGTATTACAGTAGTTCACCAAAATAAGTTATGTATAAATGTTTAACCTACTTTGTTTGTTTTTGTCTCATTAGTAACTTATCTGGTACACTAATCTACAAGTTCAAACTTTCAGGAAGCTATGGAACAAATGATTGAACAGCCACAACCACGTGAAGGTGACGAGGCTACTACAGGCACAATGTCACCTCTTGCTGCAGTGCATCAGTATCTCTTCACTAATAGTGCAAAAAGCACCTTCCTGCGTAATTCTGGGTTGGTTGTCAAGGTAACCTTGTCCAAATCGCCTACTGTCGTGGGTTTGTCACGGCAAATGTCCTCATGAAAGGACTTAGTCATGGAGCCATCGCAACGGGTTAGCTTAAAGGGGTTAAACCGGACAAGAGGACACGAGGAGTTTATACTAGTTCGGCCCCTTCGGTGAAGGTAAAAGCTTATGTCCAGTTGTGATTGGTATTGCTAGGGTTTCAACGACCAGGGAGCGAATCCGCTTTGACTGGCCCTCGAGTTGTTGTTTTCTGCCTTCAAACCGTGGCCGGGTCATCCCTTTATGTACACAGGTTGACGCCCGCCGGTTTACAGAGTCCCGAGGCCGGATCATAGAGGTGTCCGACTCGGTCTCTATTCCTCTAACTTACAATACAAGTTTACATGATAAAGTCGGTTTACATCTACAGGATTTAATCCGTATTTGGGCCTTGGGCCTTCTTAAAGCGACAGTATCTTCTCATCTTCATGCGCTTCAGTCTTCATGGAGCTAATCCAGCCATGCCTAGCCGGTTTACCTCCAGTAAATATATCCCCAACATTAGGCCCCAGATTGATTTGAACCTGTTCATGTCAATCTCTGTCGGTGTCAAAACCGGCGGATCTCGGGTAGGGGGTCCCGAACTATGCGTCTAGGCGGATGGTAATAGGAGACCGGGGACACGATGTTTTTACCCAGGTTCGGGCCCTCTCGATGGAGGTAAAACCCTATGTCCTACTTGATTAATATTGATGATATGGGTAGTACAAGCGTAGATCTACCACGAGATCAGAGAGGCTAAACCCTAGAAGCTAGCCTATGGTATGATTGTTTTTTCGTCCTACGGACTAAAACCCTCCGGTTTATATAGACACCAGAGAGGGCTAGGGTTACACAGAATCGGTTACAATGGTAGGAGATCTACATATCCGTATCGCCAAGCTTGCCTTCCACGCCAAGGAAAGTCCCTTCCGGACACGGGACGAAGTCTTCAATCTTGTATCTTCATAGTCCAGGAGTCCGGCCAAAGGTATAGTCTGGCTATTCGGACACCCCCTAATCTAGGACTCCCTCAGTAGCCCCTGAACCAGGCTTCAATGATGACGAGTTCAGCCTGCAGATTGTCTTCGGCATTGCAAGGCGGGTTCCTCCTCCAAGTACTTCATAGAAGATTTCGAACACAAAGGTAATGTCCGGCTCTGCGAAATAAGTTTCCCCATATTGCCATAGAGAGAATAATATTTACACAAATCTAATCTGCTGACATATTCCATAGCGTGACATCACACCACGACCAAGTCTTTATTCGAATCGTTTTACTGTCCCACCTCAGCGAGTTTAGCGAGGCGATTTCCTTGGCACGTCTTGTCAAAGCAGAGATCGTGTCCCCTTATTCCGGGATTCTCATCAATACGGGCGTGGGTAACCCAGTCGTAACCGTTGGTATGTTTTCTCGATCAAAGGCGAGTCCCAAACGGTCACGGGGAGGGCCCTTGGTATTCAACCTCTTATAAAGAGAGCAAGGCCTTACTCCTTTCTTTCAATCTCAAACGAGTTCGCCCTTCGCCTCGAGTTCCAACACCCAAGGCTCCAGATTTCAGGCGCTTCGGACCTTCGACAATGTCCGGTTCCGACCTTCGAGGCCGATGGATGCCCTCCTCCGTCACGGAGGAGGACGTGCTGAAGTTGAGAGAGGCCAGGTTCTTGACCGGCGAAATCTGGCATAGGCTGCCTGCTCAAGGGAAGGTCATTCCCACTCCCAAGCCTGGTGAGAGTGTAGTGTTCATGTCTCACTTCCTTCAGGGGCTAGGCTTCCCGACGGATCCCTTCATGAGGGGCTCATGTTTTATTATGGGCTGGAATTTCACGACTTAGCTCCGGAGTCCATCCTCCATATTTCCTCATTCATTTTCGTGTGTGAAGCCCTTCCTCCGTATTACTCCTCACTTCAGACTATGGCTCAAGACCTTCAAAGTAGAGCCAAAGATGATCGAGGGACGGCACGCGGAGTGCGGAGGTGCTTTTATAAGCAAGAATGCTGGTGCTCCAGGTCTCGAGGGCTCTTTTCAAGAGGAGTCCAGCTTATGGCAACGAGAGTGGTTTTACATCACCGTTCCCAGGGGCACCAAGTGGGTGGCGCCACCTACCTTTCGCTCGGGTCCCCCACCACAGCTAGTGTCATGGGTCAATAAAGGACTGGTCTGGGGGCCATCCAAGGACATGCCCTTGTTGTAGGGCCGCATTCAAGATCTCTTAGAAAGAGACATTAGCCTGGTCGTGGTGACGTAGGTCATGTTGATCTACCGAGCCTTGCCCGGCAAACGTCGCCCCCTTCACCTGTGGGAGTTCAATCCGGAGGGACGAGCTCTCCAGCATTTCATGGGCGCAACGCCCGTGGAGATGTACAAATTGTTCTTCGGATCACAAGCAATGTGTCCGGACTTGACCGAGGATGCAGGCCTGAGCTGCAGTCGCCCGGATACTTAAGTAAGTAGCCTTGTGCCCGGACTCGCTATCCGTATATTTATCATAAAACTGCCCCTAAAAGAGTTGTCCTTTAAACTGGAGTGGATATCGAAAGCAAAGCTAATCAGGTGTCTGGCCCCCCTCCCCGAGACCACGCCGGGTCCCGTGCTAGTCAGGATGTTGGAGGTTGTGCCTTCGAAGGAAAGTGAGGGAGGGGACAAGGAAGCTACAGCCTCCTCGAAGGAGGTTGTCCGGAAGGGAGGAATCGAAAATTCCTCTCCTCAGGGGAAGAAGAGGACCGCCTCTGACGACCCAGAGACCATGGCCTCAAAGCGGGGGAAGAAATCTTCGTCAGAGGGTCCTGCGCCGGGGGATACTTCGGCCGAATTATGCCCTCAAGGGGATCAGCCCTCCACCGAGCCGTAAGTAGAGAGGAGTTTTTCTTTTTAAGAAATGAGAGAAATCCTTGCATTATATCCGAGAAGAGTAATCGAAAATTTACCTTGTAGCTCGGACCTTAGACCTTCTCAGCAGAGCTCGTCTTCGGGGGATATTCTTCCAGAGATGATGGAGAGCGGAACGCCTCCCCCTGCCATACCGCCTTGTGAGGCGGGCGACCCTGAGGTATCATCGCGGAGGGTTTCTCCGAATCCGGCAGGGCCGGAAGGTAGTCATATGGCCCCCCAAAGCCCTTCGCGTCCGGCCTTCGGAAAGGGCCATCAGACGAGTCCGGCACCATCTGGTGCATGGTCGGAGGAGCTGAAGGATCTGCTAGGGCGAGCATCTATCTCAGAGGAGCACCGTGCATTGATGGGTACGGTGATTGAGAGGATTTCATCCGCGGAGAGCAGATTGCATAAGGCCGTCAGGAGTTTGCTGACAGGTTTTGAGGTACGCGAAATAATGTACCCTTTTTGGATAGTTGCGCATAAATAAGATGCGCCCTGTGTAGATAGTAGCCCCTGAGACTCTGTGCGTTGTCAAAAGTGACGGCACACAGAGGATCATAATCCCAGGTCTAATATGTCGCCTTCATACATAGGTGGCGAAGTGTCGGGTGGCCAGCCGGACTGATGAATTTGCCGAGCTAAAGCGGCAACTTGACGTGGCAGATGCCAACATCGCGCTTGTCAACAAGCGGCTTTACGAGGCACAAGGTATGTAATTACTCCGGCTGCACCTGGTAAGAGGAGCTTTATGCCAATATCTTACAATGTGTGCGCTTGATGCAGATGGTGCTGCTGCCATGGAGAATCTTTGGGCAGAACTTGCCCGAGCCAACGAGCAAGCCAGGAAAAGTGGTGCCGCTGCCGGAAAGGCAATTGAAGAGCTGAAAGCCGAACATGCTGCTCACTGCCGTAGCAAGAAGGAAATGGCCGAGATGGCTGTGAAGCTGAAGAGCGCTGCTGACGGTTGCAAGCTTCTTGAAAAAGAAGATCAGGCAGAATAGACGGACCAGGAGAAGGCCGTTGCCGATGCCAAGGATGCTCGCTCTGTGATGAGAGCTATGAAGGAGGAGCTGCGTCAGGCCGGAGAGATCGCGGCTGGAAAGCCCTTTATGCTACGGAGGAAGTTTTGTGATCCTAAACATGCTCCGTTGGACCGGATGTGGAGTACGGCGGACAACTATTTGGATTTGGCAGCGAGTGCCACAGATGCGGTCGAACACTTCCGAGATCAAAAAGATCGCGAAGTGGAAAAGCTCTTTTGGTCGCAGTTCCACAATCCGGAGCGTCCACTGTCATTAGCCGATCATTTGGCCGAATGGGCCGAGCTAAATAGGTTGTCCGGACGCGCCATGAAGTATGTCATGAGTCATCTGTGGCCAGAGAGGCCAGAGCCGAAAAGTTATTTCAACTTGGTGCAGCAGTTCCTTGGTGCGGCGCCGCATATCAATGCGATGAAGAGGTCAGCGTGCATAGAGGGTGTTAGGTCCGGATTTTTGGGATATTAATTTCCCAAAAGCGGCCCTTGTGCTCACCAGCCCCAGGATTACTATTAGCTGATGAGACACCAACTTGTTATAGAAACTCCAACCAAACTACAAAATATGTAGTACAAGACCATTCTGGCCTATGGGTACAACAATTGGTTTCTAGTGGTTGATGGCGGAAGCGGTTTGTGGATCATCAGCGTCTATGGGACTCCATTTCCCACAGGAACAGCTGACCAGGATAACTCCTATCTTCGCGAGGCTGCTATCTCCGTTGTGTAGGTTCCGGGGCTGTCATCGCAACGCTCCTATCCACACAAGAAATCTGGCCAAGACAATAGCCAGGGACAAGCCAATGAGTACTTTGAATGTACTCGCAAACATTAAGAACACGGGTATAATATAGCCATTGATAATCATGTTTTGAAATATTCCATGATCACTTCATCAGATTATGAAATAAGGTTCATGATGCATGCACGCAGATCATTCAAATAAAACATGAGTAAACAATCAGGGAGTAGAAATGAAAAGCACCGATCGGGTGTCTGAAGCGACGCCTCGGAAGGATAATAATATGAAGCGCGCCTCAGTTGGGCATCTGTGCGACACCACATAAAGGGCTTATAAGTAAATGAAATAACAAGCATGCCACAGTCGGGCGTCTGTGCGACACTACATAAAGGGCTTATAAGTAAATGAAATAACAAGCATGCCACAGTCGGGCGTCTGTGCGACACCACATAAAGGGCTTATAAGTAAATGAAATAACAAGCATGCCACAGTCGGGCGTCTGTGCGACACCACATAAAGGGCTTATAAGTAAATGAAATAACACGCATGCCACAGTCGGGCGTCTGGGCGACACCACATAAAGGGCTTATATAAGAATAATCACGGTGAATATCCAGGAGGTAGAACCGTCCCAGGGATACTCATTAATTCAAATAACATAAATGATTAGTCCATAATAATAATAATCATAATCATCATACGTCACAAGTTATGATCCATGTTCTGGTTTAGTAGTTTCTCCTCCGAAGACCGACACTAAGACTGAGGCTTAACCCATCCCAGACTGTAGTCCTTAACCATGGACATGGCTATTAGAATAGGTTCAATATCTCTGCAGAGGGTGTACTCTTTACCCACGAGTAGCGGATTTCTTTAGTCCATCGGAACTAATTCCGTCTACGGTCTTTTAGTCGACAACACGCCTGACTTGCACACACCAGCTTAACTTTACTCGTGTATGGAATCACCCAGACACCTGTTAAGCAAAACTCTAAGTGGGGAGGCTACAACCTCGCGTAGCATGGGATCAAATTTTTATCGCACGCTCTAAGGGGTGGCCTCCCCTCTCGGTCCCAACCGGAAACACCCATGCCCCCGGACCAGGTGGCATGCCTACCAGCTACAACCGGTATCTTCCACCATGGCCTCTCTGTACGGTGTGTGCTAGGACAGGGGTTGACAACTTACTGAACCGTACCCTACCTACGGCAGGACAAGTGGCAGCACGAAACAAGTATGGGGGTTACTGGAACAAGACTCGATCTACGGCCGACTCAGGAGGCTTAAGTATTTCCTGCATGGTTAGCTCAAGAATTATATTTCACATCCATCAGACACAACCACCACTTATCATACCTCCCCCTGCCCTACCGGTCAAAACCATCTCGACGAGGGACAAGCTCGTGTCTACACAAGATAGAGGCTTTCCCGGGTCCTTCCCGGTAGGCATGAGAGGCATATGAGGGTGATTGCTATCACAAGTATGCCCATTTCCAACAGCAAACATTTCCATTTTTTGCACTCAAAGTGTATGATCATATCGTCACATAAAAATAACTAATGCTTCATGTTGAGGTGGGGTTATAACCGTATCAAACAATCCCCAAAATATATTATGCCAGGGTTCAGAATGCTTGCCTTCAAGGTGTGGAGAGGTGAGGTGCCTCCAAAACTTTTGAAAGTTATAATCTCCCTTCCAAATTCCTATTTTAAAATATTCAAATAACACATACTTTAAAAACAGTACAAAAAGTTGTCCTAATTATTTTTGAAATAAATCTTAAAATAAACTAGGTGAAATTTGAGAGAGGTAGGAAAAAGAATCAATTCATTTGGAGTTTTATTTAAAAAGATATAGCCAGTCAAAGTTTCAGTCAAACTCTGTTTTTAAAATAAACAGAAAAGAAAACGTTTCGACGAGAATACGCTTTCGAAGTAGGGAGACGTACTTTCGGCTGTTTGCGTTTTCACTTAAAACACGCGGGCGGGGCTGGGTCGCTGACAGTGGGTCCAGGGGGCCCACTGGTCAGGTTTGACCAGTCTCTCCCTCCTCTTCCTCTGCCCGAACGGAGGCGAGGCTCCGGCGATCAACGCCGGCGAACGGCGGCTCCCCGCGGGCTCCAGAGGGTGGGATGGATCCGCAAGACCGGGGCGGTCCTCCCGGTGGTCGTTGGGTCGGCGGGGGTGGAGGGAGTCGCCGGCGACGAGCTCGCGGCGGAGGAAGGCTTCGGGAGCAATGGGGGTTTGGGCTACGGTGGTTTCGATCATATGAGAGGCTGGGCAGCTCCGCGGTTGAGGGGAGTCGAGTGGTCGCTAGATGGACGGAGGGGCTCGGGTTGTGACGCACGGCACCGGAACGAGGCGGAGGCCGCACTGATCGGAGACGGGGAAGAAAGCTTCCCGCCGTCGATTGCTGGCGTGGTAACTCTAGAGAGGTGGCTTGAGGTCGCCTGAATGCTTAGTCGAGCTCGGGGTTCCCTTTTATAGGCGGCCAAGGTCGGTTCTGCGGCGGTCGTGGATAAGCTCGTCGGCGACCGTCATTCTGTAGGGGCAGGGCGACGTGGCGGCGACGAGCGCTAGCGGACACGTTTGCGAATGAGATCGAGCGTCCTAGGGGCAGCTGGCGCGCTGAGTGGTTTCGGGCGCGCCGTCCAGGGTAGGGCCACTGTGGCCGCCGCTGCCGCCAAGAGGGCCCTGGTCGGCGCTGTAGGGCGCCAGGGCGAGCTGGCGTGTGGTGAGTGGATGAGGTCGGGGTGCGGCTCTGCAGGCGAGCAAGGGCCGGGGCGCGACGCGGCGACCCGTGCGCACGCACGTGCAAAACGCGCGCTCTGGGCGCGCCCAGAGCAGCACGCTACGTGCTCGGCAATATGCCAAGGCATGCTAGAGTGCTTGAGCGGGGCTGGCAAATAACAGGACTAGGTTAGGGTTAGTGAGGAGATCAATGGACATGGTTGTTAGGTTCAGATGATCAAGTTCACAAAGCAAACTAATAATCATGCCAAATCTGCTTATACACCCAAGGTGTTCGACAGAATGCTAAGTGCATCTAGGCAACACTTGGGGGGGGGGCAACAGCTCCAGACCAGTGTCTCTTTAGATGAAGGAGAGGATGGCTAGGTCATTTGGACAAAGCCAGAAACTTGTTAGTGCAAGCTTTGCAAAACTTCAGTTTTGGACAAAAAGAACAATGCCTCATTGCATGCACTTAAAATCATCCAATGGTTCCACTCTCCTGGACTTAAGGGTTTTGTAGGATGGGCTATAAGTAGGAAAAAGCTCATGGTTACTAGAGCAAGATAAATTAGGGTTTCAGTAGAAAACTCCCAACTGGGCTGAATGAAAAAGAGGTTGATTCACTCAAATTTTTCAAAGAACATCAATGGGTTTTTGCATAAAGTTGCATAACATACTCCTATGAGTATCCCAAAATTTTGGTGGAAGCTAGAAAGAAATATTTAAAGGGGTTGTAGTGCAAAATTGCTCTTTGGACCAGATTTGAAAACTTGGTGTAGAGCTCAAAATATCCAAAGAATGAAATATATTTTTTGCATAAAAGTGATTTAAAAACATCACATGGCATCTCCAAATTTTGGTTGGAATTTTAGATGAATTTATAAAAGGGTTGTAGTACAAATGGGGCCCTAAAACCATGGGAAACCATTTTTAAAGAAATGAAGATCAGGAAAAAACAATTATATAATTAACCCCATAGATAAAAAAGTTTTCTTAAGAGGGTAAACAAGTCCCAATATATTTGGAAAGTTTTCACTTGGGGTAAAACTCCATAATAACCAAGAAAGGTTCTGAAATCAAAAGAAAGATCCAGAAAGTGAAAGTTTAAAATCTCCTGGCAACATTTTAATTAATAAAACAAGGCCAAATTTTTTGGGGTGTCACAACACTACCCCCCTTAAGAAAAATCTCGTTCTCAAGATTTGTTAAAAGCTGTTTTAAGAAAATATATGCAATAAAATGTGGCTACAGTGAGAGGGCAATAAGTGGTGTAAAACCACAGTGTGGAACACTGGCGCTGCGTGGAAAAATCTATGGGTAGGGGGAAAACGACAGATTTCTACGTTGGATACAGTAAATTTAGAATAAATCCTAAATTTAAAATACGCTGGTTGTACCTGAGAGCACAGTGCTCTCTCTAGCTGACAGGTGGACCTGGAGCCCATTGTTAGCCTGTTCTTCTTCCTCTGGCTCTCTCTTCTTCCTCTCTCCCGCGTGCTTTCCCGCGCTTTCTCCATCGGTGACGTCTAGCGCGTCGGGCATCTAGGCCGTACCCGCGGTAGTGCGCGGCGTGCTAGCTGCCGGTGCAGCGTGCACTCACCTCGCGGGCCAGCGTGCTGTTGGCACTGCTCGCGGATTCGCCTCCGAACACCGGCGATCGGGCGACGAGCGGCGCTGGTGGACTTCGCCCACCGTACACCGAGCTCGAGCTATAAAACGGCCGAGGTGCTTCTCTCTTCTTCCTCACACCTGGCCTCACTTCTCCTTCCCCTTCTTCCTCCTCCATTTCCGTTTACAGAAGCTAGAGGCGAGGTTATAATGGCGGAGGCGATGCCGGATTGGTACGTGATCCTGATGTGCGGAGGGCTGGCGGCATTGCTGGGGCTCTCCATGCTCCCGTGTGCGATGATCCTCGATGATCGTCGTGATGCTGCCGCTCGAGTGTTGGCTCTCCGCGGTGGCGGCGATCACGAGGAGTAGGTGTAGCGTCGGGTGTTGACTGTTGTCGGTATGCTGGGTAACTTGTACCCGGATGATTACCCACTAATCTCTCTTTCAGAGACTGTGGTGCGTTAGGGAGATGATTAGCCAGATGCAACATGGTTACATGGTGTTGCAAGTAGTGTATATGTCCGAGTGGTTGTGGCTGTGAGCCTGCTGCTGTGGTGCTGCGTGAATAAAATTCCATGTCGTGAGGAGACATATGCTGTAGCAACTCAGGGAAAAGAAATCTCACTCCAGGATTTCTCGCGAGGAAAAAATTAGTTAATCGAAATTTACAGCAGCGAAAATTACTCATTACAATTGAAACCAAATGTTCATCTCATCGCACAAGATTTAGAATAACACGCATGAGTTACATCACTTAACTAAACGCGAGAATAAAAGAACATAGCAGTGACGTCTAGAATGAAAATGGCAACTGGACGGGGTCCCGAGAAAACGTCTCTGGTACTGGGGTGCACTCTTCTTCTATCGGGGGAAGCGGATTGATCAGTCGATGAACGCGTCTCTCCTGGTCGGGCCTCAGTGGTCTGCCGGATGGCGATCTGAGGATTTAAATTAGCGAGGCTCTGGAGATAACCCATCATTCGCTGGGTCAAACGCTCTTGAGCGATGACATACTGGACAAGGTTGGCCAGTACTGGGTCTCTCTCAATTCGTCCACCGGGAAAAGATGTCACTTCCCTAGGTGCTGCACGGCTCGGAAAGTAATAATACCCTCGTTCGCTGGCATAGGGTACCGCGAATCAAAGGCGAACAATCGTTTCGTGTCCAGCCGCTTCTATGGCCATCTGCGGAGTTGGCATAGATTTCCCTAGGAAGGAGACTTCCGTTGGGTCCTGATTTGAGTTTACGGGAGGGATGTGCACTACTGCCCAATATTTCGAGGTGGAAGAGGTGATCCTCGATTTGAGCAGCTCGTACTGGGGTGGCTGGGTAGAACCCATGGTACTACAGGTAAAGTCCCACAATATTTTAACAAAACTACCCGGGGTTGCATCTAGGGTTCTCAGATAAATGCTAGGGCTCGGCATGGCAAGAAATGGTTGTGAGGGTTGCGCACAAGATGAGGGGTACCCGGCAAGGTCATGAGGTGTCCCTTTTATAAAGTAACTGGGCTGGGTTATTTTCCGCGGTGAAGGGCAACTAGTTTGTCGGTTCTGCCCTATGGGGTCGGGGTCAAAGTCATAGATACACACATCTCGCCAAAGCGACGCATTACTGTGGGTGTCGTCGGGGTTGGTTTTGGTAGCTACGCCCGGAATTAAAAATGCAATCATACATCAACACACTTATGCACAGCTATTTTTTTAAAATAGGGGTGCACATGCAGACAACACTGCGGTAATACAAGATCACACAACTACAGGTTGTGGACATACTGAGACTCGGTACTACTCGAGTGACTTAGTCTACCTCGTTTATGTCTAAGCGGGCATGCCTTGTGACTATCGAGTTTTCTCCACGGGCTTCACCGTCGGAGTTAGCTGCAGGGGGTTACGGAACCGCAGGGTCAGGGTAGTGATGATGACCATCGCGTGGATTATTGGCCACACTCCCGTTGGAGTGTGTTCCCAAAAGGCGACGAAGCACTTCTGGGGTCATCAAAGCACCTTGGTTGATGGCTGGGGCTGACCTCAAGGTCTCGATCGGTTGTCCGAACAGCACGACTGGGTTGTCGGCGTCGGGCTCATCTTCTCTTCTCGCTGGGGCTCTGCAGATCAGTTCTCCACGAGCTGCGATCAGATCAAGGGTGATTTGATCGAACAGTCCCTCTAGTGCACTTACATAGCGCACCAGATGCAATAATGCAGGATCCGTCTCGTGATCTCCGTTGGCAACTTGTGGTGGTCTACCATACCCGTCACGGCTGGGGTAGTAGTAGAATGAGCGACAGTTAACTCTGGCCGACAAGTGCCGGAGTTGAACTATAGCTTCTCGAGCAGCTATTTGGATGGCTTGTGGCTCAAAGGAAGTTGTCCTTCCGGTGAACCTGTAGGGGCGTCCTGGTGATAGACCCCTACCATAGACGTGCACAGTGGCCCAAAATTGATGGCTCTCACCACTCATGGACCCTTGGTACACAACATATTCTGGGGGATCTTCTAATGCAAAGGCATGGCGGGTGAGGTTTGCTAGCACGGTCACAAAACCTCCAAGGTTGGTTGTTGTGGTCTCATTATGAACAATGGGTCCTGGCATTATAGCTCGGTTTGGGGTAGAGGTTGTGCTGTGCTGGGTTGGGCTAGCGTGCCCTTTTTATAGAAAAGGGGGGACGGAGTCTTCCTTTGCACGCTTGCGAAAAAGGACTATTTAGGGGCCGGTCACTGGCACGTGATCGACAGGCTAGGCTGATAGGTTGGGCACCTACTGCCAAAAGGTGCCGGTCACTATGTGGCTATCTTACACGAGAAGCTTGGCCGGGGTTTGGTTAAGGTCTGGTGGGTTGGTTTACCTAGGTTTTCGACCTGGCTAAGATAGGATTAGCAAATGGTCAGCCTGGCTCTGATACCAAGTTTGTCAGGTCCGGATTTTCGGGATATTAATTTCCCAAAAGCGGCCCTTGTGCTCACCAGCCCCAGGATTACTGTTAGCTGATGAGACTCCAACTTGTTACAAAAACTCCAAGCAAACTACAAAATATGTAGTAAAAGACCATTCTGGCCTATGGGTACAACAATTGGTTTCTAGTGGTTGATGGCGGAAGCGGTTTGCGGATCATCAGCGTCTATGGGACTCCATTTCCCACAAGAACAGCTGACCAGGATAACTCCCATCTTCGCGAGGCTGCTATCTCCGTTGCGTAGTTCCGGGGCTGTCATCGCAACGCTCCTTTCCACGTAAGAAATCTGGCCAAGACAATAGCCAGGGACAAGCCAGTGAGTACTTTGAATGTACTCGCAAACATTAAGAACACAGGTATAATATAGCCATTGATAATCATGTTTTGAAAAATTCCATGATCACTTCGTCAGATTATTAAATATGGTCCATGATGCATGCACGTATAGATCATTCAAATAAAACATGAGTAAACAATCAGGGAGTAGAAATGAAAAGCACCAATCGGGTGTCCGAAGCGACGCCTCGAAAGCATAATAATATGAAGCGTGCCTCAGTCGGGCGTCTATGCGACACCACATAAAGGGCTTATAAGTAAATGAAATAACAAGCACGCCCAGTCGGGCGTCTGTGCGACACCACATAAAGGGCTTATAAGTAAATGAAATAACCAGCATGCCACAGTCGGGCGTCTGTGCGACACAACATAAAGGGCTTGTAAGTAAATGAAATAACAAGCATGCCACAGTCGGGCGTCTGTGCGACACCACATAAAGGGCTTATAAGTAAATGAAATAACAAGCATGCCAAAGTCGGGCGTCTGTGCGACACCACATAAAGGGCTTATAAGTAAATGAAATAACAAGCATGCCACAGTCGGGTGTCTGTGCGACACCACATAAAGGGCTTATATAAGAATAATCATGGTGAATATCCAGGAGGTAGAACCGTCCCAGGGATACTTAACAATTCAAATAACATAAATGATTAGTCCACAATAATAATAATCATAATCATCATACGTCACCGGTCATAATCAATGTTCTGGTTTTGTAGTTTTTCCTCCGAAGACCGACACTAAGACCGACACTTGACCCATCCCAGACTGTGGTCCTTAACCATGGACACGGCTATTCGAATAGGTATTATATCTCTGCAGAGGGTGTACTCTTTACCCACGAGTAACGGATTTCTTTAGTCCATCGAAACTAATTCCGTCTACGGTCTTTTAGTCGAAAACACGCCTGACTTGCACACACCAGCTTAACTTTACTCGTGTCTAGAATCACCCAGACACCTGTTAAGAAAAACTCTAAGTGGGGAGGCTACAACCTCGCGTAGCATGGGATCAAATTTTTATCGCGCGCTCTAAGGGGTGGCCTCCCCTCTCGGTCCCAACCGGAAACACCCTTGCCCCCGGACCAGGTGGCATGCCTACCAGCTACAACCGGCATCTTCCACCATGGCCTCTCTGTACGGTGTGTGCTAGGACAGGGGTTGACAACTTACTGAACTGTACCCTACCTACGGCAGGGACAAGTGGCAGCACAAAACAAGTATGGGGGTTACTGGAACAAGACTCGATCTACGACCGACTCAGGAGGCTTAAGTATTTCCTGCATGATTAGCTCAAGGATAATATTTTACATCCATCAGACACAACCACCACTCATCATACCTCCCCCTGCCCCACCGGTCATAACCGTCTCGACGAGGGACAAGCTCATGTCTACCCAAGACAGAGACTTTCCCGGATCCTTCCCGGTAAGAATGAGAGGCATATGAGGGTGATTGCTATTACAAGTATGTCCATTTCCAACAGCAAACATTTCCATTTTTGCATTCAAAGCGTATGATCATATCGTCACATAAAAATAACTAATGCTTCATGTTGAGGTGGGGTTATAACCGTATCAAACAATCCCCAAAATATATTATGCCAGGGTTCAGAATGCTTGCCTTCAAGGTGTGGAGAGGTGAGGTGCCCTCCAAAACTTTTGAAAGTTATATCTCCCTTCCAAATTCCTATTTTAAAAATATTCAAATAACACATACTTCAAAAACAGTACAAAAGTTGTCCTAATTATTTTTGAAATAAATCTTAAAATAAACTAGGTGAAATTTGAGAGAGGTAGGAAAAAGAATCAATTCATTTGGAGTTTTATTTAAAAGATATAGCCAGTCAAAGTTTCAGTCAAACTCTGTTTTTTAAAATAACACAGAAAAGAAAACGTTTCGACGAGAATACGATTTCGAAGTAGGGGAGACGTACTCTCGGCTATTTGCGTTTTCACTTAAAACACGCGGGCGGGGCTAGGTCGCTGACAGTGGGTCCAGGGGGCCCACTGGTCAGGTTTGACCAGTCCTCTCTCCCTCCTCTTCCTCTGCCCGAACAGAGGCGAGGCTTCGGAGATCAACACCGGTGAACGGCGGCTCCCCGCGGGCTCCAAAGGGTCAGGATGGATCCACAAGACCGGGGCGGTCCTCCCGGTGGTCGTTGGGTCAGCGGGGGTGGAGGGAAGTCGCTGGCGGTGAGCTTCACGGCGGAGAAGGCTTCGGGAGCAATGGGGTTTTGGGGCTACGGTGGTTCTCGAACGCATATGAGAGGCTGCGCAGTTCCGCTAGGTTGAGGGGAATCGACTGGTGTCGCTAGATGGACGGGAGGGGCTCGGCTTGTGACGCACGGCACCGGAACGAGGCGGAGGCTGCACTAATCGGAGACGGGGAAGAAAGCTTCCCCCCATCGATTGCTATCCGTGGTAACTCTACAGAGGTGGCTTGAGGTCGCCTGAATGCTTAGTCGAGCTCGGGGTTCCCTTTTATAGGCGGCCAAGGTCGGTTCTGCGGCGGTCGTGGATAAGCTCGTCGGCGACCGTCATTCTGTAGGGGCAGGGCGGCGTGGCGGCGACGAGCTCTAGCGGACGCGTTTGCGGATGAGATCGAGCTGTCCCAGGGGCAGCTGGCATGCTGGAGTGGTTCGGGCGGCGCCGTCCAGGGCAGGAGCCCACTGTGGCCAGCCGCTAGCCGCCATGGCCGACCTGACGGCGGCGCTGTAGGGCGCCAGGGGTGAGCTGGCGGGTTCTGGTGAGTGGATGAGGCCGGGGGCGTGGCTCTGCAGGCGAGCAAGGGCCGGGCGCGACGTGGCGACCTATGCGCAAGCGCGTGCAAAACGCGCGCTCTGGGCGCGCCCAGAGCACGCATGCTACGTGCTCGGCAATATGCCAAGGCATGCTAGAGTGCTTGAGCGGGGCTGGCAAATAACAGGACTAGGTTAGGGTTAGTGAGGAGATCAATGGACATGGTTGTTAGGTCAGATGATCAAGTTCACAAAGTAAACTTAAAATCATGCCAAAACTGGCTATGCACTCAGGGTGTTCGACAGAATGCTAAGTGCATCTAGGCAACTCTTAGGGGGGCCAAAAGCTCCAGACCAGTGTCTCTTTAGATGAAGGAGAGGATGGCTAGGTCATTTGGACAAAACCAGAAACTTGTTAGTGCAAGCTTTGCAAAACTTCAGTTTTGGACAAAAAGAACAATGCCTCATTGCATGCACTTAAAATCCTCCAATGGGTCCACTCTCCTGGACATAAGGGTTTTGTAGGATGGGCTATAATTAGGAAAAAGCTCATGGTTACTAGAGCAAGATAAATTAGGGTTGCAGTAGAAAACTCCCAACTGGGCCAGAATGAAAAAGAGGTTGATTCACTCAAATTTTTCAAAGAACATCAATGGGTTTTTGCATAAAGTTGCATAATATACTCCTATGAGTATCCCAAAATTTTGGTGGAGGCTAGAAGGAAATATATAAAGGGGTTGTAGTGCAAAATTGCTCTCTGGACCATATTTGAAAACTTGGTGTAGAGCTCAAAATATCCAAAGAATGAAATATATTTTTTCATAAAAGTGATTTAAAAACATCACATGACATCTCCAAATTTTTGTTGGAATTTTAGATGAATTTATAAAAGGGTTGTAGTACAAATGGGCCCCTAAAACCATGGGAAACCATCTTTAAAGAAATGAAGATCAGGAAAAACAATTATATAATTAACCCCATAGATAAAAGAAAAGTTTTCTTAAGAGGGTAAACAAGTCCCAATATATTTGGAAAGTTTTCACTTGGGGTAAAACTCCATAATAACCAAGAAGAATGGTTCTGAAATCAATAGAAAGATCCAGAAAGTGAAAGTTTAAATCTCCTGGCGAAATTTTAATTAATAAAACAAGGCCAAAATTTTTGGGGTGTCACAGAGGGTGCGCGGATGGCTCTTGCCTGTGTCAAGACATACTGGGCGGAAATGGAGGCCACCGATGTTGCATCCCCAGACTCGGATGGAAGCCGAGTACCTGCCGAGCACTATTTTCAGGAAGTTCTGCAAGGCGCTCGTTTAATGGAGACGCAGTGCTCGAAGGATACTATATTAGAATAGGATATATTATTGTAAAACAATATTTTGATAAATTGTAGACGTTTTTTATACTTGTGCCTCCAAGTATTATAATACCTCCTGTGCGGCCGTTTAACATATATGTATATATAATCTGAAAGATGGCAGTCGTCAGCTTTAGCCCCTACACACATAATGCGGGGGTGTTCCCACAAGGCGCATTTTCACACTTGATCCGACGTCTTGGTCCTACAAAGGAGGTGATAGCGCAGCGAACTAGGCAATCGGACTATGATGCTTTTTCACTTTCACTTAGCCATAGGAGTTTGACAGTGAGGCTACTTGTATAGCCCCTGGTGGCGCCTGCGCTCGCCCGAACTCGGGGTGCGTATGTTCCTGGCTGGGAAGCGGCCCTTCGTTAATGCGGAGGAATCCTAAAGATTCCGGTAAGTCATCGAGTGGTTGACCAGTCTCACGCTATATCATGACAGTAAGTTTTCGGCTTTCTCTACTGAGGTGCTCGCCTGGCCGAACCGGGGCACAATCGCAGTAGTTCTCCTGGTGCCGCCTTAGCCGATAGAGCGGAACGTAAGATAGCAAAACACAAGAGCCAGGCAAACCCAACATTTGACCAAAGACATGATTCGGTGCTGATGCATATAAGGGAAAACTCGCGACGCTGAACACTCCCTAAGGTATTCGGTCTTTATGAGGGCGGGCGGGATAACGCCCTTAGTAATAAGCCCCTAGTGTCCAGGTACGCGTACAACTCTGACATGGCCACATGCCAAAATGCCAGCCTCCTCCTTGGTTATACCAAGAAACCAGGGGATGTGTATCAACAAGAGACAGTAAAAAAGGTTTACGCAGGGTCTTAATCTGAAAAGAATCCTTGGAGCGGGTCCCTGCTGCACGTCTGCGCCAGTGTCTCCGTTGTGCCGTATCCTGGACGGGCGTAGCACGGTGTTCATCTATAAAAGAGAGGAACTTAGTTGAAGAAAGATCGTGCCGAACATGAGTTATACTAAATAAACAAAGTATAAACCGAAATGGGTAAAATTGAGCTTTATTGTCTCTTGTTTTATATGTGCGGAGCCCCTAGTATAGGGGTATACGGCTATTAAGCCTTTATCAGTTGTATGTTTATGTCGGACTCGTCTAGCCGTGTCCGTGGTCTTGACGACCTGTTTAGGTGCTTTGGCTGGTGAAGCCGCTTTATTGTGGGGCTATCAAGGCAGCCGCACTATCTTCTGCGCAGGAGGAACACTCACTGTTTTCCCTTTAATGAGATGATGCCTCATGGACCGGGCATCTTAAGCGTAAGAGATGCATAATGCGGTATTGCGTTAAAGCGGGCGAAAGCTTCGCGTCCCAGCAGTGCTTGATAGCTACTTGAGAATGGGGCGATGTGGAAAGTTAGCTGTTCGCGACGGAAGTTATCGGGGGAGCCGAACATAACTTCTAGCCGGAGAGAACCCATGCAACGGGCATCTGGGCCTGGTGTTACCCCTTTAAAGGAGGTTCTGCTATGGCGAATTTTTGTTGGGTCTATCCCCATGTTGCGGATTGTGTCCTGGTATAACAGGTTTAGACCACTGTCGCCGTCCATCAGGACATTTGTAAAGTGGAGACCGCCGATTATTGGATCTAATACCAAGGCAGTCCAGCCTGCGTTCCGGATACTTCTAGAGTAATCCTGATGGTCGAAGGTGATCGGTTTTAACAACCAGTGGCGAGACTCCTTTGGGATAGGCTGTATGGCGCGTATCTCTGTTGGCGCCATTCTGTTCGTCACGTGAAGTAAGTTTACTGTTTTGACTTCTTGTGGGAAATCCTTTTGTTTCCTGGTGCTCTGCTTATGGGGTTCATCGTCGTCCTCACTTGGTGTGTCAAGCCCCTTGTGTTCGGCGTTGAGTTTGCCGGATTGCTTGAAAACCCAACAATCTCTGTGGGTATGGTTCGTAGGCTTCCCGGGAGTACTGTGTATTTGACATATCTTGTCCAAGATTTTGTTTAAGTTGGATAGCTCGTCCCTGTTATCCTTGAGGGGCGGCTTTCTCTGATTCTGCCGCGAGCTTTTGAATCCGGCGTTGACCGCCGTGCTCTTTGGGCTGTTTCCCTTATTCCGGCGCTGGTCCTTGCTGCGTCAGGGTTTTCCGTTTCCATCCCTAACTTCGGATGTACTTGGGTCGCTGGTGCTACATCTTGCCAACCAGCTGTCCTCTCCTGCGCAAAAGCGGGTCATGAGGCTTGTTAATGCGGCCATTGTTCTTGGCTTTTCTTGGCCGAGGTGTCTGGCGAGCCATTCGTCTCGAACATTATGCTTAAAAGTTGCTAGGGCTTTGGCGTCCGGACAGTCCACTATCTGATTCTTTTTAGTAAGAAATATGTTCCAGAATTTCTGGGCTGACTCTCCGGGCTGTTGAGTTATGTGACTGAGATCGTCTGCATCCGGAGGGCGGACATAGGTCCCTTGAAAATTTGCCCGGAAAGCATCCTCAAGCTCTTCCCAACTTCCAGTGGTGTTTTCAGGAAGGCTTTTGAGCCAATGTCGGGCTGGCCCTTTAAGCTTGAGGGGTATGTATTTTATGGCGTGGAGGTCATCTCCTCTGGCCATGTGTATGTGGAGGATATAATCCTCGATCCAGACCCCAGGGTTCGTTGTTCCGTCGTACGCCTCTATGTTTACGGGCTTGAATCCCGCTGGAAATTCATGGTCCAACACCTCATTCGTGAAACATAGGGGGTGTGCGGCACCCCTGTATTTGGGTGTGCCGTGATGTTCGGATATTTGTTGTGTTGCATTGCTTACTAGAGCTTGCTTTCTTGGTCCGTAGATAGATCTGGCTGGGCCATCTTTTTGATGCGGATCCTTTGGTGGATCGCATGCCGGCTTGTGTGCGGCGCCGCTTGCCGCTCCATGCTGGCCATGCGGTCATCTATCCGACCGGGTGGCTTTCCTATTTTTTGACTGCGGGGGCTCTAAGGCCTCCTCGTCAAATTTAGGCAGTAGCTTTCGCTTTGGATAGCTTTTTGTGCGGCGACTGCCGCCATATTTGTCTGCGGTGTTGCGTACTTTGCTCCATCTGATTCTGAGTGCATCTTTCGCAGTTTTGAGCTTCCGCTTCTGCTTTTTCAGGCTACGCACAGTGGCGACGAGCCTTTTGTGGAGTTTCTTCTGCTCCATGAGCCTATCCGGCGTAAGGTCATCCGGACTGTTGTTTTCTCCGGGGACGGAGTGTTCGGTTTGTTTATCCAAGTTGCCCTGTTCGGACGGTTGCTCGAAGGCATGTTCGTCGTCCGCCGGCTCGTCCTGCTCTATGGCTGGGTCTGTATGGTTGCTGTCTCTGTTGAGGCGGGGCTTGGAGCGGCGCTTACGTCGCCGCTTTGATTGCTTTTCGAGTGAACGATCCCTCGTTGCATCCCTGTGTTCCTCGTCGTCGCTTCCTTTGGGTGTGTCCACCATGTATACATCATGAGATGACGTGGCTGTCCAGTGCCTTATAGGCGTTGGTTCATGTTCATCTCCTACATCGTCGTCCATACCATCGATGTCTTCGGAGTCGAAGTCGAGCACGTCGTTTAAATTATCGACAATGGCTACGAAGTGGGTGGTGGGTGGGCTTTGAATTTCTTCATCATCCGCATCCCAACCTTGCTGACCATAGGCCGGCCAGGGCTCTCCTGATAAAGAGAGAGACTTTAGTGAATTCAGAATATCGCCGAAGGGCCAGTGCTGAAAGATGTCCGCGGCGGTGAACTCCATGATCGGCGCCCAATCGGGTTCGATCGGTAGGGGCGCAGAGGGCTCGGAGTCTGGAGAGGAGTCCGGCTCCTTGGAGTCACGGGCTTCACAGAGAATATGGCTGGTGTTCGGCTCGATCGCTGTAGAGATTGCAGCCCCCGAGGCGGTGTCCAACCACCGATCCTCGATTGGCGCAGTTGGCTCCGAATTAAGGGTCGGAGCTGATGCGGGTGCGGCCTCTAGGGCACTGTTCGGCGGCAGAGCTAGATCATGCCCATCGTGACAGTGAGGCGCGCTCGGCTGCGGCTCGAATCCGTCGAAGATCAAGTCTCCGCAGAGGTCGGCCGTGTAGCTCAAACTTCCAAATCTGACCTGATGGCCAGGGGCGTAGCTTTCGATCTGCTCCAGATGGCCAAGCGAATTGGCCCGCAGTGCAAAGCCGCCAAATACGAAGATCTGTCCAGGGAGAAAGGTCTCACCCTGGATCGCATCGCTGTCGATGATCAGAGAAGCCATCGGGCCTAAAAGTGACGACACAGAGGAACTCTCAATGAAAGCACCAATGTCGGTGTCAAAACCGGCGGATCTTGGGTAGGGGGTCCCGAACTGTGCGTCTAGGCGGATGGTAACAGGAGAACGGGGACATGATGTTTTTACCCAGGTTCGGGCCCTCTCGATGGAGGTAAAACCCTACGTCCTGCTTGATTAATATTGATGATATGGGTAGTACAAGAGTAGATCTACCATGAGATCAGAGAGGCTAAACCCTAGAAGCTAGGCTATGGTATGATTGTTTTTTCGTCATACGGACTAAAACACTCCGGTCTATATAGACACCGGAGAGGGCTAGGGTTACACAGAGTTGGTTACAATGGTACGAGATCTACATATCCGTATCGCCAAGCTTGCCTTCCACGCCAAGGAAAGTCCCTTCCGGACATGGGACGAAGTCTTCAATCTTGTATCTTCATAGTCCAGGAGTCCGGCCGAAGGTATAGTCCGGCTATCCGGACACCCCCTAATCCAGGACTCCCTCAATCTCCAATACTTAGAAAAATTCTTGCTCTGGCACCTCTTTATAAATCTGGTAAATTGCCGTGACGTCATCCTTTAAATCCGCAGCCAATCGTTATGATGTCATCTACCTGTTGAAGCCGAAGATGCCCTTCATTAATGATCGTTTCAACCCTCGAGGCGTCATCCTTAATAACTATCCATTTCCAGCTCCTCGATTTACACACCTATCACTTATCGGCTCACCTTATAAATAAGACCACGGGCCCTTCTCTTTATCCCCTTCGTCTCTGCTTCCCTCTTCTTCCTCCTTGCGACATCTCTGTCCCTGAGCGCCGCGCGGCTACCGAGCTTCGCCACCGTTCCTCCGCCGGCCGCTGCATCAACCTAGTTGTACCAGAAAACTGCGGTGCTCCTTCGTTGCTTCATCCTCTGTGAGTTCCTTCCCTTTCCCCCTTTGTAGATCTGTTTCAAGGTTCATTCGTTCTTCGCAGTTTATCAAAGTTCATCGGGGCTCTAGTACGGCTCTGTTCCTTCTCATCTATGGATTTAAAAACTTCACGCTTGATATATTGCGCGTAAATAGCTTACTTTCCGCTACCAGAACAAACCTTTTGTATGCAAAAACCGATCTGAAGCATTACGAACTGCTATGGGTCCAACCCTTGTTAGGTCAAAATATTTTTGCTTTCCTGTCTTCAGTAGATCCAAAATTTCCATGCCCTCTTGCAGAATATGTTTCTCCTTACTTAGTCATTTTACCTTGGGTCTGTATCCTATTTACCATGTAGGCGGTTTACCCTTGTAAAAACAATCTAGCACACACCATTAGTCCCCTGGTAAACCGGCAAACCCCCTTTACATTCATTGTAACAGTCCGGTTTAACAACACATGTATACCCTTGATATGACCTTGTCATTCATTATTGTATCAGTCTCTGGTTTACGCAATTTCACATATCTGTATATCTTTATTCCATTGCATCTTGCGTCCCACCATGAATGATTTGTAAACCGGCATTTCTTTTTCAGCTTTTCGTTTCACAATGGCCAAACAGTTTTACGCTTGCAACTGGGCTCCTTCCCGGGTCACCGAAGAACAGTTGAATGGAATGGTCAATATCGACACCTTGCCCAAGAAAACTGAAATTCGGTGGTGAGTTCCAGGAACAGAGAATCCTCCTACCCCGAGGCAGGGTGAGGTAGTGGTCTTTGTCGACCACATAGGCCGCGGTCTCAAACCGCCCGGGTCGAAGTTTTTCCGAGATGTTCTTGCCAGTTTCCAACTCCATCCTCAAGATATCGGACCCAACTCGGTGTCCAAACTATGCAACTTCCAAGTCTTCTGTGAAGTGTACTTACAAGAAGAACCAACTGCTGAGCTGTTCCGGGACTTTTTTCATCTGAACCGGCGTACAGAATTTGTAAATGGTCCCAACACTGAACTTGGTGGTGTCTCTGTTCAAAAGCCAAAAGAATTTGAATTCCCTCATGCCAAACTGCACAGTCATCCTAAGGAATGGAACCAGACTTGGTTCGACTGCATAGATACCTCTCCTGAATATGAGAACCCTCTTCCAGGCTATCGTGATCACCGGCTTTCCAACACTCATCCATTGCCGCAACGTTTAAGTTTTGCGGAACGGGCCAAATATGCCCCTCAACTCGCCAAGCTCCAGGCCTTTATGGCCAACGGGTTGTCAGGCGTTGATTTTGTGCGTTGCTGGATATCTTGGAGCATCTTGCCACTAAGCCGCTGCCCAGTTTAATGTGTGAGTACACCGGTGAATTAGAAGACCCCCAACGCCACATCAACATTCATTTAACCGATGAAGAGGTCACTGAAGGCGTTAAGAAAATTTTGAATGAATCGGAATCATTCTGTCGCCAAACCGGCTTGAACCCCTTCTACACTCAAAAGAAACCCCTCTTTAAGCACTATGCTTCCTTTTTATCTTTGATATCTTTAAATTGTTCAACTTGTAAACTTTCTTCTGTTTGTATATAAACAGGGTGATGATCCCTTCTGGAAGCGGAAATCCGCAGATAAAGCGGCAAAGCCATCCCGTCCCAAAACCAAAGCCGTCAAGCGAACCTCAAAGCGGAAAACAGCCGAACGTATCAACATGGAACTTGATGAAGATGCAGTGGAACCGGAAGTTGAGGTAGAACTTGACTCCCTTGGCTCCTTTTTCATGCATCTCATTAATAGTGATCTTTATTAGGAGGACGTAGAAGGCAGCCAGGCTTACGATGTAGAGGTAATTACCCTTTCCTCCGGTTCAGACTCTATGCCAACACAAAAAAACCCATCAAGCGGTACGGAAAGTAAGCTTTTCTCATCCTCTTGCTTACTTGGATCAAACATTTATTTTGAAGACGCAGCAGCATGAAGCTCGCCGGACAACCCGGCATAGTGGCCAACAGGTCACTTCGGCCGGTTTACCTAATACCCCGGTTCGGAAGCGCCGATCTAAGGTCTCCCCCACTTCTGACAATTCTTATCCCAAGGCAGGTTATTTCAGACAACCTCTTAATCCGTCCGACTCAAATTATCAGGTGACACCTCCCTCATCCTCTAGCGAGTCAACAGCAACCCAACTCCCTCCTCTCAAAACTGTAGCTGGGTAAGTACTCAAACCCTTTCTTCCAATGTTTTACATATTCTGAGTAATATGCTAAATTTTCACCTCTTTTATTTTTGTTTGCAGAGCCAAAGCCAGACCCAGCAAAAAAGCTTGGGTGAACAAACCGTCTAAAGACTAGGTGGTTCTTGAACAGGAGCAAACAGATGAACCCGACCAAACTCGTGAACCTGAGGGTCCCCATCCTGACGCTACCTTTGATGAGCCACCACCAAGACCGGAATATTAATGAACAAACTGAAGCTAATACTGCTGTTCCTGATACTCAACCGGCAGCTCCAATCCAGGCTAGTCCGGTGAGAGTTACTAGCACTCCACCATCACCCACAAAAAACTACTGGAGGCCCAGGAGATGACGTTATCATTACTGGCATGGGCCACAACTCTCCTGGCCATTCTGTAATCTTGGCCAAACATAGCGCCAAAGAAGAGCGTGCTGCCATGGAGAAGGGTAAATGGAGCACTGATTTGTCAAGTTACGCTCATCTCAGCGCTAAAGAACTCCATTCCGGTTTTTTAAACCGTCTGCACTCAAACCGAGATTATGAGGCCGGTTTGGTGAACTTGATGAAGGAACGCTATGAGGTATTTTCATCTCCCTTTATTTCTTGATTCCAAAGTTGGAACACTAGCCCAAGTAGCCCCCAAGGGCCGGTTTATCTTTGTGAGGTAATCCGGGACTTTGTAATACTTTAATCTTCTCCTGCTGACCCTCAATATGTCTGGTCCTTAGTAAAAACAAAACCGATACTTTACCAATGTAGTTATTTAGCTTTCATTAGTGTATCCCCAAAGGCCGGTTTAGCTTTGCGAAGTAATCCGGGTCTTGAATCCATTTGTCAGTTTTGAACAGATGTACATTAGCCCCCAAGTGTCAAGGATAATGCTTGCATTGTTCTTGAGACTTAGAAAAGATGTATTGATGATAGAGCAAATAGGCATTAGCCCCCAAGTACGAAGTGCATAACATGTTATACGCTTAGTACCTATAAAATACATATCCTGTTGTTGACATATCTTTGCTGTTACAGATCGAGCTAAGCAATAGAGATGCCCGAACTGCTGACCTGCAAGAGAACGTGAAGTCCCAACAAGCAGAGGCTGTGAAAGCCAAGGAGGAGCTGACCAATGCCCTGACAGCTATGGAAAAGCTAAAGGAGACTTTTAACAAGGAGCGTGCTGACTGGGAAACCGAAAAGGCCGGTTTAACCAAAAGAGCTGAGGATGCCAAAGCAGCCCTGAAGTGAAAGTGCGTTATATCGACTAGAGGGGGGGTGAATAGGCGATTTTTATGAAATTCTTCACTGAGGAATTTGCCAGTGAGGAAATTCCTTAGCGAAGAACTACTAGCAGCGGAATAAGTACTCAAAAGTAAACATAACATAATACAAGCATAGTCATCATGATGAAATGAAGACAGGCACAGAGTACCGGAAGCGTAATCACAGGATAACACAGGGTGAAGACAAACAGACTGAAGAAATTGAACTGAGGAAATTGAGGAAGTCTTCAGTCAAAGTCTTCAAACACAGATATGAACAAACACACAACATAGTTATGAGGAAATGAAAGATTTGAGGAAATAGAACCAGTAAGCTTGGTGAAGACAATGATTTGGTAGACCAGTTCCAACTGTTGTCTCAGTTGTACATCTGGTTGGAGCGGCTGAGTATTTAAAATCGAGGACACACAGTCCCGGACACCCAGTCCTGAACACGCAGCTCAGGACACCCAATCCTCACCGTATTCTCCTTGAACTAAGGTCACACAGACCTCGTCCAATCACTCGTGGTAAGTCTTCAGGCGACTTCCAAACCTTCACAAACTTGGTCACTCAGCGATCCATAATTCCTCTTGGATGCTCTAGACCATGACGCCTAACCGTCTGGAAGAAGCACAGTCTTCAAAGGTAACAAGCGTCGGATCCACTCAGGATCAAGCTCTTTAGTGATGCTCAATCACTTGGGGTTTGTAGGTGTTTGGGTTTTGGGTTTTTGGTTTTTCCTCACTTGATGATTTTCGCTCAAAGTCCTCAGAGGATGGGTTGCTCTCAAATGACAAGTGTCAGTTTCTCTCGGAGCAGCCAACCAGCTAGTGGTTGCAGGGGGTGGCTATTTATAGCCTAGGGAGTAGCCCGACATGATAAGACATAAATGCCCTTCAATGATATGACCGTTAGGTGGATAGATATTTTGGGAAAGCTGGCGCATAGCACATCAATGGTCGGAATTTTGAGTAGCAAAATCCTCAGGGCTATCATGTTCCTCACTGTGTAGGCAATAAGCATTGGCAAATTCCTAACTCCTCAGTCAGGACAAATTCCTCAGAGACCAGAAGAACTTCATCTCTGTCACTGAAGAAATTGACTGAACTGTATGAGATTTCCAATGGCTTCACTCGAAGGGATTGGTAGGTGTAGGATTTTGAGTTGAGCATCAGATGGAAATTTTTCCTTAGTATTTCCTCGACCCCCTTTAACAGTACGGTGTTTCCTATGACTCAAGCAAAGAGAAAAACAAAACTATGAAAACGAAAGTCTTCAAGCTTCATATTCCTTGCATGAATATCCAGTCTTCACGGACACACCAATTTCTTCACTTTCAAAGTCTTCATGAAAGTCTTCAGAAATACCAAAATCTTCAGTCGAAGATATTCATGTTTAGGAGTCGACTTTTCCTGTAAGTATCAAACTCCTCATAGACTTATAGACTTGTGTACACTCACAAGCGCATTAGTCCCTTAACCTATAAGTCTTCAATACACCAAAATCACTAAGAGGCACTAGATGCACTTACAATCTCCCCCTTTTTGGTGATTGATGACAATATAGGTTAAGTTTTCAACGGGGATAAGCATATGAAGTGTAACTACTGGTATTGAGGAATTTGATTGCAAGATATAGAAGAACTCCCCCTGAAGATGTGCATAGTGAGGAATTTGCCTTTGAAGCAATGCACACTTGAAGAGTTGAATCACGGGGATCTCCCCCTATATCTTGTAATTCATACACGCATTTAACATATAATATGAAGAATTTGAATAGCATGATGAAATATGGTGCCTGATGGAATTCAGCATGCGTGCAATAATATTAACGAGGAATAAGCATGCAGAATAGTGCATCAAAAGTATCAGAGCACCATCGGGTTTAAGATTACAACTCGATCCAATAAAGTTTCAGAAGAACGAGAGTTGTAACTTAGCAAATAAAAAATGCCCATATAGTAGACCCGCTTGAAGACTAACTCATATTTCTCCCCCTTTGTCATCGAATGACCAAAAGGATCGAAAATGAGGACTAACGCCCCTGAAGATAATCATGTTGATGAAGGAGCGCTAGCGTTGTTGGGGTCATTTGTTGATGTAGGGCCTGCCGCAGTATCGTCCAAATCTTCATGTTCATCAGTGTCGCGCAATGAAGAAAATGAGCTGGCCACCAAAGAAGGAACTTGGACCTTCTTGAATTTCTTCGGTGGAGGTGCAGACCAGTCAAAATCTTCTTTGAGACCCATGTTCTTTAGATCTTCTTCACCATATAGATGTGACAGGATTGCCCAGGTGTGACCGAAGACTTGATGGAGGTAGTAGTGGTTTTTCTTCACTGCATTGTGTGTGGCAGTCATGTTGTGAAGAAGTGAACCAAACTAACTCTTAACCCATTTGTGATTTCGATCCACCTTCTGGTGAAGACTAAGCAGAAGTTCATGGTCAGTAATCACACGCGGAGCAGTGGCTTGAGGAGTGGACTTAGGTGCATTGGCAGAGTCATGTGTGGCAGAGTCATCATTGGTGGAATAAGATGCAGCTTTGCGAAACTGACCATCCAATGGACGAATGCCTTCATCAATTACAGCTGGTGCCTTGCCCTTTCCATCAACTGAGGAATATGTCTGCTTGAGGACTTCAATTGGGGGCAAGTAGCTGAGGTGATTCTGGAAATCAGCTTTGTAGTTGAGTGAAGACCTTGTCCTCAGGAATCTCATAATCCAAGGTGCATAAGGCTTCAGCTCAAACAGAGACAGTGCAACATTGGCCATAGTCCTCATGAAGAAATCGTGATAATTGACAGGAATGCCATGAAAGATGTTGAATACTAGATTCTTCATGATGCCAACAATTTCCTCATTAGATGAGTCGTGGCCTTTGATGGGACTGATTGTCCTCGTAAGAATACGATAGACAGTTCTGGGCATGTACAGCAATTCCTTCACAAGGAATTTGGTTCATGGTGCCTGACCTGGTTTCAAAGGCTTCATCAGCACCTGCATGTAATGATGTGTGAGCTCAGGTTCACTGTAGATGTAGCGAGCTTCTTCAACGGGAGGACTGAGTGGTAGAGCACGAAGCAATTCAGAGGCTGGTGCAGTGTAGTGAGTGTTTTCAGACATCTAGTCCAGCACCCATGAATTCACATCTTCAGCATCTACGGTGATGTGCAGCGTTGCATAGAATTGAAGAATCAGTTCTTCATTCCAATCGCAGATGTCAGAGCAAAAGTTGAGCAGTCCAGCGTCGTGAAGAACACTGAGGACTGGTGCAAAGCACGTCAGAGATTCCATATCCACGTGAGGAACATGCTCATGGTAGAAGATTTTCTCCTTGTTGAACAACACTGAGGAATAGAAATTGGCTTGACTAGCAGTCCAGAAACGCCTCTTCCTAATGCAAGCAGAGTTATATGGGTTGTAATCTTCGAAGAATATGTGCTCACCGAAGAAATCATCAGCCTTGAACTTTTGCTTGCGTGAGAATGGGTCATTTGTCTTCGGCAGAGGAGTGTTAGTGAGTTGCATCACGACCTCAGGAATCTCAATCGCAGGTTCTTCAGGCTGAGGAATTTCTGGTTCCTCCTCAGTGGCAGTCTCCGTCATTGGTTGTTCAGCAGCAGCAGTTTCTTCAGCGCTAGTGGCTTGATTTTCCTCATGGACAGATGCAGTGGGATGAGTTTCTTCAGAGCCCATGTGAACAGTTTGTGTGGGGGACTGAGGAATTTGCTGTAGAGGGGTGAACATTGGAGAGTTTGGATGCTGACTTTCCCAGAATTCATCACTGATTACGGGTGTGGAGCAGCCAATGTCCACATCTTCATCTTCCATTTCTTCAACGCCAGCCTCTTCAGCTGTGAACCGAGGCATAGGCGAGGATATGATAGGTGTTGAAGGGATTGCATCCACTTCAATTTCTTCATCCAACGGTTCAGACGAAGCAGCAGAAGGAGTTTCTTCATCCGATCCGCTAGGTATCACATATTCTTCATCAAAAGGAACAAGGTCCTTTGATGGCCTGGTTGATATGGGAACAACATCAACCGGATTTGCAAACGAACTTGTCATAGGCTTCATTTTCTTCGGAGCTGAAGAATCTGAAGCAGCTGATGCTTTCCTTTTCTTCACTGCAGCATGCTCTGCAGCCTTGGTCTTCTTCACATCTAATGCAGATGGAAGAATTGGGGTTGAAGTTGGTGCAGGAGCAGCTGAGGAATCTGGTTGACTTTCTTCAGGCACAACTGATGCAGTTGCCCTGAGTTCTTCAGTTTGTTCAGGCACACCACTAGTGGGTGCCCTGGCAATTTCTTCAGCGGCTGGAATGCAGTCATCAGCCCTGGAACTCACATTATCTTCAGCAGCCTGATTGTCATCAGCGGTGCTGGCATTTTCTTCAGTAGGCTGAGCCGATGCTTCAGCCTCAGGAATTTCCTGTTGCTTGGGGCTGCAACATTGGAAGTGAAGTTATTCGCAAGTTTCACAAAACGAACCTTGGCTCCAAGCCAATCAGAGCGATATGTGTCAAAGTAATCACTGAGTTTCTTAATCTCAGTCTGAATAGTGACAAGTTCTTCAGTTGTCATAGAGACAATGTTTTTCTTCAGATGGCGCTCTTTCTTGTACTGCGCTTTCTTGATCTGCCTGGCCTTCTCAAATTTCCACTTTTCTTCTTGAATGAAGTGGGTCAGCATGTGACTCTGGCCCGGAGTCAGCTTGAAGTCAGGCAAGGGAGTGTTGGGGTCCTTGTGCCAATCATCAATGTAGACGAGGATCAGCTTGGGATCCAAAAGCAGTGGCACTTCTGATCCTTTGGCTCTAGCGGCCTTGACTTGCCTGTCTCTGATGATTTCTGCAAGTTCATCATCATCAGCTTCGTCTTCATCAAACGGCACTTAGAAAGCGACTTGCTTCTTTTGAGGACTTGGGCGAGGACCTCGTCCAGCAGTGGCCTTTGTCTTCAGTAGTGAGGGGCCAGCTGAGGAACTTGGTGCAGCTAAGGAACTAGCTGAGACACCTGAGGCAATGGAGATGCCGGCAGTCCTTTGGCATGAGGCGAGATGCACAGGTGCTGAGGATTTGGTCGGACAGCTGAAGGCTTTGGCGGAGGAGCTGAGGACTTTGGAGGAACAGGAGCAGCATGAGGAATTGGCCGTGAGGGCTTTGATGATTCTGGCCGTGAGGGCATTGCTGAGGAACTTGGCCTTCGTGCAGGCTTCTTAGACATATCCTTCTTTGGCTTGACAGCAGAGGCAGCAACAGCGCCAGAGTCTTCATTGAATTTCCTCACTGCTTCTCTGGCTTGCTTAGCCAACTTGGTTTGGCGCTTGGCCCATTCATCAGGATAGTCCTCACCGCGCTTGAGGCTGGTGGGATCTGCTATTTGGCCAGGTGCCAATGGAGCTCTTGGGCATGGAGGATTGAGTGTGAATTTCTTCATGTACTTAGGAGTGACATATCTATACTCCCTCCATTCTCTTGCCCATCTCCTCTCTATCCTATGTTTGTGCACTTTGCACTCATTCTTGGTTTCCTCAGTAGGTGTGCAGTACCCAGCATATATGTCATCAGGGATTTCAAACGCTATATTTACCTCAGGCCTCTTTCCTCCCTTCTGTGGCCTTTTACCATCAGCCATTTTCTTCAGTTGAGGAATTTGAACAATCGAATTCTCTGAAGAAGTATGCAACTTTTCTTCGAGGAACGCTACAAATGAGTTAAGTTGATGAGAACCTAGTGATTCAGAAGCTAACATGTGTACCTGTGAACAGAGTATAGTTGTGAGCAATTTGGAGAGGTCCTATGCGTTCTCAGAAGGTTTTTCAAAAAGGACAAGTTTGAGGAATTTGACCAGATGAGTCTTGAAGATTTTCACTAAGCGTTCTTTGTCTTAGGTTCCAAAGTTGTATAGATCGAAGATCCACACAATTGAGGAATCTTGAAGAAAAATGATGCTTAGAGAAACGAATCAAGAACAGATGACTTGTGAGGTGTTCAGTGTGTGAAGATATGAAGAAAAACACTTTTGAAGATTTTGTAGATAATCATTCGAATCAACGAGGGCAGTAAAAGTAACTTTTAATTACCCTAGACGAAGAACACGACGAACTAGAGTGAGGAGATGTGAAGTTCGTCTGTGCAGATCTTCCACGCCCTAACTTGGCGGAGGAAGACGGCTACGGAGGCGGCAGAGTGAAGATGTCCGCAGTCGGCATGAGTACGTCGGCGACGAGGTCGAGGCAGTGAAGCTCTTCCTCACCGGCGGCGATGAAGTAGCGGCGGCGCTAGGGTTTGAGAAGCTCGAGCTGGAGAGAGAGGTCGAGCGGAGTAAAAGAAGTGAGGAAGGGAAGGAGGGGTATTTATAGCCACGGTGAAAAACTGCTCGCCCGAAGAAATTGGACGAACGTGCCCTTGACCCTTCTCATTCGCATGACATGTGTCACCCACGTAGTGAGAGGTGGAGATCGTGTTAGATCGTGGGTGAGTGGATAAGTGTATCGTGGGATGCAGAACGGTTTGAGCGGCAAAGCCGAAAATTTAGATAAGATACGTTTTAAAGTTCCATTCGCAATTTCTTCAGCTAACAAGGACACAGTGAAGATTTTGAACGAGCTTCAAATAGAACGCACATGAAGAATTTGTGAACAGATTGGGTTGAGTAAAGCATAGAGGGGAAGGGTCCGATCACATTCACTTAGCAGAAAACCAACTTGAAGAAATAGCAATAAGTGAATGCTGTAGAGGACATAAACTCATATATATAGCCAATGAAGAAAAATGATGGAACCAGTGAAGACTATGCAAAGTTGGAGAATACGAATAATTGAGGAATTTCAACTTTTGGTGGTGGCGTGACCCACCGTATAAGGATGATGATTTTAGACACCACGTACAATTATCGTAGGGTTCTGAGAATCAAATTCTTCGTTAATTTCTTCACACTAAGAGTCTTATTCTTCATTGATTGAAGAAAAACGTTTCTTCATGTGTTGCACATCTAAGTCATCAATTTTGCATAAGTGTTAGGATGAGTGTCCTTTTCAAAGAACATTCGAAGATTCTAGGATATTTAGCTCACACCGCAACTTTCTGAATCTCTTCTCATCCAAGGGCTTTGTGAAGATATCGGCTAGCTGTTCTTCAGTCTTCACATGCTCAATAGAAATGTCGCCCTTCAACACATGATCACGAAGAAAATGATGACGAATTTGAATGTGCTTTGTCTTCGAGTGCTGAACAGGGTTGTGAGTAATCTTGATGGCACTCTCATTGTCACAGAAGAGAGGCACATTCTTCATGTTGACGCCGTAGTCCTTGAGAGTTTGCTTCATCCATAGCAATTGGGCACAGCAAGAACTAGCGGCAATGTACTCAGCTTCAGCAGTAGATAGTGATATGCAGTTCTGTTTCTTCGAGGACCAACAGACCAAAGATCGTCCGAGGAAATGACATGTACCAGATGTTGACTTGCGATCCACACGATCACCAGCATAGTCAGAGTCAGAATATCCAACAAGATCAAAAACCGAGCCCTTGGGGTACTGTCGGTGTCAAAACCGGCGGATCTCAGGTAGTGGGTCCCGAACTGTGCGTCTAGGCCGGACGGTAACAGGAGGCAGGGAACACGATGTTTTACCCAGGTTCGGGCCCTCTTGATGGAGGTAAAACCCTACGTCCTGCTTGATTAATATTGATGATATGGGTAGTACAAGAGTAGATCTACCACGAGATCAAGGAGGCTAAACCCTAGAAGCTAGCCTATGGTATGATTGTTGTATATGGAGTTTATTGGCTACGGACTACAACCCTCCGGTTTATATAGACACCGGATAGGGTTAGGGTTACATAGAGTCGGTTACAATGGTAGGAGATCTTGAATATCCACATCGCCAAGCTTGCCTTCCACGCCAAGGAAAGTCCCATCCGGACACGGGACGAAGTCTTCAACCTTGTATCTTCATAGTCCTGGAGTTCAGCTGAAGGTATAGTCTGGCTACCCAAACACCCCCTAATCCAGGACTCCCTCAGTAGCCCCTGAACCAGGCTTCAATGATGACGAGTCCGGCGCGCAAATTGTCTTCGGCATTGCAAGGCGGGTTCTCCCTCCAAATTCTTCATAAAAGTTTGTAAACACCAAGAGTAGTGTCCGGCTCTGCAAAATAAGCTTCCACGTATTGCCATAGAGAGAATAATATTAACACAAATCTAATATGCTGACGTATTCTGCAGCGTGACATCACACTACGGCCAAGCCTTTATTCGAATCGTTTTCACTTCTCCGCCTCAGCGTGTTTTGCGAGGCGGTTTCCTTGACATGTCTTGTCAAAGCAGAGATCGTGTCTCCTTTGTTTACGGGATTCTTGTTAATATGGACATGGGTAACCCAACCGCGCCACTTATCATGGCGCTTGGGAGGCAAGCGAGTTTTACTAGGCTGGTGGGGACGCATAGTCGCATCCGCCCATATAAGGGGATAAGGATCCACCTTTTTACCTACGCCTTCTTCCTCCTTTGCCTATCCATCTTCTGCGCACCCGAGCTCTAGCGCCCAAGCCCGCGCTTCCTACCTCAACCCTCTCCAACAATGTCCGGAGCGGGAGGCAAGTGGGTGGTCTCCTCCGTCACGGAGGGCCATGTCAAAAGGTTAAGGAAGGCCGGATACTTGTCCAAAGACATCGCGCACCAGCTTCCTGAGGAGGGGCAGCTTCTCCCCACCCCAAGGCCCCATGAGAGGGTAGTATTTCTTCCCCACTTCCTCCGCGGACTGGGTTTTCCTCTCCACCCATTTGTCCGCGGGCTCATGTTCTACTATGGCCTAGATTTCCACGATCTGGCCCCGAACTTCATCCTCAATATCTCGGCGTTTATCGTCGTGTGCGAGGCTTTCCTCTGCATTCGCCCCATTTCGGCCTCTGGCTCAAGACCTTCAACGTCAAGCCAAAGGTGGTGCGCGGCAACCAGGCGGAGTGCGGAGGTGCCATGGCGGTATTGCCAACGTCCTATGGCTCGAGGGCTCCTTTGTGGAGACCTTGAAGGGGTGGCAGTCATGGTGGTTTTACATCACCGAGCCACGCGATCCAAAGTGGATCGCAGCCCCTGAATTCCGATCCGGACCCCCTATGCGGCTCACGTCCTGGAAGGAGACGAGCTTGTCATGGGGCGACGAAGGAGAGTTGACCGGACTGCAAAAATGCATCCAGTCCCTGGTGAACAAGCAGCTCAAGCTTGTCAACGTAATCCAGGTCATGCTCGTCCGCCGGATCCTTCCGTGTCAAGAACGGGACTTCAATTTGTGAGAGTTCAACCCGGCGCAGCACCGAACTCTGAGCAGGCTCTTCGACACGACGTACGAAGATGTCTGGAGGGGGCTAACCAAAGGCGCCGAGGCTCCCACACCCACCTCCGAAGACCGCGGATTCAGCTCACAGCATCCTACTGGCGAGGTAAGATATTTCCATCTTTTACAGGATGTTAAGTTTTTTCATAGTTGACTCTATGCGGGATCTAAACTCCCTCACCTTTGACAGGATTGGCGGGAGAAGTCCAGACAGATTAACTGCCCGGCTCCCTTGCCCGAAGACCCAGCCCCTGCTCTCCTAGAGAAGCTGCTGGTTCCAGCACCTTATGTGGTGCCGGAGAAGAAGGCCAAGAAGAAGAAGGCCACGGGGACTCGAAAGAGTTCCCGGCATATGGTGGTGTCGGACTCGTCGTCCGACGAGTCCGAGACGCACTCCTCCCGTGAAGACGAGGAGGAGGAAGAAGAAACCTCTCCCCCTCCAGCGGGGGGAGGAGAGAAGAGGAAGGCCGCCCTAGTAGGGGAGGCCGAGGGGTCCAAGAAGAGGAAAACCCCTCCGCTAGACTACGTCCCCGACGCCGACGAGGACGAAGAGGAGTGGCCGAACAGGGCCAAGCGTCCGGCGAGATCATAAGTGTTCGGATACCAGAGTAACTCGTGATATTCCTTTTGTTGCACAGCTTTCCCTAATGTCGGATATAATCATGCAGTCCGCCCAAGGATGGGCTCGACGAGTCGTCGAGCGGCTCCCTGGATTCATCGGACGTGAATTCAGTTCCGCCTACTGCTTCCCCCTGTGCTGCGGATGACGCCGAAGTGGCGTCGCGACAAGCTCCGGGGCAAGAGGAGGTGGTCCAGGAGGAGCCACGAGGCGACCTCCCGGACTCCAGGAGTGAAGGGGACAAGACCCCCCTGGGCTCCAAGTCCGGCTTTAAGCCGGACACTGCGCCGGAATCATCAATGGTTCCGGACCCCGGTAGGCGAACTCCTGCCAAGAGGAGCAAGCCTACTGAGCCGGCGTCCTCCGTCCAGCCGGAGGCACCGGACAATCTGCTGGAGGAGCTTAAGGGCGCCTCCATCGACGAGGAGCACCGTGCCGTCATGAGTACGGTGATCCAGAAGGTTCGATCCGCCAAAAGCGGACTGACTGAAGCTTGTGCTAGCCTTCTAACAGGCTTCGAGGTAAGTAAAAATATGTAAAAACATTACTGTATAGACAGTAGCCCCTGATGCTCTGTTTGGCGTTCGGAAAGAAAAGTCGAATAGAGGATCTATTAAATATCACAGGAGTCTAACTAAAAAGGAGTCAATATACGTATGCAGGCTTCGCTGCAGGCCAACGCCGCATTGACTGCGGAGGTGGGTGCCCTGAAGCAGGGCCTCGAGCGAACCGAGCAAGAGCTCGGCCTTGCCAAACGGCAGCTCGAGGAGAAAGAAGGTAAGAGATACCTTATAGAAAAAATGCCTATAGGGAGGCGCCATTGCAAAAAATGACAGGAGTATACTGCTTATTGTAGGGGCCACAACTGAGGTGGCGACCCTCAAGCAGGCGCTGTTCGAGGCCGAGAAGAAAGCAGCCACGGAGCGCGCCGAGCGGGAGAAATTTGAGGCACAGGTCGGCGAGGTGCGGCAAGAGCTTCAGGTTCTCATGAAAAAACATGAGAGTTTGGAGCTCGACTCGAAGACGCGAGTGTCCGAGCTTGCTGCGGCCCTTAAAACTGCCAAATCTGCCAAGGCCGAAGCCCAGAAGGCCCTCCAGGAATTGGATGCCATGAAAAAGATAGCGGCGGGTAAGGCATTCTATGTGCAAAGCAGACATATAAAAGTAAACTACTTGTTACTTACCCGAATCCGGAGCTCTCCAGGGGCATTTGCAGATCTTCCCCGCAGCGTATCCGATGCCGCCACATTCTACCGAGCCGAGGAAGGCAGCTCGACGGAGAAGGTGTTCTGGTCTCAGTACGCTGAGGCCGGACACCCTGTGCCCTTGAGCGACCAGCTGAAGCAGCTGGTCGAGCTCCACAAGGCAGCCGAACAGGCCCTGAAGGGCTTCATAGTTCGGCTGTGGCCTAGAGAGGCCCTGCCTGGGAGCTATTTCGGACTGGTGCGGCGGCTGGTGGAGGCTTGTCCAAGGCTCGAGGTCATCAAGCGCTCCATCTGCATCGAAGGTGCCCGTAGGGCCCTTGCCCGTGCAAAGGTGCATTGGGGTAAGCTGGACGGTGAGAAGCTTGTGAAGGACGGGCCGCCGCCGGGGAAGGCGCATCGCAAGCCCGAGAACTATTACAAGGATGTTCTTGCTGGTGCCCGCCTTGTGGTGGATGAATGTACCAAGGATGTAATTTTTGAATGAACTCGCTCGTGTTATCCTGTGTGCTGAAAACTTTTTCATATGCGCTAAGCAATGCTTATTGAATTTAAAATATTACTTTCTGTGCGGCCGTTTATCAAAAATTGAGAGATGGCCAGTCGTCGGCTTCTGCCCCCGTGCCACTAGTGTTGGGGTGTTCGGGATAAACCTGAGCGCTCTTTTTCCCATAGTTGGGTCCTTCGAGGGAGGCGCTCAGCACAACGAACCAGGCAATCGGACTATAATGCTTGAACACTCTCACTTAGCCATAGAACTCTATAATTTTAAATTTCGGCGAAGCCCCTAGTTCGGAAGACCGAGTTCGGGGCGCTATCCACGCCTTGGCCGGACAAAGCCAGCTCCTCGCTCGAAGCGGCATAAGCCTTTAAGGACTCGAAAAACCTCTCGAATAGCGACCGGTCTCTCGCCACATCATGACAGTCAGTTTTAGCTTTCTCCGCTGAGGTGCTTAACCCAGCTGAACCGGGGCACAATCGCAGTGGTTCTCCTAGTGCTACCTTAGCCGATAAAGCAGAACGTAAGGCACCAAAACATAGGAGCCGGGCAAACCCAACTATTGACCCAAATCATGATTCAGAGCCGATGCATATAGTGCTATAAGTTCGGGGTGCCGCACTTGTGAAAGTGTACGGACTTCTCACACCATTATGAGGGGTACTGAAGCCCCTAGCGTGTTTGCCGTACCATGGTGTACGGGTGCAATCATGTCATTTAATAAACATAAATGTGAAAAGAGGATAATGCAAAAAATAGACAAGAAGCTAAGCATTGCTTATAGAGAGGCTATTTATCAAAGCCGAACGATACAAATAGTGCGGTAAGCAAAAAGATATTGGACTATTCAGTATGTCCTGACCAGGGTAGGCCGCAGAATTGTATTTAAAACAGGTATACCGCTCGTAACAGAGACCACCTGGGAGTTCCATAATGCGGCATGGCTTGTCTGCCTCCCTGAATCTTGCATCGTTTGTGCGGCAGTCGAATTGCCGAACAGGTCGTCCGAAGTATGGAGTCCTGAAAGTAAGAAAGAATTAAAAAAAGAATCCGGCAGCCCCTAGTATGTTTTAAGCCGTATTTTGGGCGTGCCGTTATTGTGCCCCTTCCCCTGTGCCCATGGTATTTCAAGGGCGTAGTTATGTACGCGAGGTACTGGTTTCGCTATGTCGCGAAAGCTGGGGTTGGGGCCGCATTGCTACGCTTGCTCAGAGTGTGCCTGGCAGTCCTGCTGTGGGTTACTCCGGGTGCGCTTGGCAGTGTCTGGCTTTTTAATGGCCGGACTGGAGAATTGCCTGAGAAGGCTACTTTGTACCTCCGCTGGGAGAGCCGCCGTATGCTCCTCCGTACGGAGGGAGCGTTCGGTGTTTCTGTTGACCATAATTACTCCTCGAGGGCCTAGCATCTTGAGCTTGAGATAT
Source organism: Triticum urartu (assembly GCF_003073215.2). NCBI lineage: Eukaryota > Viridiplantae > Streptophyta > Magnoliopsida > Poales > Poaceae > Triticum > Triticum urartu. The sequence goes on from NC_053027.1 coordinate 565,999,967, forward strand.
GCGTAGTGCGGCACTGCATTGAACTTTGCGAATGCGGTTCGTCCGAGCAAGGCATGATAGCCACTGCGAAACGGGACTATATCGAAGATTAACTCTTCGCTTCGGAAATTGTCCGGGGATCCGAAGACAACGTCAAGTGTTACTGAGCCTGTACAGTTGGCTTCTACACCTGGTATAACGCCTTTAAAGGTCGTTCTTGTGGGCTTAATCCTTGAGGGATCTATGCCCATTTTCCGCACTATATCCTGATAAAGCAGGTTCAGGCTACTGCCGCCGTCCATGAGGACTCTTGTGAGATGAAATCCGTCAATGATTGGGTCGAGAACCAATGCGGCGAAGCCGCCATGACGGATGCTAGTGGGATGGTCCCTTCGATCAAAAGTGATCGGGCAGGAGGACCATGGGTTGAACTTTGGGGCGACTGGCTCCATCGCGTATACGTCCCGTAGCACACGCTTCCGCTCCCGCTTGGGAATGTGGGTTGCGTATATCATGTTCACCGTACGCACTTGTGGGGGAAAGCCCTTCTGTCCATTGTTGTTCGGCGGCTTGGGCTCCTCGTCGTCGCTGTGCAGCCCCTTGTCTCTGTTTTCGGCCCTTAACTTGCATGCCTGCTTGAACACCCAACAATCCCTACTAGTGTGATTGGCTGGCCTTTTGGAGGTGCCATTTATCTGGCACAAGCGATCGAGTATTCAGTCCAAACTGGACGGGCCCTGAGTATTCTTTTTGAATGGCTTTTTCTGCTGACCGGATTTATAGCCCTTGAATCTGGCATTGACTGCTGTGTCTTCATTGCTGTCGCTGCTAACGCGGCGTTTTTGCTTATTCCGACGTGTCCTGCCACTTTTGTCCTTCGTATCTGAATTACCAGGGTTCTTTGATAAGTTGTTACTGCGAGCTAGCCAGCTGTCTTCTCCCGCGCAAAAGCGGGTCATGAGTGTCGTGAGGGCTGCCATGGATTTCGGCTTTTCCTATCCCAGGTGCCGCGCAAGCCACTCGTCGCGGATGTTATGCTTGAAGGCTGCTAGGGCCTCTGCGTCCGGACAGTCGACTATCTGGTTTTTCTTTGTTAGGAACCGTGTCCAGAATTGTCTGGCCGATTCCTCTGGCTGCTGAATTATGTGGCTTAAGTCGTCGGCATCTGGTGGTCGCACGTAAGTGCCCTGGAAGTTGTCGAGGAATGCGGCTTCCAGGTCCTCCCAAGAACCGATTGAGTCTGCTGGCAAGCTGTTAAGCCAATGCCGGGCTGGTCCTTTAAGTTTGAGCGGGAGGTATTTGATGGCGTGTAGATCATCGCCGCGTGCCATGTGGATGTGAAGGAGATAATCCTCGATCCATACCGCCGGATCTGTTGTGCTGTCGTATGATTCGATGTTTACGGGTTTGAAACCCTCTGGGATTTTATGATCCATTACTTCATTCGTGAAGCATAGCGGGTGTGCGGCGCCTCTGTACTGGGCTATATCACGACGCAGCTCGGAAGAGCTATGTCTGTTGTGTTCGGCCCAGCCGGATTTGTTGTATCCGGAGTGAAGATCATTGTCACATGCCGTAGGGCGCCTGCGTGATCCGTAGATCAATCTTGTTCGTCTTGCTTGATCCTCCAGTATGTCTCGCAGGTCGGGCGCATTTTCTCGTGCCTTAGTTGAGCGGCGTCGGGGCATGGCTTGGGTGGAGGGCCGAGAGGCCTCTCTGTCACGGCCGCGAGGTGGCCGGTCTGCCATGTCATGCGCTGGTGATGTAGGTGCTTCCTCCTCTGATCGGGGTAGCGGCCTGCGCTTCGGGTAACTCTTGGAGGGGCGTTCGAGTTCATACTCTTCGGCCGCAAGGACTTCAGTCCATCTGTCAGCTAGCAAATCTTGGGCAGCTCTAAGCTATTGCTGCTTTTTCTTGAGGCTGCTTGTCGTGGCTAAAAGCCTGTGTTTAAAACGCTCTTGTTCGGCGGGGTATGATGGTATGACGAATTCGTCGTCATCGAGGCTTGCCTCATCTTCGGAGGGAGGCGTATAGTTATTATCATCCTCGACCTCTCGGTCTGCCGTTCTCTCATGAGGGCTGGCTTCTCCATCTTCCTGTGCCGAATCTTGCTGAGGTGGGTGTTCTTCAGCGCTATCCGGGGTAGTATTATCTCCCGTGCCGGAATCACCGTTTTTTCTTTGGCGGGATTTAGAACGGCGCCGCTGACGCCGGCGCTTTGGCTGTTTCTTGGGGGCGTCATCCCCCACTGTTCCATCGCCATCTCCATCTTTTGGAGTATCCACCATATATATGTCATATGACGAGGTGGCCTTCCAGCGCCCTACAGGTGCTGGTTCCTGTTCGTCTCCTACATCGTCGTCCATGCCGTCGATGTCTTCGGAGCCGAAGTCAAGCATGTCGGTTAGATCGTCGACAGTGGCTACAAAGTGGGTGGTGGGTGGGCTTTGAATTTCTTCATCGTCCGTATCCCATCCTCGCTGACCGTAGATGGGCCAGGGCTCTCCTGATAAGGAGAGAGACTTGAGAGAATTCAGGATGTCGCCAAAAGGCGAATGCCGAAAGATGTCTGCGGCGGTGAACTCCATTATCGGCGCCCAATCGGATTCGATTGGCAGGGGCGCGGGGGGTTCGGAGTCCGGGGAGGAGTCCGGATCCTTGGAGTCACGGGTCGTGCAGAGTGCGGGGCTAGCGTTCGGCTCGATCGCTTTCGGGATCGCAGCCCTCGAGGTGACGTCCAACCGCTCATCCTTGATTGGCGCAATAGGCTCCGAGTTAGGGGTCGGAACCGATGCGTGTGCGGCCTCCAGGACACTGTCCGGGGGCAGAGCTAGATCATGCCCCTCGAGGTAGTGCGGCGCGCTTGGCCGTGGCTCGAACCCGTCGAAGATCAAGTCTCCGCGGATGTCAGCCGTGTGGTTTAAGCTTCCAAACCTGACTTGATGGACAGGGGCGTAGCTTTCGATCTGCTCCAGGTGGCCGAGCGAATTGGCCCGCAGAGCGAAGCCGCCGAAGACGAAGATCTGTCCGGGGAGAAAAGTCTCACCCTGGACTGCATCATTGTTGATGATCAAAGGAGCCATCGGGCCTAAAGGCGATGACACAGAGGAACTCTCAATGAAAGCACCAATGTCGGTGTCAAAACCGGCGGATCTCGGGTAGTGGGTCCCGAACTGTGCGTCTAGGCCGGACGGTAACAGGAGGCAGGGAACACGATGTTTTACCCAGGTTTGGGCCCTCTTGATGGAGGTAAAACCCTATGTCCTGCTTGATTAATATTGATGATATGGGTAGTACAAGAGTAGATCTACCACGAGATCAAGGAGGCTAAACCCTAGAAGCTAGCCTATGGTATGATTGTTGTATATGGAGTTTATTGGCTACGGACTACAACCCTCCGGTTTATATAGACACCGGATAGGGTTAGGGTTACATAGAGTCGGTTACAATGGTAGGAGATCTTGAATATCCGCATCACCAAGCTTGCCTTTCACGCCAAGGAAAGTCCCATCCGGACACGGGACGAAGTCTTCAATCTTGTATCTTCATAGTCCTAGAGTTCGGCTGAAGGTATAGTCCGGCTACCCGAACACCCCCTAATCCAGGACTCCCTCAGGTACCATAATCCAAGTGTTGGTTTGTGAGCTAGATATCAAAGAATATGCTTCACAGCCTTATGGTGTGATTCCTTCGGTGTAGCTTGAAATCGGGCACACATGCAAACACTAAGCATTATATCTGGCCTAGATGCACATAAGTACAATAATGAACCTATCATGGAGCGATATACCTTATGATCGAAGTCAATACCATTTTCATCAGTGCATAGATGGCCATTTGTGGGCATAGGAATTTTGACGCCTTTGCAATCTTGCATGCCGAATTTCCTCAGTACATCCTTGAGGTATTTCTCCTGAGAGATGAATATGCCATTGTGTTGTTGATGAATTTGAAGACCTAAGAAGAATTTCAACTCTCCCATCCTAGACATTTGATATTCTTCACTCATCATATAGGAAAATTCATCACTATAACGTTGGTCAGTACAGCCAAAGATAATATCATCAACATATATTTGGCACACAAACAATTCACCATCATAATATTTAGTGAAAAGAGTAGGGTTGAGTGAACCGGGTTTGAAGCCTTTCTTCATGAGGAGTTCCTTCAAGGTATCATACCAAGCCCGTGGGGCCTACTTGAGGCCATAGAGGGCCTTGTTGAGTCTGAAGACTTTGTCAGGATTCTTAGGATCTTCAAAACCTGGGGGTTGAGCAACATATACTTCTTCCTCAACCTTACAATTGAGGAATGCACTTTTCACATCCATTTGATATAAAGTGATATCATGATGGTTAGCATAAGCAAGTAATATGCGAATAGCCTCAAGTCTAGCAAAAAGTGCAAAAGTTTCATCGAAAACAATTCCTTCAACCTGTGTGTAGCCTTGAGCTACAAGTCGTGCCTTATTCCTCACCACAAGGCCATTTTCATCTTGCTTGTTGCGGTAGATCCACTTTGTGCCGATGATATTGTGCTTGCGAGGATTTGGACGTTTGACCAGTTCCCAGACATTGTTGAGCTCGAACTGATGTAATTCTTCTTGCATGGCCTGAATCCACTCAGGCTCCAGAAATGCTTCATCTACCTTAGTGGGCTCTGTAATAGAGACAAAAGCATACTGCCCACAAAAGTTAGACAAATGTGAAGCTTTTGAGCGGGTGAGAGGACCTGGCGCTTTGATGTCATTGATGATCTTTTCAACTTGCACCTCTTTTGCAATGCAAGGATGAGCTGGTTGTCGTTGAAGAGTTTGATCAGCGTTTTCTTCAGCACCATTTTCTTCAGCACTTTTTTCAGGTGCATTAGCTCGACGTTCTTCATGTTCTAGAATGAATTCTTCAGCAGATTCTTCAGTAGGAATGACATCCTCAGTAGCCTTGAACTTGATAGTTTCCTCAGGTGCTGGTTCATCTATCATAGTAGGTAGGTGCTCTCTTTGCGAGCCATTAGTTTCATCGAACCGCACATCCACAGTTTCAACAACTTTGTGAAGAACGTTGTTGAAGACTCTGTAGGTGTGCGAGTCCTTTCCGTAACCAAGCATAAAACCTTCATGTGCTTTCGGTGCAAATTTTGAGTTGTGATGAGGATCTCTAATCCAACATTTAGCACCGAAGACTTTGAAATAACTTACATTGGGTTTCTCATCAGTGAGGAGTTCATAGGCAGTCTTTTTGAAGAATTTGTGAAGATATACTCTGTTGATGATGTGGCACGCAGTATCAATTGCCTCAGTCCAGAAACGACGAGGCGTTTTGTATTCATCAAGCATAGTGCGAGCCATCTCAGCAAGAGTCCTGTTTTTGCGCTCCACGACACCATTCTGCTGAGGAGTGTAGGGAGCAGATAACTCATGAGTAATACCAAGTTCATCAAGATAGTCGTCGAGACCAGAATTCTTGAACTCAGTGCCATTGTCACTTCTGATGTGCTTGATCTTCACACCAAAGTTGGTTGAAGCCCTTGAGGAAAATCGTTTGAAGACTTCCTGCACTTCATGTTTGTAAGTAACAAGGTGTACCCATGTATAGCGAGAATAATCATCAACAATAACAAAGCCATATTGAGATGCTTCATTTGAAATAGCAGAATAATGATTAGGACCAAAGAGATCCATGTGAAGCAATTCAAACGAGCGAGTGGTGGTCATGATAGTCTTTGCTGGATGCCTGGCCTTCGTCATCTTCCCAGCTTCACAGGCTCCGCATAGGTGATCCTTGAGGAATTTGACATTCTCGATGCCAATGACATGCTTCTTCTTCGCAAGCGTGTGCAAATTCCTCATGCCTGCATGACCAAGGCGTCGATGCCAGAGCCAGCCTTCTGAAGCTTTTGCAAGTAAGCACACGGCTGGTTGTGGTCCTGTAGAGAAATCAACAATATACAGATCTCCTCTCCTAAAGCCTTCGAAGACTTTGCAATTGTCAGCTTCCATAACCACAACACAACGGTACTTGCCAAAGACAACAACCATATCAAGATCACAAAGCATTGAGATAGACATAAGGTTGTATCGTAAGGACTCAACAAGCATGACTTTGTCCATGTGTCAGTCCTTTGTAATCGCAACCTTACCTAGACCCAATACCTGACTTTTGCCTTTGTCAGCAAAAATGATATGCTTCAGATGCGACAGAGATAATGGAGCATCCATCAATAGATTCTTGTCACCAGTCGTGTGGTTTGTACATCCACAATCAAGGACCCACTCAGTGGCTTTGGGTTGATCATCCTGCAGATGAATTAGTGCAGCTTACAAACTCATATACTTCATCAGTGAAGAATATGACATCAATTCATCAGATCAATTTCATCAAGTAAAAGAACTGATAAAGCAATATGAGGATGTGAGAAATGAAAGTTCATTTCTTCATGATTAGCCTGCGTCCTATCAGGCATGCTCAGGTCTCCAGCAAATTCTTCAGACGGTTACGTGCGTCTGGAGACCTGACCCTGCAGAAGAGATTAGTTCTTTTTCGTCACCACCCACATCTGAAGGGGTGGCAAAGAGTTCATCATTCTGCGAGCTCCATACGAAAAGGATGGCATAGAAGCCAGTCCATTTCGTCTAACATAAGAGGGGTTAGAGTAAGCATAAGAGCAGAGAAATTCTTTGAGAACTTATGGACATAATGATTTGAAGAATAATGCACATATCCATAATCCTTAGATCTTCCCTGCGAAACATACGGGTTAGCACGATGATGTTCATATGAGGACTCTGCTCCATATGAAGAATTTGGTCCATATGAAGAATTTGATCTGGGGTTCCTATTCTTCATAGGTGGCGTCATGATGACATTCACCTGAAGATTTTCAAGGCATCTTTTGGGAACCCAGATTTTCTTCATAGGGGAGCCGTTCCTGCAGTTAGTGCCAACATATCTAGCAAATACTTCACCATTCTGATTTTTGAATAGCTTATAGTTGGAGTCAATTGACTCATCATCAGAATGAGGAGATTCACTTGCAAATCCAGATAAGTTAGATGGATCAACTAGAGGTCCCTTTGCAGCAACCCATGTAGTTTTGGGGTACTGCTCAGGCTTCCAATATGTACCACCAGCATTGAGTTTCCTCTCAAAGGCGATACCCTCTTTCCTAGGGTTCCTGTTGAGGATCTGCTTTTTAAGCACATCACAAAGAGCCTGATGCCCTTTGAGGCTTTTGTACATGCCTATCGTGTACAATTCCTTCAGCCCTGCATCGTCAGTGATACTAGCAATGTCCTCAGATGAGGAATTAGTGATAGCATAGGCATGTGAAGAATTTGAAACATTAGCAGCATTTGAACATTCAGGTGAAGAATTAGCAGATTCACGTTCAATGCACTTCAAGCATGGAGGAACAAATTCTTCCTGAGAAGCGCTGATTTGTTGAGCAAGTAATGAATCGCGCTCCTTCTGAAGATCTTCATAACTCACTCTTAGCTTCTCAAGTTCTTTCTTTCTTTGAAGAAATTCATAAGAAAGCTTCTCATGATCAGATAAGAGAGTGTTATGATGACTTTGAAGTTTGTCAAGCTTGGACTGAAGTCTCTGAAGATTTTCAGTCAAAGTTTCAGTGCGATCCATTTCTTCACCCAACATATCATCACTTTTATTTAGCATGTTTTGAACCTTTTCTAAAGCCCTTTGTTGTTTTATAGCAATCTTAGCAAGTTTAGAATAGCTGGGTTTAAGGTTTTCATCAAATTCATTCTCACTTGATTCAGAGGAGGTATATTTGAGTACCTTGGCACCCTTTGCCATGAAGCAATAGGTGGGAGCGTAGTCATCATCGCCTTCATCAGCCTTGTTGGTGAGGTCATTTTCTTCAGTGTTGAAGATAGACTTGCTGACGAATGCAGTAGCGAGAGCAAGGCTCGTCACTCCGGATTCGGACTCCTCAGATGACTCCTCTTCCTCATTTTCTTCAGATTCAGCCTCAGAGTCCATTTCCTTGCCAATGAATGCCCTAGCCTTCTTGGAGATGCTCTTCTTGTGATATGAAGGCTTTGAGGATTTTGATGATGAGGATTTTTATGGATTTCTTCTTTTTCTTCGCATCATCAGAACTGTAATCCTTGTATTTCTTCTTCTTTGATTCCTTTTCCCACTGAGGACAATCTTGAATGAAATGTCCAGGTTTCTTGCATTTGTGACAGAGCCTCTTCTTGTAGTCACTGGATGAGGAATCATTGCTCCTTGAGGATCTTCCAAGGCGGCCACGTCTTGAGAACTTTTGGAACTTCTTCACGAGCAGAGCCAGATCATGGCTCAGTTCTTCAGAATCACCAAGGCTGCTACCAGAGTCTTCATCTTCGGACTCAGATACTGCCTTGGCCTTCAGTGCACGTGTTCTGCCATAGCTTGAACCATAGAGATCTCTCTTTTCAGCAAGTTGGAACTCGAGTATTTAGCCTCTCGAGAATATTAGCGGGATCAAGTGACTTGTAATCAACACGTTCTTGTATCATCAATGCCAGAGTGTCAAATGAGGAATCAAGCGATCTCAGCAATTTCTTCACCACCTCATGGTTGGTGATGTCAGTGGCACCAAGTGCTTGAAGCTCATTTGAGATGTCACTGAGGCGATCGAAGGTTTGTTGAACATTTTCATTGTCGAATCTTTTGAAGCGGTTGAAGAGATTGTGAAGAACATCAACTCGAGAGTCACACTGAGTTGAGACTCCTTCATTCACTTTGGACAACCTGTCCCAGATAAGCTTCGCTATTTCCAAAGCACTCACTCTGCCATACTGTCCTTTGCTCAGATGGCCACATATGATATTCTTCGCTTGAGAGTCGAGTTGCTTGAATCTCTTCACATCGGCAGCATTCAGAGAAGGTGTGACTGAGGGAACACCATTTTCCACAACATACCAGAGATCGTTATCAATTGCTTCAAGATGCATTCGCATCTTATTCTTCCAGTAGGGGTAGTCCGTCCCATCAAAGGTAGGACACCCAGCAGAGACCTTGATCATACCTGTGGTCGACATAACTAAAACACCAGGCGGTTAAACCAAAATCACACAGAACAAGGGAGTACCTTGCTCTGATACCAATTGAAAGTGCGTTATATCGACTAGACGGGGGGGGTGAATAGGCGATTTTTATGAAATTCGTCACTGAGGAATTTGCCGGTGAGGAAATTCCTTAGCGAAGAACTACTAGCAGCGGAATAAGTACTCAAAAGTAAACATAACAGAATGCAAGCATAGTCATCATGATGAAATGAAGACAGGCACAGAGTACAGGAAGCGTAATCACAGGATAACACAGGATGAAGACAAACAGACTGAAGAAATTGAACTGAGGAAATTGAGAAAGTCTTCAGTCAAAGTCTTCAAACACAGATATGAACAAACACACAACACAGTTATGAGGAAATGAAAGAGTTGAGGAAATAGAACCAGTAAGCTTGGTGAAGACAATGATTTGGTAGACCAATTCCAACTGCTATCTCAGTTGTACGTCTGGTTGGAGCGGCTGAGTATTTAAACTCGAGGACACACAGTCCCGGACACCCAGTCCTGAACACGCAGCTCAGGACACCCAGTCCTCACCGTATTCTCCTTGAACTAAGGTCACACAGACCTCGTCCAATCACTCGTGGTAAGTCTTCAGGCGACTTCCAAACCTTCACAAACTTGGTCACTCGGCGATCCACAATTCCTCTTGGATGCTCTAGACCATGACGCCTAACCGTCTGGAAGAAGCACAGTCTTCAAAGGTAACAAGCGTCGGATCCACTCAGGATCAATCTCTTCAGTGATGCTCAATCACTTGGGGTTTGTAGGTGTTTGGGTTTTGGGTTTTTGGTTTTTCCTCACTTGATGATTTTCGCTCAAAGTCCTCGGAGGATGGGTTGCTCTCAAATGACAAGTGTCAGTTTCTCTCGGAGCATCCAACCAGCTAGTGGTTGTAGGGGGCGGCTATTTATAGCCTAGGGAGCAGCCCGACATGATAAGACATAAATGCCCTTCAATGATATGACCGTTAGGTGGATAGATATTTTGGGACAGCTGGCGCATAGCACAGCAACGGTCGGAATTTTGAGTAGCAAAATCCTCAGGGCTATCATGTTCCTCATTGTGTAGGCAATCCGCACTGGCGAATTCCTAACTCCTCAGTCAGGACAAATTCCTCAGAGACCAGAAGAACTTCGTCTCTGTCACTGAAGAAATTGACTGAACTGTATGAGATTTCCAATGGCTTCACTCGAAGGGATTGGTAGGTGTAGGATTTTGAGTTGAGCATCACATGGAAATTTTTCCTTAGTATTTCCTCGACCCCCTTTAACAGTACGGTGTTTCCTATGACTCAAGAAAGAGAAAAACAAAACTATGAAAACGAAAGTCTTCAAGCTTCATATTCCTCGCATGAATATCAAGTCTTCACGGACACACCAATTTCTTCACTTTCAAAGTCTTCATGAAAGTCTTCAGAAATACCAAAATCTTCAGTCGAAGATATTCATTTTTAGGGGTCGACTTTTCCTGTAAATATCAAACTCCTCATAGACTTATAGACCTGTGTACACTCACAAACGCATTAGTCCCTTAACCTATAAGTCTTCAATACACCAAAATCACTAAGAGGCACTAGATGCACTTACATGAAGCCAGTTGTAGATGAACTAACTGGTTTGAAGCGGCAAATCAACGCCATGACGTCCGCTGTATTTGGTAACTATCTCCTTATGCTGTTTGTCCAATTCATGAGATCTTATTGTTTACCAGTCTGGCTGATATTAAACCATGACAGGCACTCGCATTACTCATCTGGGCGCTGATATGCGGATGAATCTTAAAGCGGCTTACACCTTAATAGAAAATCTTTACTCTGGATCCCAGCGTGCTATATGCACTGCAGCCTACAATAAACCGGCACAAACTCTGATAAAAGAAACCCTTGAGAAGCTGGCCATGCTACCAGCCCGGATTACTGAACTGAAGAAGGCAGCCGCAAGAGCAGGAGCGCTGACCGCCCTAATCCGGGCCAAAGCATGGATTCCTGATCTTGAAGCGGATGACATCATTAAAGGATATCCAGGTGTGAAAGAGGATGGTTCAAGCTTCAACAATGATGATCTCCGAAGGCTGACAAAGGAGATGCGGCCAATAGCCAGCAAACTGGCAGAAGACACAGACTTATCTCATTTCCAGCCGGCTTACGACACTGAAGGGAAGAGACAGCCTGTCGAAATCCATGAAGTCGAAGAACTTGTGCCTCCAATATGTAAGCATACTTACGCTGCTGACATTAACCCCTCCAGCCCTTATCCATAAGGAAGCCGTGTTTCAAGCTTTAACCGGAATCGATTGGTCAACGGTTGATTTCCAGCGTCTGGGGAGGGATGAAGAAGAAGTGATTGCACCAAACGATCCTCAACCATAAAGCCTTGCAGACGAAGCATCTTAAACCGGCAGCCAGTTTACCAGCTACTGAGTGCCACTGCTTTGAAACAATTATTCAATTGGAGCCATTTTGAAGCTTCTTGTAATAGGATAGCAAAACCCCATTATCTGTCATGCCCTCGAGCATGTTTATTTTGCTTTGACATGCGGAAAACTTGTTTCACTTTTTTGGGATCTATTTATGCATAGCCCATGATGATTTGTGTTCCTGGATATAAGAACTTGAAAGTGTCCTAGTGGTTTACCACTGGACGGGTCATGATGCCCAAAAATATACAATACTTGGATGGATAATCAAAGTTTGTATTAAAAATAACATCTGCAACATACCTCGTTGGCTGACCAACTGCTTGTATGGTGAAGGTGAAAACACCAATCCGGAGCATTGATAACTCCTGGCTCTCTCACAGTTGCATGTAGAAATCATATTGGGCTAAAAAGCCGTTGAGTTGTTTGTATAAGAATGGTGACATCTAGTCAAAACCAGACCAGAGCAGTTTGCTACCGGTTTAGAATCTGATCATGTACTGACAACTAATCGTTGAAAGTCAAGCCGGGTTGTAATGAACACCGGTTTGTCAGAAAAATGTTTATAAATCCCTTATCATAAAAATAGCAAAATACAAGAAATATGCAAGGCTTTCCATGGGCTGCCAGGCCCTAAATCGAGGCTTTTCATGGGCTGCCAGGCCACTGAGTTAAACCATTTTACAAAGCCTTTTTAAGATGGACCTCAATCTTTAGCCAATCACCGATTTAACTTTGACAAGTTCAGGGTCCATGGGATTGACTTGTCAAACGTTCGATGGGTCATACCAGGTTTACCTAGATGGAGTGACTTACTTAAAGAGGCAGGATAACCCGGGGTTTTAGGTGAATACACCTGGCTTCCAAGCCTGGCTTGATAGCCTATTACAAGGGTTCAAAACTCATTGTTCTTTGAGAAGCAAAGAGCCCCCAGGTAATATGTGAGCTGTGCTCGGTGGTTACCTATGTTTGAGCTGGGCTTAATGCAACAGACTCTCTTTGGCTCCACATAATTTCCTTTTGGCTTAACGCCTATCAAGAGGTGTAGCTATGGTGTGACAACAACCAAGCCCCCTAGTGATATCCCTTTGTGGTGTTAAACCGATCAAGAGGTGTAGCTATGGTGTGACAACAACCAAGCCCCCTAGTGATATCCCTTTGTGGTTTCAAACCGATCAAGAGGTGTAGCTATGGTTCAGATACGACCAAGCCCCCTAGTGATTTTCTTTATATCCATGCAGCCGCAGAGGCCGGTTTAGCAAAACTCCGCTTTGTCAGTAGAAACTCTTGTGAGCTCACACACGATGTAAAAAGAACAGAGACCCCGCTTTATTCGAGGCTCTGGTTTATTATATAATATATACATTGTCATAAATATGTACATACAAAGAGCCTGTGGCTCAAGTATATAAGGCCGAAGAAGAGCTATATTCCACGGCCGCTTGGTCTCCTCCTCCGATTTACGTGAGTCTTTGTGCTCTCGAACATCAATGAGGTAGTATGACCCGTTGTGCAGATTCTTGCTGACCACAAAAGGTCCTTCCCAAGGTGGGGATAATTTATGCATCTCAGTCTGATCCTGGATGAGGCGGAGCACCAGATCGCCCTCTTGAAAAGTTCTGGTCTTAACCCGGCGGTTGTGATAACGTCTGAGATCTTGTTGATAAATCGCCGAACGTGCTGCTGCAAGATCACGCTCCTCATCTAACAGGTCCAGTGAATCCTGACGTGCCTTCTCATTATCAGCTTCAACATATGCTGCCACACGGGGTGAGTCGTGATGGATGTCACTAGGAAGAACCGCCTCTGCTCCATAAACCATGAAGAAAGGTGTGTAACCCGTAGATCGGTTAGGTGTGGTGTTGATGCTCCATAACACAGAAGGTAATTCCTCCACCCAGAAACCCGGTGTCTGCCTCTCTGTTTTGAATGATATCTCCCAGAGGGGCTGAACTGACCATTGTGATAGGATGACCCTGGAAATAATGTTTGAGCTTCCGGCTTGCCGTAAACACTCCATACACCAGCTTCTACCAATGTGGATACCTCTGCTTTGATTCAATGAGCACCTCACTGATATAGTAAACCAACCGTTGAACCGGATACTCCTTTCCAGCTTCCTTGCGCTCCGGCACAATAGCCACGCTAACAGCTCGGGCATTAGCAGCCACATACAGCAATAACGGTTCTTTATCGATCGGGGCTGCAAGCATAGGCGGTTCAACTAACTGCCTCTTCAGATCCTCAAACGCTTTATCAGCCGCCTCGCTCCAGACAAAATCATGTGTTTTCTTTAGCATCTGATATAAAGGGATAGCCTTCTCCCCAAGACGACTGATAAACCGGCTCAAAGCCGCAATCCAGCCGGCCAAACGTTGAACGTCATTGATACACGCCGGTTTAGCCAAAGATGTAATTGCTGAGATTTTTTTCTGGATTAGCCTCAATGCCCCTGTTTGACACCAGAAAACCCAAGAGCTTGCCTGCCGGGACACCAAAGACACACTTTTCCGGATTGAGCATCATCTTGTAAACCCGAAGGTTGTCAAAGGTTTCTCGCAGATCATCTATCAATGTTTCTTCCTTCCTGGACTTTATCACAATATCATCTACATATGCATGAACATTGCGCCCAATCTGCTTATGAAGACAATTCTGAACACAGCGTTGATAAGTCGCCTGGGCACTCTTGAGCCCAAAAGGCATGGAGACATAGCAGAAGGCTCCAAAAGGAGTTATAAAAGTTGTCTTCTCCTGGTCCTTAACTGCCATTTTGATCTGATGATAACCAGAATAAGCGTCCAGAAAATACAAACAGTCACAACCCGCCGTAGCATCAATAATCTGATCAATACGAGGGAGGGCAAAGGGATCTGCAGGGCAAGCTTTGTTCAAGTCTGTGTAATCTACACACATACGCCAAGTGCCGTTTTTCTTAAGAACTAGCACCAGATTAGCCAACCACTCTGGGTGAAAGACCTCCATGATAAACCCTATGGCCAACAACCGAGCTACCTCTTCACCAATAGCCTTGCGCCTTTATTCATTGAAGCGGCGAAGAAACTGCCTGACCGGTTTAAACTTAGGATCAATGTTAAGTGTGTGCTCAGCGAGTTCCCTCGGTACACCTGGCATGTCAGAAGGTTTCCATGCAAAGATGTCCTGGTTCTCACGGATGAACTCGATGAGCGCGCTTTCCTATTTGGGTTCCAGGTTAGCGCTGATGCTGAACTGCTTGGATAATCACCAGGAACAAAATCAACCATCTTAGTATCTGTGGCCGATTTAAATTTCAACGCTGGATCGTGTTCCGTAGTTGGCTTTTTCAAAGAAGTCATATATGCCGGATCAACTTTGTCTTTATAAAAATTCAGCTCCTCCGTGGCACAAACCGACTCAGCATAAGCCGCATCACCTTCCTCACATTCCAAAGCGATCTTCCTGCTCCCATGTACTGTGATGGTCCCCTTATGACCAGGCATTTTAAGCTGTAGATAAACATAACACGACCTCGCCATGAACCTAGCGTAAGCCGGTCGCCCAAACAAAGAGTGATACAGACTTTTGATTTTTACCACCTCAAAAGTCAATGTTTCTGATCTTGAATCATGATCATCTCCAAAAGCCACCTCTAAGGCTATCTTGCCCACTGGATATGCAGACTTACCAGGCACCACACCATGGAAAACGGTGTTTGACGGTTTAAGATTCTTATCTGTCAACCCCATACGATGGAAGGTATCATAATATAGAATGTTGATACCACTTCCTCCATCCATGAGTACCTTAGTGAACTTATATCCCCCAACCTGAGGGGCCACCACTAAGGCCAGATGACCCGGATTGTCAACCCAGGGCGGGTGATCCTCTCTACTCCACAAAATGGGTTGCTCAGACCAGCGCAAATATTGTGGCACCGCGGTTCAACAGAGTTCACCGCCCTCTTATGAAGCTTCTGATCACGCTTACACAAGCTAGTGGTGAAGACATGATATTGTCCACTATTTAACTGCTTAGGATTGCTCTGATAACCCGACTACTGCTGCTGGTTCCCCTGATGGTTGTAACCTTCCTGGTTGCCCTGGTTCCGTTGATTGCTGTGTCCGGTTTGATTGCCCTGAAATCCTGAACCGGAGCTGCCGCCTCCGTAACCCAGCCTGAAGGTCTTAGGACCAGAGGATCCAAAGATCAAAGAAAAAGGAAAACAACAGCCCCAGAAGCTGCAGCACAATACTCCATACGATCCATACTAGGCAGTGCAGCTCCGACTCTGACGGTGAACTACTAAGAAAACTAGCCAGGGGTGGAGTCACGGAGGATCACCGAACGAACCACCTATCACGCGTCATCGTATACCGCCGGCCCCCCACCGCGACTTCGACTTCACAGCAACAGACAGTCGAGGCATTCCCACGGACACGCCGGAGAAGAAGAGCCGACTACCACAACCAAGGCCACGCCTCCGACATTGCTCACCACCGTCATCCTTGCTACAGAAGCCACCGTGCACATCCAGTCGCAGAAAGCACCAAAGGGATCAAAATCTTCAAGACGGTGCCCTAAAGAGGGGAACGACGTTGAAGACGACGCCACCGCCTGACCCTACAGCAAGATCTGGGTTTTCACCCGAAGTACTTGATCCGGAAGATATGGCTGCAAGTCCCGACGACACCTCCAAGGAGGATTGCGACGCCCACAGGCGCCATTGCCGCCGGCCGGCCAGCATCGGCCAGGCTTTCATCCGAGGCAGCCACTCCCACGCAGCAGGCCGAGGTCGACCCGTGCCTCCACTGGACCACACACCCCACACACAGCGAGTGGGCCACCGCTGTGCAGGGCCACCACCAAGCCTCCCCGACAACGGGCCTGCAGAGACCAGATCGGGCCCTGCACCCCGCATCCAACCGTGGCCGGAGCCTCTTTGCTCCAGCACCGCCCGCGATCATGAACCGGCCGCCGTCACCATGCGCCGCCACGCCCAGATCCGCGCCACTTCCCCCGGCCGCCGGACACCAGAGCAGCAGATCGGCCAAAGAAGCCCACCATGCGTTGAGCACAATACTCCATACGATCCATACTAGGCAGTGCAGCTCCGACTCTGACGGTGAACTACTAAGAAAACTAGCCAGGGGTGGAGTCACGGAGGATCACCGAACGAACCACCTATCACGCGTCATCGTATACCGCCGGCCCCCCACCGCGACTTCGACTTCACAGCAACAGACAGTCGAGGCATTCCCACGGACACGCCGGAGAAGAAGAGCCGACTACCACAACCAAGGCCACGCCTCCGACATTGCTCACCACCGTCATCCTTGCTACAGAAGCCACCGTGCACATCCAGTCGCAGAAAGCACCAAAGGGATCAAAATCTTCAAGACGGTGCCCTAAAGAGGGGAACGACGTTGAAGATGACGCCACCGCCTGACCCTACAGCAAGATCTGGGTTTTCACCCTAAGTACTTGATCCGGAAGATATGGCTGCAAGTCCCGACGACACCTCCAAGGAGGATTGCGACGCCCACAGGCGCCATTGCCGCCGGCCGGCCAGCATCGGCCAGGCTTTCATCCGAGGCAGCACTCCCACGCAGCAGGCCGAGGTCGACCCGTGCCTCCACTCGACCACACACCCCACACACAGCGAGTGGGCCACCGCTGTGCAGGGCCACCACCAAGCCTCCCCGACAATGGGCCTGCAGAGACCAGATCGGGCCCTGCACCCCGCATCCAACCGTGGCCGGAGCCTCTTTGCTCCAGCACCGCCCGCGATCATGAACCGGTCGCCGTCACCATGCGCCGCCACGCCCAGATCGGCGCCACTTCCCCCGGCCGCCGGACACCAGAGCAGCAGATCGGCCAAAGAAGCCCACCATGCGATGTCTTGCCCAGATCCGCGGCAGCCTTCTTGCAGCAGCCGAACGCCCGCGCCTGCACCGGCCCCACACCAACCCCCCTCCGCAGACGCACCTCCGCACATCTCAGCAGCCCGGCGCCATCACCTCCACGCCCGCCAAACCACGGCCTAGGACACCAGATCCGCGCCGGAGGACGACTGCGCCCTGGAGCCACACGCGCACGGCACCCTCGCTGACACCCCGGGCAGACGCCAGATCCGCGCAACATTTCGCCGGATCTGCAGCGCCCGCGCATCTTCTTGCGTCCCCGACCAGAATCACCATTGTTGGCGCCGAACCAGACCACGCCAGTTGCCCTTGCCTGCGCACACTGCAGCGCCGTCCCCGCGGCCTCGCTAGCGCACGCATCCCCACCACCTCGCCGCTCCAGTGACCCGCGCCACCGCGCCAGCAGAGAGCCTCAGCCAAGACCAGCAGGAGAAACCAATAAGTTTAGGAATGATACAAGCTAGTAAGTTTAGGAATGATACAAGCTTCAGCACAGGAGAAACCAATAGAGCACACACCAAATAGCTACTACATTCAAGAACTTCTTCCAGACACAAAGTGGATAGATCATGGCGATGCTAATAAGGAGTGGAAGTGAATAAAAGGCAAAGCCATCACCGACACCTCTGTGATCTTCTTCCTCGATGTATCCTTCTCCTCGGTGGTTTGTGGATAACTCAAAGGATGAACCCTGAGTCGGTGAGGTAACTTCCAGACACAAAGACCTTGCATCGACGATAGATCAGTATGTTGACTTACATCAACATGAAAATAATAAAAACAATAAAAACATGATAGACTTACATCACGGCGGACCTTATGAGCAGAAGCAATCGCCATTGCCGTCGCCATTGTCATTGCCATCGCCATCATCATCCCCCTCGCCCTTGCCCTTGCATTGATCACCTCTGTGATCTCCTTTCTGAATGAATCCGCCTCCTCACTGGTCCCTAGACAACTCCAAGGACGAACCCCGAGACAAAAAAAACTTGTCAACGCAGACCTTACACACCTTCCTGTCGTGCAGAGATACCTCCTTGATGTTCACCGCAGCTTGAACGACGCGCCTGACGTATCCCATGAAGTTGTTGTTGGACTGGAATCCATAGATAGTTAGCCTGGCCAGATTCATGTGTTTGAAATCAGGAGTTGATAGCTCCCACTTCACATCCATGCTATTAGAGTAACTTGTTTGCGACTTCCTTTGGCACTTATGACCCCATATACGGCGAGGGCGACGGACCTGCCGATCCTGAGATGGTCGTCGCCTGTCATCATGAATCTGAGCTTGAGCGCGCGGATGGGGATCTGTGGAGACCTCGTGGTGAGGATCTTTTCGGTCATGTCGACCACCTGGCGGTTCTTCCAGCGTAGATCGCGGGCGCTGGGGACGATGACGATCTGCGAGAGCAAGGCGGGCAGCTTGAGCGTTCGCTTGGAGACGACGCACGTCCTGACGGCGTCGAGCGTGCCCACCCTCTCCAGAATATTGAGCAGCACGTCGTCGGGTAGCTTGATTAGCCTGTCGATTTCCGGCAGCTGGAAAATTCCATTCAGCCAGGGAGGGTAATAATTAAGATAGCTCGATACAATGCATGCATGACTCACTACAAGCGAGAATTTGAGAAGAAAAGACCACAAGTAACGAGGCCTTACCTCGATCTCAAGGAACGACACGGCCGGCTAGCTAGGCTTACATCACGGTAGCGGAAATCGCTTGCACGTTTATTTGGCAGCCTCCCCTGACTTCACCAAGGAGGTTTCCTGATCCTATTAAACGTACATGGCCTGGTCTTTTTAACATCGTTTCACAAGCCGTACGCAGACATATAATCATGGTATGTTCATATTTATAATGTAATTTAAACCGGACTCTTATTCCTTCTTTGTTTCAATCCAACTTTGTTTGTGAAAAGCACTTGGATTTATTACAAAAGTTCAGCAAAAGTACAAAGCATTCTAAACATCATAAAAATTACATCGAGATCCCTGGACCACCGAACGACCACTGCCGCCGCTTGAACGAGCCGTCAACGCGTTGCTATCCCTGCTCCATATCGGAGCCAACCTCTCCTTTGTCAATGACAACCGGGAAGCCTTCATACCATCGCTGTGAAGCCGTAGTCATCGCCGTTAAACCCTTGAATCGTTTTGAAGAACCTGACGCCGATCTTGTCATTGCGTATCGAAGAACCTGACGCCGATCTTGTCATTGCGTATGTACGGCAATAGACCCTAACGCCCCTACCTCGAGGAACTGGCAGGAAACTACCCCGGAGCCCCATCTAATCCATTCCGACAGACAAACTTGACGAGGAATGGAGCCCAGAAGACCGCCTCGAAGAAGAAGCGTCACCATCTATCCTAGTGCTGCCCTTACAAGGACTAATATCCTAACCTATCTACTAGCCAGAGCCGACGCACAAGGATTCCCCTTTTCCATCCAACTTTTGCCCTTGCCACATCTAGCTTTTTTTTTTTTGCAAGAAACTTCCAATCTATTCATCTTCAATCATGGCAGTACAAAGAACAACAAAGGTAATAAAAATTATAACCATGTCCGTGGACCACCTAGCGACGACTACAAGCACTGGAGCGAGCCGAAGGCGCGCCGCCGTCATCGCCCCTCCATCACCGGAGCCGGGCAAACCTTGTTGTAGTAGACAGTCGGGAAGTCATCGTGTTAAGACCACATATGACCAGCGCACCAGAGTAGCAACCATCGCCGATGAAGAAAGTCGTAGATCAGAAGGGTCAAACCTGTAAACACCCAAACAAAGACGAATGAAGATCGGATCCAAACAGATCCACCGAAGACTAGCACCGCCCGAATCCCGCGAGATCCGACGGAGACAAACCTCCACACGCCCTCAGACGATGCTAGACACACCATCGGGACGGGAATAGAACGTGGGAGACATTATTCCTACCAAGGGACGTCGCCGCCATCACACAACCCCAACCAAGACGTTGAATCTAACAAGAACAAGAAGGGGGTCCCTCCCGCCGGCAGGGGGCCGAGATACTCCACACCTCCAGCCTAGAGGCCATCGGAGATGGGGCGGATCGGCTGCGGCGCCGACGGGAGGAGAAGAACTTTTCTTGTAGAGGAAAGAGATGGAATCTGCCTCATCTAGCTAATTGATGTAGTACACCCCTCAAACAAAAAATAGTAATGTAGAACAGGTGGTTCTAGGAGGAGCGTGGATGGTCGCAGCCAGCACAGTGCTGATGGAGAACGATGGTTGCATGAAAATGCTGCTTCACAGGAGCGACGATGTCGGCTGTTGTTAACTTTGCTCTACGTGCACTTTAATTTCTTCCTACAAAATATGTTCTAGTGTAATAATGTTGAGGCCGTTGCTATTATTGAAAACCATTATTTTTTCATCAAAATTCCCTAAAAAGACAAAGAATTTAAACCCCCGTTGTCTTAGGACTTTGGGAATAACCATATATAGCTTGTTCAATTTCTCTCTTGTGGATGATTTGGATCAACTTATCTGTATGTATCCTATGTTGCAAGTTGTGTGTTCATTTGTACTAGTTTTCCTTGTGGTTCCTCCTGATTTTTCTCGTGTTCTTCGTGTTTCTTTCAAATCCACCTTCAATTCATGAAGACCAGACCACTCCAGCCCCGCATCATTGAGGTAATAAATTGAGAATGTTTCGCCAAAGTTTCACGTAGTCGGCTTATAAACCAGACCATCTCCGAGAAAGAAATTACGTTTCAATAGCGTGTAGGGTGTATGCGGAGCACCTATTAGGCCGGGTGCAACACTCAACAATGCCTTTGCCAAGTTGAAATTGCCCTTCTCCGAGTACATGGGGTACTTGACAAATAAGTTTTCCAGTAGTGAGGTCACCACGCACTGGTCCAGATTGATCGCGAACTTAACCGACCATTGTGTGTCACATGCCATTCTAAAATCTCACAAAATTTCCTAACGTATATAGAAAATATATATCATATTTGTAGTATTAGTCATAAATATTTTCTCACTCAATGAACTAGCTAGTTTGGTGGAGCCCTTCCAAGTCAACCCGACCAATAGCATGCACAACGCCATGACTGCGTTCTAGGCAATATGGATCATACTAGAGGGTGACGATGCGCTTTCGCCGTGCCGTTACTCGGTCGTGAGCTAAGTCTCCTATTTTACACGGGCTTTTTTTTGTTATCGGCGAGCACTGTTACACAGAAAAATCAAAGAACCGAACCAAGTTTACTGATATTCCTGGTTTATTTGGTTTATGGTGTCCTGATCGGTGTTTCCATCGCTAGTTGTTTAATGTTTTGGTGTATCATCAGTTTTCATCCTCTATAAACTGAATTGACCATTGGACAATACTCCCTCCATCCTTAAAAGAGTGTATTTTTAACTATGTTGGAAAGTCAAACTTTTTATATTTAATGGTATTTATACAACACATTTATGCCCTCAAATTAGTAGCATCAGATTCATGATAAAATATACTTTCATCATATATCTATTTGGTTTCACAAACATTGATATATTTTTGTAGAAACTCGGTAAAATTTTAAGATAGTTTGACCCTCCAACAAAGTTAGAAGTACACTCTTTTAAAGGACGGAGGGAGTATGCATCAAAATGGCCTCCTTTTTCTCTAATTTCCTTACTTTGCTGGCCCAAGGCCCAGACACCACGCACACGCGCACACAACCCAATTTACTCATGCATCTGCCTCTCAAAAACACTCTACACTGTACTGTTATTCACCACCAAACGGACTCCAATTTCTCAATCTAGTTGCCTCCCAATCTTGGGTTAGATCTACTGATCCAACAGGTGCTCATGTTGGCTTGGATCTCCAACGCCTAATATTTCCTTTCTGGCTCTTCCCCACCGCTAGCACGATGTCGGTATTCCATTGCAAATCCACCACTTTAGACCGAATGGTGTAGACGAAGAGAGCTATGACCCGACCACATGATCCTATTCAACATGCAACTTGTTTTTTTAGGGCAGTCTAACTTGTCGAAAGAACACCAAATGTGCACCGTCCCAGGACATTCGCTTTGACTGGGTAGCCAGTCGGCTTTGTTGGGCATCGGGCCAACCAGAGGATCGAAGAAAAAAACAAAAAAGGAGGAGAACTGTATAAAGTAAATGGATTGTTCTTGAAAAAATAAAATAAAATTTTGCAAATTTTGAAAAACAATATAAAAAATGTTCATGAATTAATAAAAGTTTATGAATTCAAAAAATTATTAGCAAATTTTAAAAAGTTAAAAAATATTTGCGAAGTTTTTTAGAATTTCCCTAAATTTTAAAATTTTCACCGGTTTCAAAAGAAGTTCCCTTGATTTCAAAAATGTTAACGAATTTGAAAAATGTTCTCAGGTTTAAAAAAAATGTTTTCACATCTGTAGGGATTCTTTCCGTGCATGCGTGTGGCCCAAATGAGCAAGCACTCAATTTTCTTTCGTCCGTACCAAGAAGTCAACAACATGTATCACGAGAGATTGATCTTGTAGTCAGAACAACCTGTCCTGAATCAAATTAACTACGCTTCTCTTCATAATACATGAGGTGCAGATCGAGATCGATGCTGATGGTGCCCCAGACGGTCGCCGGCGCCAGCAGGCGAGTTCCTCAGTGTCGACCTCGCCGGTTATTGGGGTCAGTGACTGCCAGGGTGTGGCTCTAAATAAAATATAGACTCTAGACCACAACAGAAAAGAGAACACACATATATAAATTTTCCCAACAAGCGGGTAGCCGATGTACATTTCATACGATGTGGTCAAGTAAGAAACAGTTAAGAGGAAAACAACATGCGCAATAGCTACTAGTATAAGCTCTGGAGTCCGGGAACAACTAAACCACAGAGATGCCATGAATGGTTATTGATTTATATGGACCTTGACATTATGAGCGGTGGCCATCGCCATCACCCTCGCCTTCGCGTTGATCACCTCTATGACATGAGTCCACTTTCTCCTTCGCCTCTATGATCTTCTTCCTCAACTAATCCACCTCCTCGCTTGTCCATAGACGGTAACTCGGAGGAGGAACCTTGAGATGAGGAAACTTTCACCGCAGACATTGCACACCTTCTTGTCATGCAGAAATGCCTCCTTGATGTTCACGGTTCACCGCAACTTGAATGACAAGCTTGACGTATCCCATGAAGTTGTCGTTGGGCTGGAAGCCGTAGATAGTTAGTCTGGCCAGATTCTTATGCTTGAAATCAAGAGTAGATGGCTCCCACTTCACATCCATTTTATTGGTGTAATATTTTTGCGACTTCCTTTGGCACTTATGATCGCATACCGTAATGCAAAGCTCTTCTAGAGATGTTGCAGCCTCAAGAAGGAACATTGTCCAAGCAATATCACATTCTTCAGGAAGATTATCCAAATTCATAAACCGTAGTTTGGCAAGCACACGAGTAAGCACTTTCGGGCATTCCCGTTGAACCCAAATCTGGGAGAGATAAAGAAATTAATAATGAATCCAAGTTGTTCACAAATTACATCTCAAGTGACACATAAGTTACTACAGTTGCATATCACAACCATACAATGAGAATTGAATAGAGATGATTTGGGTGGGTACCTTTTCACTCCAATATTCCTTGTACAAATCGCTTATGGAGGGAATATTGTAGGTCATCTGTTGGAGCTTTGGTAGATGGTGAAGCTCCATTGTTTTGAATTCCCCATAGGAGATAACAAGCTCAAGGAGTCGAGTGTGTTCTACATGCAATGTTGAATGGATCCCCACGTCGCACTCAAAGAAACACAATGACTCGAGCCGCTTGCAGGTGCTTAGAATGTTCTGTATGTCCAGTTCACCAAACCTCAGATTTTGGAGTTGCGGTCTTCTGAGGCCATCAAAAGCATTTGCACAATGACGAAGAAAATTATCGAACTGCTTAACAAAGACCAGGGGATACACCTCGGTGCAATGATAGGTATCCCTTGGCATCAAGATCTCAAACTCGGTTGCATCTAGTTTCTGGGTCACCATGGCGAGGCCGGCTGATATATCAATGGAGTGACAACGAGAGGGACCCAAGAAAACTTGACCTTTAGCTTGCGAATGGTAATCTACGGAAATCACGTGCTCAAGACCTTGTCTATCACATCGGCCATGACGCAATTGATTCGAAAGAAATAGTGGGGGATAATATCGTGGAGAATCAGCGAGTCGAGGCAGTTTATGCATTTGCCTCGAGAGGATGCAGGTTCTTACACGATCAAGCGTACCCACCCTCTCGACAATGTTGCCATTGGGAAGCTTGCTTAGTATGTGTTCGTTGTCAGATGCTTTCTTTAACTGCAATTCTCCAGGAGGGAAATTAGTCATGGGTGATAGATCATATATTGAGTTAGATCAAAAGAAAAATAGCAATACAAAACAGGAGACTTACATCATGGCCGACCTTATGAGTGGAAGCCACCGCCATCGCCCTCCCCTTGATCACCTCTGCGATCTCCAGTCTGAATGAATCCACCTCCTCGCTGGTCTGTGGACAACTCCAAGGACGAACCCCGAGATGAGGGAACTTGTCAACGCAGTGCTTGCACACCTTCCTGTCGTATAGAGATACCTCCTTGATGTTCTCCGCAGCTTCAGTGACGCGCCTGACGTATCCCATGAAGTTGTCGTTGGGTTGGAAGCCATAGATAGTTAGTCTGGAAAGATTATTGTGCTTGAAACCGGGATTAGATGGCTCCCAGTTCACATCGGTTTTCTAGGAGTAACTTTTTTGCGACTCCAATTGGCATTTATGATCCCATACTGTGATGCAAAGCTCCTCTAAGGATGACGCGGCTTCAAGAAGGAACATTGTCCAAGCGATGTCACATTCCTCAGGAAGATTGTTAAGATTCACGTGCCGTAGTTTGCCGAGCACAGGTGCAAGCACTTTAGGGCATTCTGGTAGAACCCAAACCTGGGAGAGATAATACAACACTTGTAAATTACATCAAGTGATGCTTAAGTTACTACCGTAGACATATAACAATCAGACAACGTATATTTCATATGCATGTATATAATGGACCTAGCCACACAAAAAATATGTTGGATCAGAAGTGAACTTATATCCGGCTCACGTACACTTGGACTCATGCTTTCAGTGGATTATCCACTTTGTGATAATAAATGCTTCTAATTAAGGTAATTTACCATCATATATATAGAGAGACAAAACGAGACAAAGATGATTACCTTTTCACTTTGAAAATCAAGGTGCAGGTCACTTATTGAGGGGACATTAACAAGCAGCTGGCTCAGCTTGAGGGTCCTGTTTATAATGAACGCATGCGCCAGAGTTAGCTTGGAGAGCTGAGGGGCATAGCCCAAAATCAAGGGATTGTCTAGGTTATCAAATATCCATCTATGCAAGGTCATCCGTCAAAGCTCGGCAGGCAGCCGAGCTCCACTGTTGAGAACTTTGCATAGGCGAAGATAAGCTCAACGAGTCTGGCATGCTCTACGTGCAGCACCGGAAGTTTCCGCGCGTCACAATGGAGCAAACGCAACGACTCCAGCCGCTTGCAGGTGGCTAGGATGTTGGGTATGTCCGATTCACCGAACCTCAGGTTCTGCAGATGCAGCCGCGTGAGACCGGCAAACGCGTCGGCGCAATCGCCGATAAAGTTGTTGAACAGCTCTGTGTTTTGATTTTCGGTTTGAGCTTTTTTTTGCCCTAGGCCGAGATGGCCGAATTTCGGCGATTTTCAAAAATTTCGACTGAAGTTTGACCAAATTTTGACTGCCATTTGACTTAAATTTGACCAAAATTTGCCAAATTTAAGCAATTTCGGCCTAAATATACTTTTCGCCTCAGGCCGAGATGGCCGAAATTCGACCGAAATCCACTTTTTACGGCCGAAAATCAAAACACAGGAACAGCTTCGCGGAGTCGAGAAGATCGGCATCGGAGCGCCTATAATAGATGTCCTTGGTCAGGATATCGAACTCGGCCGCGTCGATCTTCTGCGTTGCCATGGCGAGGGCGACGGCCCTGCCGATCTTGAGATGGTCGTCGCCTCTCATGATGAACCTGAGCTTGAGGTTGCGGATGGGGATCTGTGGAGACCTCCTGCTGAGGATCTTGTCGGTCATGTCGGCCACGCCGCGGTTCTTGCGGTGTAGATCAAGGTCGCCGAGATCGATGACGATCTGCGAGAGCAAGGCCGGCAGGTTGAGCGTTTGCTTGGAGACGACACAGGTCCTGACGGCGTCGAGCGTGCCGAGCCTCTCCAAGATGTTGAGCAGCACATCGTCGGGCAGTTTGATTAGCCTGTCGACTTTCAACAGCTGGATAGACATATAGATTGATAAATTCAACGATGACTCACGCACAAGAATTGGAGAAGGAGGAACACAAGCAAGCAACGGGGGCTGGGCTTACATCACGGCGGCGGCGGCGAACCCGGTTGAGCTTCATGGCGGTCTGATCTCAAGGAACAATGAAGTGGCAGATGGCGGCTAGGCTTACATCGCGGCGGCGGAAATCGCCTGTATGTTCCTTCCTAGGTGCGATGATCAAGATTGCAGACGTTTATATGGCAGCCTCCTCTGGCTTGAACAAGGAGGTTTCCAGATCCTATATATTCCACCTAGGTAAAGACAGCCTGGTTTTTTTAGCATTGTTTCACAAGACGCAAACGTATAAAAACAGGGGTTAATTATCCTTTTGCCCTTGGTGGTGTCCATCTACTCAGTTTTACCCTTAGATGCAAATTGTGTTCAGTTTTGCCCCTAGTCCGTGCGCACCGACTCGTTCCGTGAACTCTGCCGTCTCCGTCAAGTCAACCTTTTGACTCGGCCCTTACAGGTGGGACCAGGCGGCAGAGACGGCCAATTTTATTCAGACCGTTGAACGCGTGGCTTGTGGGACCCAGCAGAGAGTCATTGAGCAGAGAGCCGTTGCGGGTGTGCTATATAAGCGGGCAACAGCGGCGGTGACCACGGCGACAGAGAGCACGGCGGTGACCACGGCGAGAGAGAGAGAGAGAGAGAAAGAGCACGGCGGTGGGAAGCTAGCCGTGGAGGGCGCGGCGGCGTTGAGATCCCCTTCGGCTCCGAGCTCCATGTCTTCCTCAAGCTCCCGCGCCACCTCGCGTATGCAGAGCCGGGCGCGTGTGGACATGCCTGTCTTCGTCTGTCCGTGGTGCCAGGCGGGCGTTGATCGGAGGGTTTCTCACACACCGAGGAACCAGAATCGTCCGTTCTACGTGTGCAGCGAGAATGGGGTAAGAATCGGGGCAATTGCACCATTTTCGTGGTCGGGATCTTTGAGCAATGGGTTGATATGTTTGGTGTTCATGCAGGTGGCATGCTTCTTTCTTTGTGTCGATACTCTGGCCAAGACTCTGATGAATGAACTGCAAGAAGAGCATGAAGAATGGTTGCGCATGCTGCCACGAACCGCAGTGGCCGCAGCACGAGCTCCGGAAGAAGAGATGGAGGTCGAAGCACGCATTGACAGAGAGCTAGCTGTTGAGCTTAGGATATTGAAGAAGAAGAAGGTTAGGAAGCTTGAAGATCAAGCACTACCAATACCCATTTGCAAATACTTTTGGGCATTTGTAGGTATGGTAATCGCACTGGTTGTAATGTTGATAATGTATGGAAAGGCATGAATTATGAAGGAATTTGTAATCTTGAAATTGTATGAGAAATTCACCTAGTTTAAATGTTGGTCAAAGTTGTTTAAATGTTGAAAAAAAAAGAAGTGACCAACATTTAAATATGTTGAAAAAAAGAGAAGAAATGAGGAATTCAGAAACTTTTGATCAATGAAATGCAGCTCTCTGCTCTGTCTTTCTGTCAAAAAAAAGGTTGCTCTTGGGCCAAATTCAGAGCGTAGAGCCAAGTGCAGGCTAGACTAATGGGCCAACTGCATCCAATTAGGCCCATTCTGGGGTTCTCTTGCGTGTTTTTCTATTTTCTGTTCTGATTTAATTTAGGCAGTAAATTATAATGCTGAAACTTTTTGTGGAAGCTAATTGAATTATTCCAGAGCCAAACAATTAAGGTTAGAAATTTTTTGGAGCTGTTAAATATTTAATAGCAATTTATTTAATCCAATTCAAATACACCATGATTTAAATTAAAGGCCAAAATGTCATGAAAAATGTGCCTCAGCTCTGGTAGAGGTTTACACCTGGTGCCAAAATAAATGAACATTTTTTAAGGGCATTACATTGAGAAAAAAATAATTTGTCTAAAAAATGAAGGGTGGAAAATGCACAAAAAATTGGTGCGGCTGGGGACTCGAACCCAAGACCATGTGGCTTTGTGGTGTTTATGGCTACGCTAGTAACCGCTAGGACAGATGGCAAGACTTTGACATGGATAGGGAAGGAAGGTATACATAGTGAGACTGTGAAATTTGTCAAAAAAAATAGTGAGACCGTGAATGTTTGCACACGCGTGAGAGTGGTTTTTCTTTGTTTTGCGCTGAAATTTTGGAGAGTTGGAAGGTTGAAAACGTATGTTTACACTGCCACATGATTTTGGTTAGAGTGACACTTGGTTTAGGGTTAGAGTGGCACTTGGTTTAGGATTTAAAGGGAATAAATTTGCATGTTAGTTCATGACTTTATTTTTTTGAATGAAACAGAGGGCTTCTCACCCCATCCGATTTTCATTAATGAAAACCACAAGTTCTCGAACTTCATGACTTGGTTTAGGGAAGAAATGATATGTTTGGGCACGGACATTTTTTAACACACATAATAAACCCTAATAACTTAGATAAGATTCAACACACCGTGCCATTACAATAATAAGTTCACGGACACATGACGAAACATGACACGACACGATATAGAAAAGCAGCAAAATAAAAAACGAAACATGACGATCTTGACTCCGGGCTTGAACATCTTCATCTTGACCTCCTTCTTCCACCTTGGCCGTGCGCGCCCCTTCAACACCGTCTTCATCTTCACACCTCCTCCTCCTCGTCGTAGGAAAGGGAGTGCATCTGGCCTGGAGTGGGGAAGATGCTCTCGTAGTTGGTGTAGATGTTGTAGACGGTGAAGAAGATGGCCTCATAGCTGCACCAAAAGACTTGGCCGAGGAGCTCGCGCGCGTCAAACAGGTTGGTGAAGGTGACTGTGAGCAGTAGGAGGATGTCGCCGCGGTCACGAACCTCGTTGATGGTGAACATCCTCGGCGAGCCCCATGGGAGGTGGGCATAGCCGGCTCTGAGGAAGGCGCGGGTGAGATCGACGGAACCCCTCCACCTTGAAATAGCCCACACACGGAGCTCCCTCTCCACGAGCACGCCCGATGGGTAGCGCAACTCTGGCATGACAGGCGAACGGTTGAAGGTCGGCCCGTTGAACTGCATCTTCACTTGGTCTCGCTTGGGGAGGGCTCGGTCGCTTGGGTGTTTGAAGTTGGAGAGAATGGATCGGATCTGGCTTGTGGGTGGGAGAGGAAGAGAGGCACCCCATTTATAGGCCTGTAGGTGGGAGAGGAAGAGAGAAAGGATGAGAACGGTGTGTGTGTAAATCCGAGCGCGTGTGTGTATCCGGACGCGTGTGTGTATCCGTTACGTTTTACACTCTTAAATTTTTACACGAAAACGATGCATGGGGTGCGTGCGTGCATCTGAATCACTGCATAGCTCTTTGACCGGGCGGTGCATCTGGATCTGACTCACTGCCCTGAACCACCTAGCTCGCCTTGCTAGCCTAGCTCGCCTAGCGCGCCTCGCTCGCATGCATGCACGTCGCCCGCTTCCCGCGCATGCAAACCCACGTGCCGCCTCCCATGCATGCAAGGCCTGGAAAGGCTGAGACGGGCTATTTACTCAGTCTCAGGCCCAGACAACGAAGATGCCCAAACGGTCCATCCGCGCGCCCGTATTTGTTTAAAAAACAATCTCCCAGTCCAATTAGATTGCATCTCGCGGATCGCCCCCTCCTCCCCGCAGATTCCTTCTAGAAGGGTTAGATCGACGGCCCTTGACCGCCGCTAGGGTTAGATGAATGGTCATTGTTCAGCGGCTAGGGTTAGCGGGGTTTGGGAGGGGTTTGGAGCAGTCAAAGCTATGTTTGACCAGATTTCAAATGAGCATAATAAAATTAATAAAAATCGAAAAATAAAAAACCTGCGCACATAGTCCTTCTTATGTCCATATACTAACGATTTAAGTTGATAAACAAGGTTTTACATATTTAAACGATAAGTTCATGTGTAATTGTGTGATATCTCGAGTATCAAACTCTCTTGCATGAAGTTGAAGAGAAGTGTTTTGGAAATGAACATGACAATTCAAAAAACTCACCACAGTTCATTTTAGAGTGACTAAGAAGCTAGCCATGAAGACCTTCCCTTACAAAAACACAAACACAAGCTTTTTGTGGAAGCTAATTGAATTATTCCAGAGCCAAACAATTAAGGTTAAAAAAAATTTGGAGTTGTTAAATATTTAATAGCAATTTATTTAATCCAATTCAAATACACCGTGATTTAAAGTAAAGACCAAAATGTCATGGAAAATGTGCCTCAGCTTTATATCTGGTGCCAAAATAAATGAACATTTTTTTAAGGGCATTACATTGAGAAAAAAATAATTTGTCTAAAAAAATGAAGGGTGGAAAATGCACAAAAAATTGGTGCGGATGGGGACTCAAACCCAGGACCGCGTGGGTTTGTGGTGTTTATGGCTGCGCTGGTAACCGCTAGGACAGATGGCAAGACTTTGACATGGGTAGGGAAGGAAGGTATACATAGTGAGACTGTGAAATTTGTCAAAAAAAATAGTGAGACCGTGAATGTTTGCACACGCGTGAGAGTGGTTTTTCTTTGTTTTGCACTGAAATTTTGGAGGGTTGGAAGGTTGAAAACGTATGTTTACACTGCCACATGATTTTGGTTAGAGTGGCACTTGGTTTAGGATTTAAAGGGAATAAATTTGCATGTTAGTTCATGACTTTATTTTTTTAATGAAACAGAGGGCTTCTCACCCCCTCCGATTTTCATTAATGAAAATCACAAGTTCTCGAACTTCATGACTTGGTTTAGGGAAGAAATGATATGTTTGGACACGGACATTTTTTAACACACATAATAAACCCTATTAACTTAGATAAGATTCAACACACCATACCATTATAATAATAAGTTCACGGACACATGACGAAATATGACACGACACGACATAGAGAAGCAACAAAATAAAAAACGAAACATGACGATCTTGACTTCGGGCTTGAACATGTTCATCTTGACCTCCTTCTTCCACCTTGGCCGCGCGCGCCCCTTCAACACCGTCTTCATCTTCACACCTCCTCCTCCTCGTCATAGGGAAGGGAGTGCATCTGGCCTGGAGTGGGGAAGATGCTCTCGTAGTTGGTGTAGATGTTGTAGACGGTGAAGAAGATGGCATCGCAGCTGCACCAAAAGACTTGGCCGAGGAGCTCGCGCGCGTCAAACAGGTTGGTGAAGGTGACCGTGAGCAGTAGGAGGATGCCGCCGCGGTCACGAACCTCGTTGATGGTGAACATCCTCGGCGAGCCCCATGGGAGGTGGGCATAGCCGGCTCTGAGGAAGGCGCAGGTGAGTTCCCTCCACCTTGAAATAGCCCACACACGGAGCTCCCTCTCCACGAGCACGCCCGGTGGGTAGCGCGGCTCCGGCACGACAGGCGGACGGTTGAAGGTCGGCCCGTTGAACTGCATCTTCACTTGGTCTCTCTTGGGGAGGACTCGGTCGCTTGGGTGTTTGAAGTTGGAGAGAATGGATCGGATCTGGCTTGTGGGTGGGAGAGGAAGAGAGGCACCTCATTTATAGGCCTGTGGGTGGGAGAGGAAGAGAGAAAGGATGAGAACAGTGTGTGTGTAAATCCGGACGCGTGTGTGTATCCGGACGCGTGTGTGTATCCGTTACGTTTTGCACTCTTAAATTTTTGCGCGAAAACGATGCATGGGGCGCGTGCGTGCATCTGAATCACTGCATAGCTCTTTGACCGGGCGGTGCATCTGACTCACTGCCCTGAACCACCTAGCTTGCCTCGCTAGCCTAGCTCGCCTAGCGCGCCTCGCTCGCATGCATGCACGTCACCGCCTCCCGCGCATGCAAACCCACGTCGCCGCCTCCCATGCATGCAAGGCCTAGAAAGACTGAGACGGGCTATTTACTGCAGTCTCAGTGTTGGGGATCGTAGCAGAATTTAAAATTTTCTACGCATCACCAAGATCAATCTATGGAGTAATCTAGAAACGAGGGGAAGGAGAGTGCATCTGCATACCCTCGTAGATCGCTAAGCGGAAGCATTCAAGTGAACGGGGTTGATGGAGTCGTACTCGTTGTGATCCAAATCACCGATGATCCTAGCGCCGAATGGACGGCACCTCCGCGTTCAACACACGTACGGTTGGGAGAGACATCTCCTCCTTCTTGATCCAGCAAGGGGGGAGGAGAAGTTGATGGAGATCCAGCAGCACGACGGCGTGGTGGTGGAAGAAGCGGGATCTCAGCAGGGCTTCGTCAAGCTCAGCGAGAGGCAGATGTGTCATGGGAGGGAGAGGGAGGCGCCAGGGGCTAGGGTGCGGCTACCCTCCCTCCCCCCCACTATATATAGGGCCCCTAGGGGGGTGGCGCCGGCCCTAGGAGATCCAATCTCCAAGGGGGCGGCGGCCAAGGGGGGAAACTTGCCCCCCAAGCCAAGTGGGGCGCCCCCTACTCCTAGGGTTTCCAACCCTAGGCGCAGGGGGAGGCCCAAGAGGGGCGCACCAGCCCACAAGGGGTTGGTTCCCACGTCACTTCAGCCTATGGGGCCCTCCGGGATAGGTGGCCCCACCCGGTGGACCCCCGAGACCCTTCCGGTGGTCTCGGTACAATACCGATTACCCCCGAAACCTTACCGGTGGCCGAAACTGGACTTCCTATATATAAATCTTTACCTCCGGACCATTCCGGAACTCCTCGTGACATCCGGGATCTCATCCGGGACTCCGAACAACCTTCGGGTTACCGCATACTAATATCTCTACAACCCTAGCGTCACCGAACCTTAAGTGTGTAGACCCTACGGATTCGGGAGACACGCAAACATGACCGAGACGACTCTCCGGTCAATAACCAATAGCGGGATCTGGATACCCATGTTGGCTCCCACATGTTCCACGATGATCTCATCGGATGAACCACGATGTCGAGGATTCAATCAATCCCGTATACAATTCCCTTTGTCCAGCGGTATTGTACTTGCCCGAGATTCGATCGTCGGTATCCCGATACCTTGTTCAATCTCGTTACCGGCAAGTCTCTTTACTCGTTGCGTAACACATCATCCCATGATCAACTCCTTGGTCACATTGTTCACATTATGATGATGTCCTACCGAGTGGGCCTAGAGATATCTCTCCGTCACACGGAGTGACAAATCCCAGTCTCGATTCGTGCCAACCCAACAGACACTTTCGGAGATACCCGTAGTGCACCTTTATAGCCACCCAGTTACGTTGTGACATTTGGTATACCCAAAGCATTCCTACGGTGTCCGGGAGTTGCACAATCTCATGGTCTAAGGAAATGATACTTGACATTAGAAAAGCTTTAGCATATGAACTACACGATCTTTGTGCTAGGCTTAGGATTGGGTCTTGTCCATCACATCATTCTCCTAATGATGTGATCCCGTTATCAATGACATCCAATGTCCATGGTCAAGAAACCGTAACCATCTATTGATCAACGAGCTAGTCAACTAGAGGCTTACTAGGGACATGGTGTTGTCTATGTATCCACACATGTATCTGAGTTTCTTATCAATACAATTATAGCATGGATAATAAACGATTATCATGAACAAGGAAATATAAAAATAACTAATCTGTTATTGCCTCTAGGGCATATTTCCAACACTCAGGCCCAGACAACGAGACGGCCCAACGGTCCATCCAGCGCGCCCGGTATTTGTTTAAAAAAACAATCTCCCAGCCAATCAGATTGCATCTCGCGAATCGCCCCTCCTCCCCGCAGATTCCTTCTAGAAGGGTTAGATCGACGGCCTTGATCGCCGCTAGAGTTAGATGAACAGTCCTTATTCAGCGCTAGGGTTAGCGGGGTTTGGGAGGGGTTTGGAACAGTCAAAGCTATGTTTGACCAGATTTCAAATGAGCATAATAAATTAAATAAAAAACAGAAAAATAAAAAACATGCGCATATAGGCTTCTTATGTCATATACTAACGATTTAAGTTGATAAACAAGGTTTACATACATTTAAACGATAAGTTCATGTGTATTGTGTGATATCTCGAGTATCTCAAACTCTCTTGTATGAAGTGAAGAGAAGTGTTTCGGGAAAATGAACATGAAAATTTCAAAAAACTCACCACAGCTTCATTTTAGAGTGACTAAGAAGCTAGCCATGAAGACCTTCCCGTACAAAAACACATAAATTTACGGGGACCCTAATTGCAGTCTGATAAAACCCGACTGAACCAGACGCAATCCCTATCCCGTCGGCTGCAATCCCTCCTCCGCCCCGCCGTTGCTAGCGCTCCCCAACTTGGTCGTTTCTCCTCTTTCTTTTCCTCTCCACCATGGCCAGCGCTGCTCGCGGACGTGGCGGGTCACCGCCGCGCAAGCTCGCGCGTCATGGCGCGGAGGCCGGCAGCTGCAGTCGGCCCCGCCTTCGGGCCATGGCGCTCGAAGCAAGCCCGCGAACACGGCGGGCGGAGCCCTTAGGCCGGCTTCCATGAGCTCCATGCCAGTCTTTTCCTACACATCTAGAGGTGCCGGGACGCGGATGCGAGCTCGTCGCCACAGAGCCGTGGTGGTGGTTAGAGAAGGCGCCGCTGCAAAGGACGAGCATGCCCTTGCCAAAGCGCGTCGCAAGTCTGCTGAGAAGTTCTACCTCGGTGTCGATGAGTGAGCCGGTCGATTTTGGTTAATTTGTACTCCCTCAGTTCGGAATTACTCATCCAAAAGATGAATGTATCTAAATGTATTTTAGTTATAGATACATTCATTTTTGTAACAAGTAATTCCGAACGGGGGGGAGTAGTGGATAGTTTGCATTTGCGCACTACAAATTAACACACCCCTTCCGGCCGTTTGTTGCTAAAAAATTGTTTCCGGCCATTGTGGATAAAATATTTATCGTGTATTAAAATAATATATTTTTTGCGGCATAAAACATATTGATTGTGTCCTAGAAAATCTTCATAGTGTATTAAAACAATTCATCGTGTTTTTTTTAAATGCTCATTGAGTCCTAAAAATGTCCATCGTGTATTAGAAATATTCATCAAGTGTTTTGACAA
Source organism: Triticum urartu (assembly GCF_003073215.2). Taxonomy (NCBI): domain Eukaryota; kingdom Viridiplantae; phylum Streptophyta; class Magnoliopsida; order Poales; family Poaceae; genus Triticum; species Triticum urartu. The sequence goes on from NC_053027.1 coordinate 566,035,619, forward strand.
TGTTCATCTTGTTTTCCAAATAAGCTCATCGCATATTAAAAAAATACCACGGATCAAAATAGGTCATAGTATATTTTTTTTTCAGCGTTTATTATAGAAATGACCATTGTGCTTTAAGAAAACATCATATATTTTAAAAATGTTCATTGTATTTAAAAACAGGTTCGATGTGTACTTGAATTTCTTTTTAAGATCCAGAATCGCTGACGTTCATTGATAATAGCAGGAAGCAATGAAAAACAATAAGGTGGTGAAGGTCTTAGGACCAGAGGATCCAAAGATCAAAGAAAAAGAAAAACAACAGCCCCAGAAGCTGCAGCACAATACTCCATACGATCCATACTAGGCAGTGCAGCTCCGACTCTGACGGTGAACTACTAAGAAAACTAGCCAGGGGTGGAGTCACGGAGGATCACCAAACGAACCACCTATCACGCGTCATCGTATACCGCCGGCCCCCCACCGCGACTTCGACTTCACAGCAACAGACAGTCGAGGCATTCCCACGGACACGCCGGAGAAGAAGAGCCGACTACCACAACCAAGGCCACGCCTCCGACATTGCTCACCACCGTCATCCTTGCTACAGAAGCCACCGTGCACATCCAGTCGCAGAAAGCACCAAAGGGATCAAAATCTTCAAGACGGTGCCCTAAAGAGGGGAACGACGTTGAAGATGACGCCACCGCCTGACCCTACAGCAGGATCTGGGTTTTCACCCGAAGTACTTGATCCGGAAGATCTGGCTGCAAGTCCCGACGACACCTCCAAGGAGGATTGCGACGCCCACAGGCGCCATTGCCGCCGGCCGGCCAGCATCGGCCAGGCTTTCATCCGAGGCAGCCACTCCCACGCAGCAGGCCGAGGTCGACCCGTGCCTCCACTCGACCACACACCCCACACACAGCGAGTGGGCCACCGCTGTGCAGGGCCACCACCAAGCCTCCCCGACAATGGGCCTGCAGAGACCAGATCGGGCCCTGCACCCCGCATCCAACCGTGGCCAGAGCCTCTTTGCTCCAGCACCGCCCGCGATCATGAACCGGTCGCCGTCACCATGCGCCGCCACGCCCAGATCGGCGCCACTTCCCCCGGCCGCCGGACACCAGAGCAGCAGATCGGCCAAAGAAGCCCACCATGCGATGTCTTGCCCAGATCCGCGGCAGCCTTCTTGCAGCAGCCGAACGCCCGCGCCTGCACCGGCCCCACACCAACCCGCCTCCGCAGACGCACCTCCGCACATCTCAGCAGCCCGGCGCCATCACCTCCACGCCCGCCAAACCACGGCCTAGGACACCAGATCCGCGCCGGAGGACGACTGCGCCCCGGAGCCACACGCGCACGGCACCCTCGCTGACACCCCGGGCAGACGCCAGATCCGCGCAACATTTCGCCAGATCTGCAGCGCCCGCGCATCTTCTTGCGTCCCCGACTAGAATCACCATTGTTGGCGCCGAACCAGACCACCGCCAGTTGCCCTTGCCTGCGCACACTGCAGCGCCGTCCCCGCGGCCTCGCTAGCGCACGCATCCCCACCACCTCGCCGCTCCAGTGACCCGCGCCACCGCGCCAGCAGAGAGCCTCAGCTGAGACCAGCAGCCCCCGCGCCGCAAAGCCCGGGCGAGGGTAAACGGCCCCGTCGTCGCCAGCGTTGCACGGGCTTTGCCCGGCAACGCCCGAGGGCGGCAGCGATGGGGAGGGCAGCGGGGTGGGGTCTGCTGGCCGGCGCTGCCTTTTGGCTCCCGGACCGCCGCGGGGAGGCGACACATCGTGTATTTGAAAAATGTTCGTTGTGTCTTAAAAATACTTCGCCGTGTCTTCAGATTTTTCATCTGTACTTCAAAAATGTTCATCAAGCTTTAAAAAAATTTCATCGTATATGCTCATCGTGTCTTACAAATGTCCTCGTGTATTCCAAATGTCCATCATGTGTTTTAAAAATGTTCATCGTGTATTAGAAAAGTACCATGCATCAAAATTGTTGATGGTGTATCTAGAACATGTTCATCGTACATTTTAGAAATGGTCATCTTGTGGTGCTGGATACAAACAAGCACGAAAAATGCGAAGTTATGTTTACACGTCAGGATCGCCTTGTGCTGGGGTGCTCCTATCATTCTGAAGTTATTCGTATCATTCAACAAGCAGTTTAAGCCTGTGAACCTGTCGAAACAAAAGAAGCCACTGATCAATGTTGGAAATAAACTTTGCGGCTTCAGAAACTTCAGTTCTGTAGGTTCAGTTTCAGGTGTCGTTTTCTTCAGTTTCGTCAGTTGGCAGATTTGTTAGTTAGAAGGTTTAGCTCCCAGGCTTAATGGAGTGGATGAGGATGGCGCATAGTCAATGAAGTTTCTGTAATCTGCATAAATAGAAGAGAATAAAGAGCAGAAAAGCCGCGGAAGTTTGTGCATCCCAAAACCTCTTCTTCTACCTCTCGTACTTTTGCTTTGAAAACGACATTAGTCAACAGTAGAAGTAAAAGAAACTGAAGCCACTGAAACTGAATTCCCTCGGAAAAAGAAATAAAAGCCACTGAAACTGAAGCACTTACACTAGAAAGCAATGTTTGCATTCTTCAGGAGCCTGCTTCACAAGAAAATACAGCTTGATTGGTTTAGCAGCCAAGACTAACACAGCGGAGGCCGTGTCCCGCTTAGTACAATTCATTTCACAATGAAAACCAAGTTCGAGCATTTATCATGAATAAGAAATATCCACGATATCCATTTGTTAAAATACTTGAAAATAATAATGTTAAGAGTACACCTTATCCTCCTCAACTCACTACCATCTCAAAATACACATAATTGAAAAGGTTCACTAGTGGCAATTAATCCATGAATCATACAACAGGTTCTCTAAACTGCAGCTTGAAGTGCAAGAGCACTATTTTGAGAAGACTTGCCCCAAACTCGGGAAGTGAATACGGACGTGCGAGGGTATCACCTTTGTGACGCCCCCGATTTAATCGTACACTAATCATACACGCAAACGTGTACGATCAAGATCAGGGTCTCACGGAAAGATATCACAACACAACTCTACAAATAAAATAAGTCATACAAGCATCATATTACAAGCCAGGGGCCTCGAGGGCTCGAATACAAGAGCTCGATCATAGACGAGTCAGCGGAAGCAACAATATCTGAGTACAGACATAAGTTAAACACGTTGCCATAAGATGGCTAGCACAAACTGGGATACAGATCGAAAGAGGCGCAGGCCTCCTGCCTGGGATCCTCCTAAACTACTCCTGGTCGCCGCCAGCGGGCAGCACGTAGTAGTAGGCACCTCCGGTGTAGTAGGAGTCGTCGTCGACGGTGGCGTCTGGATCCTGGGCTCAAACATCTGGTTGCGACAACCAGGTAGAAGGGATAGGTGGAAAAGAAGGAGAAAGCAACCGTGAGTACTCATCCAAAGTACTCGCAAGCAAGGAGCTACACTACATATGTATGCATTGGTATCAAATGGAATAAGGGTATCATATGAGGACTGAACTGCAGAATGCCGGAATAAGAGGGGGATAGCTAGTCTTGTCGAAGACTACGCTTCTGGCAGCCTCCGTCTTGCAGCATGTAGAAGAGAGTAGACTGAAATCCTCCAAGTAGCATCGCATAGCATAACCCTAACCGATAATCCTCCCCTCGTCGCCCTGTGAGAGAGCGATCGCCGGTTGTATCTGGCACTTGGAAGGGTGTGTTTTATTAAGTATCTGGTTCTAGTTGTCATAAGGTCAAGGTAAAACTCCAAGTCATCCTGTTACCGAAGATCATGGCTATTCGAATAGATTAACTTCCCTGCAGGGGTGCACCACATAACCCAACACGCTCGATCCCATTTGGCCGGACACACTTTCCTGGGTCATGCCCGGCCTCGGAAGATCAACACGTCGCAGCCCTACCTAGGCACAACAGAGAGGTCAGCACGCCGGTCTAAATCCTATGGCGCAGGGGTCTGGGCCCATCGCCCATTGCACACCTGCACGTTGCGTACGCGGCCGGTGAGCAGACCTAGCAACCTCCATTACAAAGGAAGTTGCGTTACGCGGTCCAACCCGGCGCGTGCCACTCAGTCGCTGACGTCACGAAGGCTTCGGCTGATACCACGACGTCGAGTGCCCATAACTGTCCCCGCGTAGATGGTTAGTGCGTATAGGCCAGTAGCAAGACTCAGATCAAATACCAAGATCGCGTTAAACGGTTAAGTATCCGCGAACGCCGACCAGGGCTAGGCCCACCTCTCTCCTAGGTGGTCTCAACCTGCCCTGTCGCTCCGCCACAAAGTAACAGTCGGGGGCCGTCGGGAACCCAGGCCCACGTCTACCGGGATGGAGCCACCTGCCCCTTCAGCCCCCATCTCCGAACAGCATCACAAGTAATGTAACAGTGCAATGATATAGTAAATGCCCGTGATCACCTCCCGAAGTGATCACGGCCCAGTAGTATAGCATGGCAGACGGACAAGAGTGTAGGGCCATTGATGGAACACTAGCATCCTATACTAAGCAGTAGGATAGCAGGTAATGGTAACAACAGTAGTAGCAAGGACAGGCTATGCATCAGGATAGGAATAACGGAAAGCAGTAACATGCTACACTACTCTAATGCAAGCAGTATAGAGAAGAGTAGGCGATATCTGGTGATCAAAGGGGGGGCTTGCCTGGTTGCTCTGGCAAGGAGGGGTCATCTTCGATGTAGTCGAACACACGGACATCGGCAGCGGTCTCGGAGTCTACCGGAAAGGAGTAACAGAGGGGGAACACAATAAATAACAGAGCAATCAAATGCAACACAAAGCAAGACGCGGCAATACGTTATGCTAGGGGTGACCTAACGTAGGGATAGGCGATACCGGCGAAGGGGGGAAACATCCGGGAAAGTATTCCCATTGTTTCGCGTTTTCGGGTAGATGAACCGGAGAGGGAAATTTGCGTGTTCGCTATGCTAGGGACGTGTGACGGACGAACGGATTGCGTATCCGAATTCGTCTCGTCATTCTGAGCAACTTTCATATACAAAGTTTTTTTCATCCGAGATACTATTTATTTTATATTAATTTTCAAAGTTTTAAACATTTTTTCTAGATTATTCTAATTTTTTTTAAAACAAATATTGTAAATGCAAATGCTAGGTATACCCAGGAAGGTACCCAGCAAAACAGCAAAGAGGCTGACTACTGGGGCCCTGGTAAACTGTCCAGTCCATGTTTGACTGGACCATTGACTGGTCAAATGGTGAATAGTGTATATGGGGCCCGCATGTCATTCTCTGGTAATTTTAACACCGGTTTAGCATTTAGAATTTAGTAGTGGGCCCCATCTGTCATTGTCTAATTGATTTTAGTTACTTAGTTAACTTACAGATGGATCCACGTGTCATACATTGTAATTACATTAACTTATTTAAATGGATTAATTAGCCTAGGGGGCCTACCAGTCAGCGTCTCAAGGGCTAATCAACAGAGCCATTTAGTCCCCAATAGTCAGGGACGCGACAACTGGCCGGGGTTAACCGACGGCGACCTTTCGAGTAGCGGAGACACGCCGGAGGTCCACGGGAGCGACGGACGAGGGCAACAGAAGATACCCCACCGTCACACGCATCTAGGGGGCTTCGCAGCAGGCATTGGAGTTGCCGGAATCGTTGGGAACGACGAGTTCCACGGTGGTGGAGCCACGACCTACTCCGGGGTGGTGCACGTGCGCGGCGCGGGCGTGCGTGTGCGCGGCCGGTGGTGGTGAACACGAGCGCCCAGCGAGCTCTCAACGCGGTGGTGCGGCAAACTTTGGAGACGGAGAAACGGAAAGGAGGAGCAGGGGGATCGAGGGGGAGCCTCACATCGAGCCGCAGGGGAGGTCCGTGAGCTCGGGGGAGGCTGTGGCGGGTCGGAGAGGCGGTCGACGAGGTGTGGGTCGTCGGTGATGAGGCCGTCGGTCAGGGGCGATGACGGGCGGAGCAGATGGGCAGGCGCGGACATCAGGGGACGGAGGGAGGCCGGATCCGCGACGGGGCCTCCGGGGATCCATCCATCTCTGGCGAGGAGGCGGCTTGGCATGGCACGAACGCGGAAAACTAGGCGGCTGCGGCCATGGCAGGAGCTTCTGTGAGGCGGCGATGCGAGGACGGCGGTAGGCGGCGGCTCCAGGCGGCGTCGGGGCGGCGGGGATCGTTGTGGATGCAGCCGGATCCGTCCGGGAACGGGAAGGGGCGACGGAGGCTGGCCGGACCTGGTCACTGGGACGGAGGAGGTCGGGGATTTCGCCTCCCACTATAGGTGGCGGCGCACGGGAGGACGAGAGGGAGTGGGGGGGGATTCAGGAGCGAGGGTGGCTGCGGGCTAGGTTATGGGGGGAGTTGAGCTGGGCCTGGCGACGGGGTGGGCCGGCCAGTTCAGTGGCCAGCTGGGCCGAGGCGGCCCAGGGGAGTTTGTCCTTTTTCTTTTATATTTTCAGTCTACTAGTTTCTTTATTGCTTTACACTTTACTCCTATACTAATTTAAATTATCTGGCTATGAAATTTGGTCCAAAATTAATAGGCAAAGATTTAAGCTAGCGCACAGAGTTTCAGTTTATTTTGAAAAGTTTGCATATTTATTTATACCGAAAAGTTCCATTTAATTGTTGTTGGGCTAGTTTTAAGTGGCTTGGGGGCATTTAAGTTTTTGAAAAATGTTGATCCTCACATGAAAATTGGTTAGTGAATATTTGCAAACCATCGAACATTTTTATTTGACAATTCAAAGAAATAAGAATTTGACTTTATTTTAAAATTGAATTTGAATTCAGTTTGGATCAAAGTGAAGTTTTAGGAAATTAATTGCGATGACATGGCACATTAGGGTCAGGTTACTGTAGCTTAATTATCGGGGTGTTACAAATCTCCTCCACTACAAGAAATCTCGTCCCGAGATTTAAGAGGTAGAGTTAAGGGGAAAGAATTGGTTACGAAATTCTAACGGACCTTCTCGGTCTTGGTTGCTCTTCTCGAAGAGGTCAATCCACTATTTGGATGTCTTCATTAATCTGCTCCAGGTCATCATGATGAAGTCGGCGTCCTTTCTTCGGGAACTCCATCGTACTTACGAAAGAATACGGGGTGGGTATTCCGGGAGAACGAAACTCTACAAGGTTGCTTATCTAGTAGGTAACTCCAGGGATGTGGTAGAAAGTATCTCTCGAATTGAAACTCGAGAAAATCATCGAGAGAGATAAAAGAAGGCGTGAGAAGTTTTAAGCGGGTGGGTAATCATTTAACGCCCAACCGAGAGTGTGAATGGGGTTCAGAGCAACCGGGAATAAGCATTGTGTCTGATACCATTATTGATGATCTTTCGGGAGGTGGCTCGCGAATTATATAGGAGGCCGCACGCGAGGAATAACTTTGGAAACCGGGGGTGTACAGGAGAGTCAGGTTTCAATCCTGTGGAACTGTGGGTTATGGGCTCACCATGTGGGTTAAAAGTAGGAAAAGCGATGACGTCTTGCACAATCATGCAAGCAAGGCATGTCAGAGGATAGCCTATCAGTTATGTCGGCAACAATGTCGGTACCAAGGGCGAGGGACGAAGAGAACCATTTTCCTGCTCGTTGAACGAGGCGGGCCAATAGGCAAGGTTCTCGTCCATCAGTGGCTACCAAAATGTCATCAACAATAGTAACAGGGTCTTGCTGACAGTATTGTACACCGAGGTGTTTACATAAGCAGGGAATATTACTGCTTATATCATACAGATCACAATAAGGGTTAAAAAAACCCATGGGAGGGGAAAATGGTTATTAGTTTTAATCAGAACAACGGAAAGGGAATTGTGTTTAAACACATATTTCATGGGTATATCCTTCCCAAGGACAAGCAGATGATATCCATGACAGGATAGAAGGTAGAAAACCATTTAGGTAAGGGGAGAGAAATTTCATGACATTACCCATACAATGGTGTTTGGGTAATTGAGCAGGAAACATTTAGCACTAGGCTTCAAATGTTCTTGTTGAAAATCGTAGTACCACAGACAATCTTCGAGATATCATTGACAGGATACACAAGTTTTACAAATTACTCATGGAAGAATGACTAACCTTGCTAGAAAGGAAACTTTAACAATAGGCCCTCCGGGCAGGTGTGCTAGGATGAAATCACCTTATCGGTTCGTGTAAAGACCAATGTTATAACTCTTGGAAATATGTCCCAACCATCACATCTGACCGAGATTCAGATCTGATTGGTGTCAAACTACCTCAGACTCAGGATGCGTGAGAAGAAAAGGTGCAACACAATTTGACGAGATGACATTGTGAGATTCTCAGAAATGATCTATGGAAGCGAGCTCTGAAACAAGAGTTCATCAGTAAACCAAGGAGAGGATGAGGAGGTGGCTGATAGGCTCAGCAACAAATCATCGAGATTTCCAAAGGATTGATTTCCACAATTATGTGAACAATGAAATATCATTTGTCGGATCAAATGATATAATGATGTATGCTCGAGGGAAACATACACAACTGAACAATGATAGGAGGGTGCACCCAGGAATCTGGACTAGGTAGCACGATCAATGTTCGAATGATGATTCAATAAGCAATAGACTTAGAATGAAACTGTAGACCAATAACTTCAAAGCAATAGTGTTGCTAGAAGTTTAGAATTTACACATCACAGACCATTTGTCGGTATTCCGATTAGAAACAACACGGAGACCAAGAAATGATCGCAAAAGGCGGGAGATATTACTATATCAAGAATTCTCAAGAGGTGGTAAAATTACCACGACATTCTTGACATAAAAGGTGGTAACATTCCAAGGTAAAGAAGAACCAATGCTGGATAGCAAGGATCTCAAGGTATAACACAAAACACGAATAAGTTTGTGTTGAACGGAAGGCAATAAAGTGGTCGGTGATAACACAAACCATTGAGGGGCGAGGATGCTATTTCTCATCAAGAATTCGATATATATCTTGGAAGAGCTCAGGATGTTGCTGATGACCACGACACATTTGTCGAGAGATTTCATGAAGTTGTAATCGGTCGGCGATGACATCAAGCCAATGATGATGCAGCGAAAGTTAAATAATACTTGAAGAAGAACTCATAAGAAATTATGCAGTTCCGTGATAATCTCGAGATACCAGAGGGGGTAATACTCGATGACAGATCAAAGTAGAGGTTGGACTGGGGTATTGCTCTACAGAAGACAAGCGCTTAAACTTGCACGCGAAATGGTATTTAAAGGAGAACATGGTCGGAACCACGATTGCAAAAGGCCAGACCCCGGATATAAGATGAACCTATACCAAAGGAATAATTTAATTTAAGAGAAGCTTTAATGATAAGATCTACATCGTGTCCATGGGCATGAACACAAAGTTCAAGGTCGACTCCCACTTCTCCCATGCATAACCTTTCATTCACTTCTCACTTTCGAAGAAGTTGTAGTGTTGAAATTTTATCTGGTAAAATACCAGAAGTGTATGACTCGTGAAAACTTTCGAGTTCACACAGTTTAGAGAAGGCATATGTTCAACCCATAGGGGCTTCTTAGAAACATATACCACAAGTTTCAAGAGTAAATATCACAAGCTCAAAAGTAGAGCAAGGTTGAGAAAGTAGATGATACATTTTACCAAAGGCATTATGTATCCGAGGGTAGGATCACAAGGTTATTGAATATGAAGGACGCTGTCAGATAAAATTCATTAAAGGATCTGCCGGTCCATAACAGAGCTGACGTGAGCATCGGCACACAACCAGAGGAAGTAACAATGCAAAGGCATTGGATTATGGAAACAACTGACTAATCCAGAGCCCAAATGCAAAGGAATTATGATTTTCAAATCAAGGGATCAGAAGCAATGTTCTGATTAGGAATGGATAAGTTGAATAGCCTTAGGGGTACAATCGACGGCAATTGGATTTGTTGAGAACCAGCTCATGTTTAAAATGACGTCTGAGCCAGAAAGATAATTTAAAAGGATCAACTGATGATTGCGTGCATTCGCACTCATGTTGAATCAAAGGGATCAAAATGACGGTGCCTAAGGATACTAACGAATATTGCCAGACATATGGAAAGCATCCATCATGCAAGCAGACAAGTATTGCAGAGCAATAAGCTACTAAGGATTTTTGGAGGATCGAATAGTATTTCGATGACCATTGTGAAACACATGAACAACTAGGGGATGAGCGGATACTCGATAAGTGCGAGAATTATCCGTAGGGGTATTCAGGTGACAAAGAACAGCAAGGCAGTAAGCTCAAAGGATTACCGAAACAACGACGAGTATTTCGGGGTATCTTGTAATAATAAGACCAACTGGGAATAAAAGTAAGAACGACATGTGTAAGTATTTATCCATAGGGATTTTTCGGTGGTAGGGAATTGCAAAAGCAACGGGCACAAGGTATCAAGAAAATATCGGAGAGTATTGTCAGAATCTTCTGTTGAAGCAGTCGACCATCCGTAATGAAAGGGTTCTCTGGCAGGAAGTGGTAACGAGAACCTAGAGTTAGATTTTAGCAAAATCATTTAACCCGAATAGAAGAGAGATCAGAGTCCCAGAGTATAGATCGAGGAATAAAAGATCCTAATAACACCCGAAGGCGACGTGGGCCCAAGGGCCGCACAGCCAAGTTAGTAACACAATTTTCATCGACTAGACTCAACTTCGGCCAAGAAGTGTGGAAGGGGGATTCCTACAGGCAGTCGGCTCTGATACCAACTTGTGACGCCCCCGATTTAATCGTAAACTAATCATACACGCAAACGTGTACGATCAAGATCAGGGACTCACGGGAAGATATCACAACACAACTCTACAAATAAAATAAGTCATACAAGCATCATATTACAAGCCAGGGGCCTCGAGGGCTCGAATACAAGAGCTCGATCATAGACGAGTCAGCGGAAGCAACAATATCTGAGTACAGACATAAGTTAAACACGTTGCCATAAGATGGCTAGCACAAACTGGGATACAGATCGAAAGAGGCGCAGGCCTCCTGCCTGGGATCCTCCTAAACTACTCCTGGTCGCCGCCAGCGGGCAGCACGTAGTAGTAGGCACCTCCGGTGTAGTAGGAGTCGTCGTCGACGGTGGCGTCTGGATCCTGGGCTCAAACATCTGGTTGCGACAACCAGGTAGAAGGGATAGGTGGAAAAGAAGGAGAAAGCAACCGTGAGTACTCATCCAAAGTACTCGCAAGCAAGGAGCTACACTACATATGTATGCATTGGTATCAAATGGAATAAGGGTATCATATGAGGACTGAACTGCAGAATGCCGGAATAAGAGGGGGATAGCTAGTCTTGTCGAAGACTACGCTTCTGGCAGCCTCCGTCTTGCAGCATGTAGAAGAGAGTAGACTGAAGTCCTCCAAGTAGCATCGCATAGCATAACCCTAACCGATGATCATCCCCTCGTCGCCCTATGAGAGAGCGATCACCGGTTGTATCTGGCACTTGGAATGGTGTGTTTTATTAAGTATCTGGTTCTAGTTGTCATAAGGTCAAGGTACAACTCCAAGTCATCCTGTTACCGAAGATCATGGCTATTCGAATAGATTAACTTCCCTGCAGGGGTGCACCACATAACCCAACACGCTCGATCCCATTTGGCCGGACACACTTTCCTGGGTCATGCCCGGCCTCGGAAGATCAACACGTCGCAGCCCTACCTAGGCACAACAGAGAGGTCAGCACGCCGGTCTAAATCCTATGGCGCAGGGGTCTGGGCCCATCGCCCATTGCACACCTGCACGTTGCGTACGCGGCCGGTGAGCAGACCTAGCAACCTCCATTACAAAGGAAGTTGCGTTACGCGGTCCAACCCGGCGCGCGCCACTCAGTCGCTGACGTCACGAAGGCTTCGGCTGATACCACGACGTCGAGTGCCCATAACTGTCCCCGCGTAGATGGTTAGTGCGTATAGGCCAGTAGCCAGACTCAGATCAAATACCAAGATAACGTTAAACGTGTTAAGTATCCGCGAACGCCGACCAGGGCCAGGCCCACCTCTCTCCTAGGTGGTCTCAACCTGCCCTGTCGCTCCGCCACAAAGTAACAGTCGGGGGCCGTCGGGAACCCAGGCCCACGTCTACCGGGATGGAGCCACCTGCCCCATCAGCCCCCATCTCCGAACAGCATCACAGGTAATGTAACAGTGCAATGTATATAGTAAATGCCTGTGATCACCTCCCGAAGTGATCACGGCCCAGTAGTATAGCATGGCAGACGGACAAGAGTGTAGGGCCACTGATGGAACACTAGCATCCTATACTAAGCAGTAGGATAGCAGGTAATGGTAACAACAGTAGTAGCAAGGACAGGCTATGCATCAGGATAGGAATAACGGAAAGCAGTAACATGCTACACTACTCTAATGCAAGCAGTATAGAGAAGAGTAGGCGATATCTGGTGATCAAAGGGGGGGCTTGCCTGGATGCTCTGGCAAGGAGGGGTCATCTTCGATGTAGTCGAACACACGGACATCGACAGCGGTCTTGGAGTCTACCGGAAAGGAGTAACGAAGGGGGAACACAATAAATAACAGAGCAATCAAATGCAACACAAAGCAAGACGCGGCAATACGTTGTGCTAGGGGTGACCTAACGTAGGGATAGGCGATACCGGCGAAGGGGGGAAACATCCGGGAAAGTATTCCCATTGTTTCGCGTTTTCGGGCAGATGAACCGGAGAGGGAAAGTTGCGTGTTCGCTATGCTAGGGACGTGTGACGGACGAACGGATTGCGTATCCGAATTCGTCTCGTCATTCTGAGCAACTTTCATATACAAAGTTTTTTTATCCGAGATACTATTTATTTTATATTAATTTTCAAAGTTTTAAACATTTTTTCTAAATTATTCTAATTTTTTTAAAACAAATATTGTAAATGCAAATGCTAGGTATACCCAGGAAGGTACCCAGCAGAACAGCAAAGAGGCTGACTACTGGGGCCCTGGTCAACTGTCCAGTCCATGTTTGACTGGACCATTGACTGGTCAAATGGTGAATAGTGTATATGGGGCCCGCATGTCATTCTCTGGTAATTTTAACACCTGTTTAGCATTTAGAATTTAGTAGTGGGCCCCATCTGTCATTGTCTAATTGATTTTAGTTACTTAGTTAACTTACAGATGGATCCACGTGTCATACATTGTAATTACATTAACTTGTTTAAATGGATTAATTAGCCTAGGGGGCCTACCAGTCAGCGTCTCAAGGGCTAATCAACAGAGCCATTTAGTCCCCAATAGTCAGGGACGCGACAACTGGCCGGGGTTAACCGACGGCGACCTTTCGAGTAGCGGAGACACGCCGGAGGTCCACGGGAGCGACGGACGAGGGCAACAGAAGATACCCCACCGTCACACGCATCTAGGGGGCTTCGCAGCAGGCATTGGAGTTGCCGGAATCGTTGGGAACGACGAGTTCCGCGGTGGTGGAGCCACGGCCTACTCCGGGGTGGTGCACGTGCGCGGCGCAGGTGTGCGTGTGCGCGGCCGGTGGTGGTGAACACGAGCGCCCAACGAGCTCTCAACGCGGTGGTGCGGCAAACTTTGGAGACGGAGAAACGGAAAGGAGGAGCAGGGGGATCGAGGGGGAGCCTCACATCGAGCCGCAGGGGAGGTCCGTGAGCTCGGGGGAGGCTGTGGCGGGTCGGAGAGGCGGTCGACGAGGTGCGGGTCGTCGGTGATGAGGCCGTCGGTCAGGGGCGACGACGGGCGGAGCAGATGGGCAGGCGCGGACATCAGGGGACGGAGGGAGGACGGATCCACGATGGGGCCTCCGGGGATCCATCCATCTCTGGCGAGGAGGCGGCTTGGCGTGGCACGAACGCGGAAAACTAGGCGGCTGCGGCCATGGCAAGAGCTTCTGTGAGGCGGCGACGCGAGGACGGCGGTAGGCGGCGGTTCCAGGCGGCATCGGGGCGGCGGGGATCGGTGTGGATGCAGCCGGATCCGTCCGGGAACGGGAAGGGGCGACGGAGGCTAGCCGGACCTGGTCACTGGGACGGAGGAGGTCGGGAATTTCGCCTCCCACTGTAGGTGGCGGCGCACGGGAGGACGAGAGGGAGTGGGGGGGATTCAGGAGCGAGGGTGGCTGCGGGCTAGGTTATGGGGGGAGTTGAGCTGGGCCTGGCGACGGGGTGGGCCGGCCAGTTCAGTGGCCAGCTGGGCCGAGGCGGCCCTGGGGAGTTTGTCCTTTTTCTTTTATATTTTCAGTCTGCTAGTTTCTTTATTGCTTTACACTTTACTCCTATACTAATTTAAATTATCTGGCTATGAAATTTGGTCCAAAATTAATAGGCAAAGATTTAAGCTAGCGCACAGAGTTTCAATTTATTTTGAAAAGTTTGCATATTTATTTATACCGAAAAGTTCCATTTAATTGTTGTTGGGCTAGTTTTAAATGGCTTGGGGGCATTTTAAGTTTTTGAAAAATGTTGATCCTCACATGAAAATTGGTTAGTGAATATTCGCAAACCATCGAACATTTTTATTTGACAATTCAAAGAAATAAGAATTTGACTTTATTTTAAAATTGAATTTGAATTCAGTTTGGATCAAAGTGAAGTTTTAGGAAATTAATTGCGATGACATGGCACATTAGGGTCAGGTTACTGTAGCTTAATTATCGGGGTGTTACAACCTTGTTGAATTTATAGCTAAGCGACGACGTCTCCTTGAATGTCCATTCCTGAAGCATGTGCTTGCACCTCACACACACAGGACTCTTGTATAGTCTTATGTTCTCCAGATTCACAGCTGCTTCCACGACATCTCTGGCAAATCGCACGAGTTTGTCTGCTGCATGAAACCTTCCATAGATACTGAAGCTTGCAGTGCAAGAGCATTATTATTTTCAGAAGACTTGCCCCAAACTCGGAAAGTGAATCCGGACATGCGAGGGTATCTCCTTGCTAAATTCGTAGCTAAGCCAAGACGTCTCCTCAAATGTCCACTCCTTAAGCATGTGCTTGCACCTAACACACACTGGACTCTTGTATAGTCTTATATTCTCCAGATTCACAGCTGCTTCCACGACATCTCTGGCAAATCGCACTAGTTTGTCTGCTGCATGAAACCTCCCATAGATACCGAGCTCTGCCAGGTTGTGGTGCTTGAAATCAGATGCAGATGGTTCCCACTCTAGTCCCTTGTCCTTCTCCTTGCAAACCACAGGCAACTCCCTCCGCTTCCCTGTTACCATTTCACATTGATGATTCCGCACCTGCATTCGGTCAGGTAATTATTTTTCCTAACTGGTCACACAAAGTTTGAACATCGAAAATGAGAACTGAATAATCGGTACAAGAGTTCACCAAGATGTGTAGTTCCTTAAGGTTGGGTGCGCCATGGAGTAAGAACATTGTCCAAGTCAGATCACACTCTTCAGCAATGTTAATCCAATTCACAATCCTGAGTTTGTGGAACACCGGTAACAATTGTCTACGACCTTCCGGTTTGACCCAAATCTGCAAAAGATGTAGTAATGTAGGATCATGTTAACCAAAAAATAATGATTACAACCTCCCCACGACATGGCCAGCAAAACATATACACGTCGCTGACAACATTGAGGACCTTCACTAACCTTTTCGCTTTGGAAGTCCAAAGACAGCTTGCTTATGGCAGAGTTACCAAGCAACTCACTTAACTTGAGCATCTTGTGCCAAGTGAAAGCAACATTAATGATGGACACAGTCTGGAGCAGTGGGACATAGCCAAGACAGAAGGGGTCGTCCCGAGATCTAAACACATTAAATTTCAGCTTCGTGAGCTTTGGTGCCCACTTGAGATCAACCCTCTCAAGACGGCCACAGACAATCACTAGTTCACTGAAAATCTTGGGGAAGCAGAATTCTCTAGCGTGAGGCGTGCAAGACCACCAAATGCGTTTGGACACGAACCAAAGAATGACATGAACTGCTTTCCATATGTGAGCAGCTCATTCTTGGTACACTTTTTATGCACCTTCGTCAAGATTGTAAACTCAGCTGAATCAACCTTTTGTGTTGCTATGGTGTTGGCAACAGTCTGGCCAATTAAAATGGACTCATCTCCCAAGTAGAATTGCATGCGCAACAGGTGAATGGGGTACAGACTCTTGGTACACTTTTTATGCACCTTCGTCAAGATTGTAAACTCAGCTGAATCAACCTTTTGTGTTGCTATGGTGTTGGCAACAGTCTGGCCAATTAAAATGGACTCATCTCCCAAGTAGAATTGCATGCGCAACAGGTGAATGGGGTACAGACTTCCAGCTCTCCTTTCCAGTATGCTCCTGGTTGCTTCCAGCACGGTGGTGTTGGCCCGAACTATATCATCTGGGGTTAACTTGCTCCAGTCTTCGTGCTTCGGCTCAAAAGAACCAGCCAATATAACAACTTTCGAGAGTATAGCAGGGATCTGCTTCCAACGTCTGGAGAGGACGGTGGTTCGTGCGACGTCAACGATACCAAGTCGCTCGACAATGTTGAGCAGAACGTCATCAGGCAACTTGCTGAGCCGATCATCTTGACTGTCCTCCTACATTTGATAAGGAAACAAATCAGAGTTGATTTCTTATTAGCATTATCATCATAGATGCCTGCGAAGCACAGATACGGACAAATCTGCCATTTCCAGGTACATAAGGCCGCTTATAGAGAGGATGATCCAGCTAGAGCTCAAAGGGTGACAACACCAACAACCATACACTAATTGGTAAGTATAACAATTCGTATAGCAGTTTCGATATTATATAATTTGTATATTTCCCACATAAAAATGCAATATTGATTATATATTCCCACCAAAACTAAAAGAAATACCACGAGTTCTGAACTTCTGCTTATGGTTCCTACTTACTATTATTCACCACCATGTAGTTTTCTTTGGCGGGTGATGTTGTAAGAGGACCTAGGTAAGGAAAGAGGATCAGGAGGAGGAACTAACCACCATGTTCGCCATCACCGGAGAGGTTTTGCGATGTCTCGGGACTTGCTGGCCTCCGGCGAATTCTAGTGACTGCCAGGGAGACCACCGCTTGGCAGGGGCAGAGCTAGCAATTGACAACAGGATGGTCCGCCTCAAAAGAATTGACAACAAATATGACATGTAAAGATTGTAACTAATTGCAAATTACCACATAGAAATAGATTAATATGGTCTTACAAACACACTAATCAGAGGTTGGGGAACTGGAAAATGGTACCTCAAATCAGGCTGAGACGAGTGCCGGAGTGAAGACCGGGCGGTGGGCGGCTGCGGCCGGGGCAGGGCAATAGGGTTGCGGCCACGGGCGGTGGCGCGGCTGGCTCCGAGCGCCGGGCAGGCCGCGGGCGCGACGGAGAGGCAGGTGCGGAGGAGCCTCCTGGTAGGATGGGCGGCCGGCGACGGGCAAGGGCGGCGAGGCAAGCAGAGGCGGGGACGGGGCGGCCGCCGGCTGGGCGTGGGTGGGGCAGGGGCGTGGGTTGTTTTGGGTCAAATGTTAGGGCATCTCCAGCCGTTGGCCCCCCAGGACGCATAAAAATCGCCCCTGGGGGCGAGCCGGCGATACAATCGGCGCTGGGGGCGGTTTTGCGCCCAGTCGTCGCCCCCAGCTCGCCCCCAGGCGCCGAAATTGGCCCACTTTGCAGCCCAATTTCGGCGAATAAAGGGCCCATATGGGCGAGAATAGGCCCATATTCGGCGTGGTTTCGCCGTGTCTCGGCGTTCAATTATCAACACAATTATTTCTTATCACATATTTCATCACAGAAAAATCAAATACTTCAACAAAATAGTACAACAACAAATAGTTCAATACAAATTATATAGTTCAACAAATAAAAACTCGTATTTCATCACACGGCGTCCCCCTTGAGCCTCCATAGGTGCTCAATCAGATCTTTCTGCAGTTGATGATGCACCTGTGGGTCTCGGATCTCCTGACGCATACTGAGATAGGCAGTCCAAGTTGCCGGTAGCTGGTGATCAACTTCGGCTAGAGGACCCTGCCTGTAGTATGGTTCAGTGTCAAACACTGGGTCTTCTTGCTCGCTCTCGATGATCATGTTGTGCAAGATGACACAGCAAGTCATAATCTCCCACATTTGATCTTTGGACCAGGTCTGAGCGGGGTACCGAACAACAGCAAATCGAGATTGGAGCACACCAAATGCCCGCTCGACATCCTTCCTGCAAGCCTCCTGAAGCTTCGCAAACCAGGCGTTCTTGCCTCCTGCCACAGGGTTTGAGATCGTCTTCACAAATGTCGACCATCTCGGATAGATGCCGTCAGCTAGATAGTACCCCTTGTTGTATTGGTGCCCATTGATCTCGAAGTTCACCGGAGGAGAATGGCCCTCAACGAGCTTGGCAAAAACAGGAGAGCACTGCAGCACGTTGATGTCATTGTGAGTTCCTGGCATACCAAAGAAGGAGTGCCAAATCCAGAGGTCCTGTGTGGCTACCGCCTCAAGCACCACACTGCACTTTGGCGCCTTTGTACATCCCCTGCCAACCAAATGGGCAATTCTTCCATTTCCAATGCATGCAGTCGATGCTTCCAAGCATCCCAGGAAATCCTCTTGCTGCATTCTGGGCTAGGATCCGAGCAGTGTCTTCCGCATTGGGTGTTCTCAAGTATTGTGGCCCAAACACTGCCACCACTGCCCGACAGAACTTGTAGAAACACTCTATGCTGGTGGACTCGGCCATGCGCCCATAGTCGTCGAGTGAATCACTGGGAGCTCCATATGCAAGCATCCTCATCGCTGTCGTGCACTTCTGGATGGAGGTGAATCCAAGAGCGCCAGTGCAATCCATCTTGCACTTGAAGTAGTTGTCGAACTCCCGGATGGAATTCACAATCCTGAGGAAGAGCTTTCGGCTCATCCGATAACGGCGCCGAAATGTTCTCTCGCCATGAAGTGGAGCATCGGCGAAGTAGTCGGAGTAGAGCATGCAGTAGCCTTGGAGACGATGCCGGTTCTTTGCTTTCATCCGCCCCGGCGCCGAGCCACCTCGCCGCGGCTTTTCATTGCTCGCCAGCAGCTGGGCGAGGGCGGCGAGCACCATGAGATGCTCTTCTTCCTGGACGTCGGCCGCGGCTTCCTCCTCCAGCAGCGCGGCGAGCTCTTCCTCCTCATCCGAGTCCATCGCCGAGGCAGGCAAAACGCCGAACACCTTGCGCTCGGTGGCGTGTACCCGCTGCTAAACCGCGGCTCCGTGGCCGGAAACGGTGGCCGGAAACGCCCAGCTTCTGTGGGAGGGGCTGCCACGGCCAAGCGCTGCTATTTTCCAGCGGGGAATGGCTATCTAGCAGAGTAGGGCGGCGGCCGTCGCCGGGATATAGCTAGTGGTGGCCGAGGGCGCGGGGTGTGAGGCGAGTGGGGGAAGAAAATCTTGACTTTGCCCTGTCGGTGTGGGCCAGGCGTGCTTTTCCTAGCGCCAGGAGCGCCCAACTGCTCCCCAGCGCGCCGGGTTCGGCCTGTGACCGCCGGGCGGAAAAAAGGTCCGAATCGGCGATTTTCGGCGTCCTGGAGGCGCGACTGGGCCGTTTTTTCTGCGCCGGCGCCGAAAAAGTGGCCTGGGGGGCCCTGTTGGGGGCGCGGCTGGAGATGCCCTTACTGGGCCAAGATTTCTTTCTCCAGTCCATCGTATAGGCAGGAAAGTCGAAAGTCTTCTGATTTTTTTGTGATAAACATTGCTGAAAGTTTTAGCTTCCTACAAATTTTCCTGATGAAATAACATTGGTGGAGGTCTGGACAAAAAGATCAAAATTTATGCTCCAAAATGCTTCCAACAATAGTTTTCTCAGATATCGGTTTTTTCCAGACCTACATGAATGCCATGTCATCACAAAATTTGCAGCAAGCTAAAACTCATCAATGTTTATAAAAAAAACAGATTTTTTACTAATTTTTTGGATTTTATTGTTCATCAAGGAGCATGTGAAGCTGGGATTCAAATACTCCGCGTCCAAGAAAGTACCACTTTTTCCCCCTCAAATCCATATAGATGGATCAAATTCCCCCCAAAGTCTAAAACCGGTTAATCACCCCCAAACTCTGTAATACCAGATCAATAAAGCCTCTCGAGTGGTTTTGGGAAGGATTACAGGCCGGGTTGTCTATAGGTTGTTGACTTGTCATTTCACTTGTTCCCGGCACCATGTTCTTGATGAGCGAGCATCTCGTCGGTAAGTAATGGCTCTGACCATTCATCCATTGATGAGGTTGTTGGCGCTAGTGCTGCGGGGATTGTAGCCACGTGTGGTCCCCATGCAAAAAAGAAGTCGAGATCGCCGGCGAGGCAGCGTATAATTTTTTAAAACTTGAACAATTTTTTCAAACGTAAACAGCTTTTGAAATTGAGAACATTTTTTGAAATGTGAAAAGATATAAAGCATGAACTTTCTTAAAAAAATATGAAAAAAGTAATTGAATTGAGCACATTTTTTGAAAATTTTGAACAGTTTCTGGAAGTTCTTCTTTTTTTAAAAAAAAGAAAACAGTCTTTGAAATTCCAAAAAATTAACTTTTTTAAGAATGTGAACAAAACTTTGAAGCTTTTGAAAAAACAAACATCTTCTTAAATTTTGAACAATTTTTTTTGAAACATACATGATATTTTTTGCATGTTTTATAAAAGAAAAAAAGTAAAAAGAGAAAACTTGGGGAAAAGGCCCATCAAGAAAACAACAGGAAAAAAACAAAGAAGTTAAAAAAAATGAACCAGAACCTTCAGGAAGGTTCCCAAAGCCAGAACCTTCAAGAATTGGGATCTCTTGCACGTACCCTAGCTATTGAGCCGGCCCATATGGCTGTCACTCGCTCGCTCGCATGTGCAAAGCAGCGGCATTTTATCGGGGAGCTCCCAAGTGACACCTTAAGCGCCACTTGGATGAATGGGTGCCCACGCGACATGGAACAAATAAAAATTATAGGTATGTTTAAGAAGTATAATGCCCCCTCCCCTACCGCCATTGCCGAGGGATGTTGTGCCCCATCCTCCGTTGCCTCCAGGTGCTGCCGCTGCCATGGGAGAGAGGCGAAGAATCCTACAAATTTCTTTTCTTTTTTGAACTGTATCCTACAAATTTCTTGTCTGGAGATTCGAGCTAATGTAAATTTTTATATGAACATCATGAAAAGAAACGCTGAGAAAACTTATTATTGGATTCAGTCCTACAAATCAAACAATGAAAAATGAGACAGGATTTTCAGCACCCGGGTGCCCCTACACCCTCTATAAACAGTAAATTCAGAATAAATTTAAGAAAAATAAAAAAATCTGAAACTTTGGGACATCGAACATCATGAAACTTTTGATGATCTTGCAAAGTTTTAGCTAACATTCGAAGAGCACTCAAATAAAAAACAAAATCATTGTTCAAAGCTTATGTATATTTTTGAGCAGTGATTTTGTTTTTTTGTGAGGGCTCCACGAAGGTTATTTGTTGCTGAAACTTTGCAGGAACACCAAACCTTTGATAATCTTTGATTCCTGAAAGTTTCAGATTTTTTCGATTTGTTTTCATTTTTTTATGAATTTATTGTTCATGAGGGTGTAGGGGCACCCGGGAGCTGTTAGGCATTTCTCATGAAAAATCTACATGGAAAAATTCCTAAATAATCTAATCATGCAACTGCCTATGGAAATTCTTTGAATAAAAGGAAATGTCCTGTAATTCTGTGTTTTTCCTGCATAGCATCCAAATCCTTATTCTTGTAGGAACATGCCATGACTTTTCAGTCAAACATTTTCTACTCCAACGTTTTTGGAATCATGCGTTCCAAAGGGGCCCCTTAGCTTTTACCATTTCCAACAAGTAAGAAAAAAACATTCTACTTCTTGAAGAATGAATAGTAACACACTAATGTCTCATCCAAAATCAGGTCAGTCATTTTGTTGTTGATGCAAACAACAAAACCATAGCAATCATCGGAGGATATGAAAAATCCAATTAACCAACTGGAATCATGCTAGCTGTAGCTATAGCTGGCCAAATACACAAGCACTCAACTTTCTCTTGTGCCAGTTCAAAAAAAAAACACAAGAACTTCTTTCAGGCACAAATAGCCAACGTGCAAAGTCCCTAACCCGACATCACGTCAGATAAATCCTGTGTTCAAAACCCAAGTGCAGAGGTCGTTGATGAACTGATCGATCGTTCCAAATCTTCAGCAAAGTTGCAGAGCTGCTCCCGAATGCGTCGCGCTGGAGCTGGCCGCTGGGGACGGACAGGAACACTGCCGTTTCTTACGTGCATTTTCTTCTTGCAGCAAAGCTGTTGTCAGCAAAGTTTGTACTCCCTCCGTAAAGAAATAGAAGAGCGTTTAAATCACTATTTTAGTGATCTAAACACTCTTATATTTGTTTGAAATAGAAGAGCGTTTAGACCACTATTTTAGTAATCTAAACACTCTTATATTTTGTTTACAGAGGGAGTATTTCAGTGTCCATGAAAAATTAAGAGTGCCGTGGCTCTCATAAATACAAGATTGAAAAAAATAACAGATCATCATTCGAACTGAATATTGACTGTATTCAACATAAGCACGTTACTGCACGACCACAACATAGACGTGCTTATTTTATCCAATTCATTTGTCGAAAATAGCTAAATGAGTTGTTCCAACAAATTGGTAGACGAGATACATTTCTGCAGAATATGCAATAGCGCCGACGTAGTGGCTACTACTGGGGTCTTTGAAATAGAGGTTCATCTTCATCAACTCAACCTAATGAGCGGAAGTGAATAACAGGAGAAGCCGTAGCCGAAGCGGCTGTCATCTTCTCCCTCAACAAATCAAGCTCCTCGCTTGTCCGTGGATAACTCGAAGGACGAAGCGCCACCTGAGGAAACTTTTCGAAACACAATGGGCACACCTTCCTGGAGTGCAGGGATACCTCCCTGATGTTCACAGCAGCTTGAATGACGCGTCTAATGTATCCGATGAAATTGTCATCGGACTGGAAGCCGTAGATAGTCAGCCTTGCCAGATTCTTCTGCTTAAAATGAGGATCAGATGGTTCCCACTTTACATCAGTTTTTTTGGAGACGCTCTTTTGTGACTCGATCCGGCACTTATGGTCCCATACTGTGATGCAAAGCTCCTCTAGGTATGGTGCCGCTCCAAGAAGGAACAGTGTCCAGGAGATATCACATTCTTCGCGAAGATGATCCAGATTCACAAACCGTAGTTTGGCAAGCACAGGAGCAAGCACTTTGGGGCATTCTGGTTGAATCCAAATCTGTGAGAGATAAAACAAATTAGAAGTAATAATGCATGCAAGTTGTGCATAAATTGTGCATCATACAGTTAATGAGAATGGGATAGAAATGGTTACAGTGAGTTACCTTTTCACTTCGAAACTCCAGATACAAATCGCTTACAGTGGGGGCATTAGCAAGCAGCTTGCTTAAGTTGAGCGTCTTGCCTGATAAGTATGGACAAGCAAGACTGAGCTTCGAAAGCTGAGGGACAAAACCAAGAACCAAGGGATTATCATCATACTGCCAATCCCTATAGGACATCCGCTGGAGCTTTGGTAGACAGGCAAGCTCCACTGTTTCAAATTTCCCAAAGATGATAACAAGCTCAACTAGTTGAGCGTGTTCTACATGGAGCACCGAACGGACCCCCTCGTCACACTCGAAGAAAGACAAGAACTCCAACCGCTTGCAATGGCTAAGGATGTTGGATATATCTGATTTACCAAACCTCATATTCCGTAGATGCAGCCGCGTGAGACCAGCAAATGCATCCGGACAATCACGAACAAAATCATTGAATTTCTTAGCATAGAGCAGGCGATGGGCATCAGTGCAATGGCTGAAATCCTTCTGTGTCATGATCTCAAACTCAGCTGCATCCAATTTCTGGGTCACCATGGCGAGGCCGACAGATTTGCCGATGGAGAGACAGCGAGAGGGAACCAAGAAAAATTTGAGCTTCAGCTTGTGAACAGTGATGTGTGGAGACCTCGTACTAAGGATCTTGTCCGTCACTTCAGCCACAACACCATCCATTTCAAACAAATCACGAGGGCTGAGATCAATTACGATCTGCGAGAGCATAGTGGGCAGCTCCTGCAGTCGCTTCGAAAGGATGCAGGTTCTTATGGCATCAAGCGTACCCACCCTCTCGAGGATGTTGAGCAGCAAATCATTGGGCAGCTCGCTTAGCCTGTCCTCCGCATTACTCTTCCACTGTGTTTTCACCGTCCCAAGGACTTTGACCACAACATCACTTGGCAGCTCGCTTAGCCTTTCCTCTCCATAACAAGCTGCTATCTCCGACTGCGTTAAGGGGACGGATTAGTCATTGGTGATAGATCGATAATTTGTAAGAACAAATAAAGCAACAAAAAAACGACTTACATCACGGCTGCGGCGGCGACCTCTATTGAACTTCATGGCGATCCGATCTCAAAAGGAACAAAGCAGACAACTTGCGTCGACAAACAAAACGCCAGCAATTATTCTTGAAACGATCCTCCTTCGGTGTACGACAATCGTCGAAAATCAGGCTGAGCGCTTATAGTATAGCCTGCTCCGAACCGGATCCAATCTGGCGGACAATTAGTAATTCAGACTTCTCGATTTACTATGGTTTCACAAGAGGCGGGCATATTAAAACAGCACCTTTTTCTAATACAAACCGAAATTGATCCTTTCCTTCTTCGAATCATATTACAGAACGAGATTGCCACATGTGTTTCCTTATTACTTCTTCGAATGAATCCGACCTTGTTTTGTTTGCTTTCATAAGTGCACTAGCTAGCACTTCTTTAGCGACTAATCAAACCCCGGCATCTCTAGCCGATCCCTCGCGCTGGTGTATGCGCGCTGGTGCAGTGTGTATGCTTGCCGTGCGTCAATAAGAGCATCTCCAATAAGTGCCAGTGCCGCCGGCGTGTGTGCTTGCCTGCGTCAGTAATTGCCAGTGCGTGCGTGCCGCCGGGTGCCCGCGTAATCGTCAGAGAGGTCATACCTGCTTGTGCTCGGGGCGGTGGACGCTGGGGACGGGGGCGCGCTTGGAGAGGAACCACGGGAGCGACGAACGTCACGAACGGCGGCGACGGAAGGGCGCGTCCGCCGTCGGTGCCGGGAGCGAGCC
This sequence comes from Triticum urartu, assembly GCF_003073215.2. NCBI lineage: Eukaryota > Viridiplantae > Streptophyta > Magnoliopsida > Poales > Poaceae > Triticum > Triticum urartu. The sequence goes on from NC_053027.1 coordinate 566,060,711, forward strand.
GTCCAGCTTAGGGCGCGGCGAGGAGGACGACGGCGTCAGGCGGTGGCGAGAGCGGCGACGCGGCGCGGCACAAACCCTTAGCGGCGTCCGGGGAATTTGGGGAACAGAGATTTTCTTCTTTTTTTTTAGGACCGAGCGGAAACGGGCTCGACTCGGCTCGGTCGCAAAACGGGCCCAAATTTGCTGCTCGGCTCGGCCTATTTCCTTCTCAGGCCGAGCTGGAGTGAGTTTCGGGCTGAGCCGAAAAGCTCAGCTGGCGCCGCGACTATGGGGCTGTTTGGATCACACTTTGCAACATACTCCTATTTTTTTGTTAAGCTTGTCTAAGATTAATTTTATAAAAATGAGAGCCATAAATTGGCAAGTCTCAGGCAATCTTATCACACTTTTTATGTGTATCTACCACAACTTTTTTGGAATCATGGGCTTTTACCATTTTCAATGAGAGAAAAATATTCTACTTGAAAAAAATCAGTAACACAATGATATGCTCATCCAAAATCAGATCAGGCTTTTTTTTTGCTTTTGTTGATGCAAACACATAACCATAGCAATCATCGGAGGATATGAAAAATAATCTAATTAACCAACTGGAACCCGCCACCAAAAGCACTCACTCATCTACTAAAAACTCTAAGCTCCTTGGGAAAGAAGCCATGTGGTTGATTGAGGCTGTGATGGGCCCATGAGGTCACCCTGTCAGACATTATCTTATACTCCTAAGGCCTTGTTCGGTTCCACAGGGTTCCAAGGGGTTTGGAGCAGATTGGCAGGGATTAAATCCCTAGCAAATCAAAATCCACATCAAACCCCTCCAATCCTCTCCAATCCCCTTGTGGTGGGGATTAACCGAACAAGGCCTAAGGCCTCGTTTGACAGGGGAGGTTTTGCAGCCCCGGAGTGGAGGTGGATTTGAGAGGATTTGGTTAATCCCTCTCTTTCACCCAATCCTCTCAATTCCCCACTAATCCATCTCCCCTCATAAACCCCTCTATTTGGTTAAACCTCCTACAACAGCAGCAGCAAAGCAAGCGTCCAGTTCCATGGGTGCCTTGGAGGGTTTTCTGTATCACATGGATTGAGGGGGATTCGTGGGGAACGGAAAGGATTGGCCTTCTCAATCCCTACGTGTCAAATGGGCTGACAGGGATTTCTGGGGATTTTGAACCCTGCGAGGATATTCCCCTCCAAACCTCCCCAAACCTCCTCCACCAAACAAGGCCTAAAGGGGGGGGGGGGTTTGTACATCGTTCGTAGCTCCCCAATCCAATTGATCGATGCAACACCCCGCCCGATTTTTCTCAGCCCAACACCACCTCCTGTCCACCGGTTTTTTAAAACATTAACCACAAATACCAACCGGTTTTCTTCTGGTTTTTGAAGTCTCGCTTACCCAAATCATAATGATCCCTCCAAGTCTCAATACTTTCCTTGCAAAAGTTACAGTGAATCATAACTTTCCTCACATAACACAAATCACGGGAGAATCTTAACAAACTACAACACAAATCAGTGGATAATCGAAACTTTCCTAACGCGGGCGAATCTTAACAAATTACGATACAAATCATTTGCATCGTAACAAAATTAAAACTTCCCTTTGCATCCTAACATGATCCAAACATTCGTTTTCATCGTAACATAATCAAAACTTTCCTTAACTTCCCTTTGCATCCTAACATAATCGGAACTTTCCTAGGCGAGGGCGAGCCCTGGTTCGCTGCGGTTAGAACTGGTTGTCTCGCGTTGCTCTCCTAAGCTCAAGGTGCCACCAGAGGAGGTGCTACGACTAAAGCTACTTCCAAACCTTCAAAACGGCTTCGGCTATTGTCGTTCGACCGCCTTTATCATATGCATAGCCATCTTCCTCAAAGGCCAGCTTGTCCATAGCCATGGTCCTGTCAATTTCAACATATTCAAACCTTCAGATGTATGAACTTATGAACATGGGAGGGAGACATGGAGAGAGTATTGATTCGACTAAAGTGCACTAGAACTTTTGGCATGATTATCTCGGTGCGGAAAACCTAATTCTGTTGGAAACATGCCCTAGAGGCAATAATGTTGTATTATTATATTCCTATTTTCATGATTACGAGTATATTTCATGCTATAATTGATATGATACTGGAATATGCGATAATTTCGTCCTAAACTGTGTATAATCTAATCATGCAATTGCCTATGGAAATTGTTTGAATAAATGAAGATATCCTATAATTCGGCTTTTTTCCAAGCGTGGCACCCAAATCCTATAAATTGTGAATAGTTTGGATGAGTCCCTCCGCGGACATGATGCCCGAGGTACTCATCCAAAGTTATTCACAAATTAATCCTTATTTGTCCGGTTAGGAGGAGAGAGGGGAGAGGGGACCATGGATGTGCGGAGAGAGAAAAGAGAGAAGGATGCCCGTACTCCGGTAAAGCTCCCCCAAGTTTATCTTGGTTTTGAAGGAAATATGCCCTAGAGGCAATAATAAAGTCGTTATTTATATTTCCTTATATCATGTTAAATGTTTATTATTCATGCTAGAATTGTATTAACCGAAAACTTGATACATGTGTGAATATATAGACAAAACAGAGTGTCCCTAGTATGCCTCTACTTGACTAGCTTGTTAACCAAAGATGGTTAAGTTTCCTAGCCATAGACATGTGTCGTCATTTGATGAACGGGATCACATCATTAGAGAATGATGTGATGGACAAGACCCATCCGTTAGCTTAGCATAATGATCGTTTAGTTTATTGCTATTGCTTTCTTCATGACTTGTACATGTTCCTCTGACTATAAGATTATGCAACTCCGAATACCGGAGGAACACTTAGTGTGCTATCAAAGGTCACAACGTAACTGGGTGATTGCAAAGATGCTCTACAGGTGTCTCCGATGATGTTTGTTGAGTTGGCATAGATCGAGATTAGGATTTTCCACTCCGTGTATCGGAGAGGTATCTCTGGGCCCTCTCGGTAATGATCATCACTATAAGCCTTGCAAGCAATGTGACTAATGAGTTAGTTGCGGGATGATGCATTACGGAATGAGTAAATAGAATTTCCGGTAACGATATTGAACTAGGTATGATGATACCGACAATCGAATCTCGGGAAACTAACACACCGATGACAAAGGGAACAACGTATGTTGTTATGTGGTTTGACCGATAAAGATCTTCGTAGAATATGTAGGAACCAATATGAGCATCCAGGTTCCGCTATTGGTTATTGACCAGAGATGTGTCTCGGTCATGTCTACATAGTTCTTGAACCCGTAGGGTCCGCACGCTTAACGTTCGATGATGATTTGTATTATCAGTTATGTGATTTGATGACCTAAGTTTGTTCGGAGTCTCGGATGAGATCACGGACATGACGAGGAGTCTCGAAATGGTCGAGAGGTAAAGATTCATATATTGGAAGGTTGCATTCGGACATCGGAATGGTTCCGAGTGATTCGGGCATTTTTCAGGAGGGATACCGGAACCCCCTGGGGAAAGATATGGACCTTATTGTAACGCCCTCGATGCGGCTATATCTCCCACGTGTCGAGGCATGACTTAGAGGCATAACCGCATTAAAAGCAATGTCGCAAGTCAGGAAATCATCACACATCCCATGTACATAAATAATATAAAGGGGAGGTACATAGTTGGCTTACACTCGCCACGTCACATCAGAGTACATAAATAACATCCATCATACAAATCACTCATGGCCCGACTACGGTGCCAAAATAGAAAAGACCCCCAACATGCGACAAGGCCCTGAATCGATAACCCCAACTAGGCACCACTACTGATCATCCGGAAAAGACACGTAGTATCGCTGAGAGTCCTCGTCGAACTCCCACTTGAGCTCGTAATCGTCAACCGGAGCGGAATCACCTGGACCTGCATCTGGAGTTGTAGTATCGGTGAGCCACAGGGACTCAGCAATCTCACACCCACGCGATCAAGACTATTTAAGCTTATAGGACAGGATAAGGCAAATATATGTGGAGCTGCAGCAAGCGACTAGCATATATGGTGGCTAACTTATTCGCAAAGGAGGGCGAGAAGAGGAGGCAAAGCGCGAGCGAGAAACTAGAAGGAACAACCTGCGCAAGCATTACTCCAACACCGTGTCCACTTCCCGGACTTCGCCGAGAAGAGGCCATCACTCAGTTGATTCATTTTAATTAATTAAGGTTCAAGTTATCTACAACCGGACATTAACAAATTCCCATCTGCCCATAACCGCGGGCACGGCTTTCGAAAGTTCAATCCCTGCAGGGGGGTCCCAACTTAGCCCATGACAAGCTCTCACGGTCAACGAAGGAATAGACCTCCACCCGAGACATACCGATCAGACTCGGTAACCCGGTACAACAAGACAGTTCGACAGGTTAAAACAAGACCAGCAACACCGCCCGAATGTGCCGACAAATCCCGATAGGAGCTGCACATATCTCTTTCTCAGGGCACACTCAGATTGTCTTAGGTACGGGTAGGCCAGCCCAGAGTTGCCCCTGGTGGCCACCGGTAGCTGACAGGTGGACCAACACTCAGAGGAGCACTGGCCCGGGGGGGTTAAAATAAGATGACCCTTGAGTCTGCAGAACCCAAAGGAAAGAAAAGGCTAGGTGGAAAATGGTAAAACCAAGGTTGGGCATTGCTGGAAAAGTTTTAATCAAGGCGAAATATCAAGGGGTTCCCAATATAACCCAACCGCGTAAGGAACGCAAAATCCGGGAACATAACACCGATATGACGGAAACTAGGGCGGCAAGAGTGGAACAAAACACTAGGCGAGAGGCCGAGCCTTCCACCCTTTACCAAGTATATAGATGCGTTAAGATAACATAGCAATATAGTGATATACCAACAAGTAAATAAATGTTCCAACAAGGAACGGCTCCAACCTTCACCTGCAACTAACAACGCTATAAGAAGGGCTGAGCAAAGCGGTAACATAGCCAATCAACGGTTTGCTAGGACAATGGTAGGTTAGAGGTTCAATCATGCAATTGGGAGGCTGACAAGCAAGTGGTAGGCATCGTAGCAGTGGCAAAGCAAAAGAGCGAGCAAACTAGCATAGCAAAGATAGTAGTGATTTCGAGGGTATGATCATCTTGCCTGCACAGTTGTCAGAGTTGACTGGATCCTCACAAGCAAACTCAACGGGCTCCTCGGTAGTGAACTCGTCTCCCGGCTCTACCCAACAAGACAAACAAGCAACAAGGATACAATCAACCACGTGCAAGACCAAGCAATATGATGAAATGATGATATGCTATGCGGGATGCGATGCGGGATGCAAAATGCAAGATATGACAGGAAATGCATGAACCTGGCCTCAACTTGGAATTTCAAGGGTTCCACTGGATAGAGGGGATGAAATCGCTTGAAAACGATATAAAGATCATTGGAATCGGAGTTACGGTTTGGAAATGGCAAGCGTTTTAAGATATGACACCGGTTTGCGATTTACAGCAAATAGGCATCTAAACGCAACGAAATGAACATGCTACAGCCACCAAACATGACAACAAAATACATGGCAGGGATGCACACAAGATTGTTAACAAAACACTAGCACTGAGCCATAGGCAAATTCATCCATTAAGAGGTTCAAACAAGCATGGCAAAAATGAATATGCAAAACAGATTCCAGACTTGGTGAAATTAACACTAGCCTGAAATTTCAGATGATGAAGCCCTCTTCGGAGCAGCAAAACAACATGATACAAAACCTGAACATGACAAGTAAGAACATGGCATGGATCTACTCAACAAGCTTAACAAAACACCCAAAGTGACCTGGGGCCAAAAGGGTTCACAAAATATATTAACGGGCACACAAACATAGCATAAAACACAATCAGTTTTCAGACTTAGTGAAAACTAAGACATGCTGAAATATAACCCATGAAGGCATGTAAACGAGCTCGATGCACTCACTATGGTTCAAGTCATGGCAAGGAAAGCATATAACCAGCAATAAGGCACAATATGCTAGCTACACATGGCAAGAATAAAGGCATAGCATGCATGGAACACTAACGGTAGCATCGGCAAAATCGCAAACAAGTTGACGATCTGCCCAGATTAACAACGAATCAAAAGTTGAGCTCGATTGAGTCAACCTAGAGCACTCCACATATGCAAACAAAGACATGGATGGATAGAGCATAACATAAATATCAAAACTCCCTTACTGATCATCCTCAAAAGAGGCACGGATCACTAGGAAACAAGCTGGACATATAGCATCATGAACTAAAATATCCCAGACTTAGTGAAAATCACTAAGTCCCTGAAATCAGCAATCTCAGGTACCTCTCTTCGCAAGCTTGCATAAGACAACACACACATCCTAAAAATTCATGGGTGGCACCTCTGGAAATAAGACAAAATTCTTAACAATTCATCCCAAAGGGGCACAGGCATACCATGCACGAATTAAACATGGAAAAAATGACAAAAGTCTAAGATGAGCTAACGGATCTGACAATTAACTCACGAAGCCTCCTTCTGACAGCATTTTGGGCATCAAGAGGAGCTCAAATGAAAATGATGCAATGGAATGAAATGATGTACTCGTCGAGGCGAAGATTTTGATATATCATATGTCCAAAACGGAGCTACGGATGCAAAGTTACGGGCGGTCAAAGTTAGCACAAAAAATTAAGGGGGAGAGGGAAGAAAGTCAACCCTCAGTTTTAGATCTCAGATCTAGGGTTCGGGGCACGCGGCCCGAGACGGCGGCGGTACTGTTCACCGGCGACGACGGGGGAGGAGGCGGCGGCTTGCAGGAGAGCGAGGGAGGCCGGAGGATGGGGCGGCGGCGCCGGCCGGTTGAGGGGGGCGGCGGAGCCGGCCGGTGGCGGCGTGACGGCGGCGGCGGCGAGGCCCGGCCGTGGCGGGGTGCGGTGGCGCGGTTGCCGGAGCAGCAAGGTGGCGCGGCTCGCCGGCGGAGGCGGCGGCCGGCGAGAGGAGAGGCGGCGGCGCTCGGGCGGCCCGCGGGAGGCGGCAGGCGCGGCGGGCGCGGCCCGGATCGGTGGTGCGGGGGCCGGCTCTGGGCCTTCAGGCCCGGCGGCGGCCGGCTGGTGGCGGCGCCACGTGTCAACGCGTGGGAGGCTGGAGGCGGCGGGGCGGACACGTCCGGCCCGAATCGGACGTGTCCGTCGGCGGGAGGAGCGGCGGATCTGGAGATTAGGGTTTCGGAGAGGGAGAGAGATCCGAATTCGGGGGGGTGTATTTATAGGCATAAGTGAAGCTAGGAGAGTCCAAATGAGGTGCGGTTTTTGGCCACGCGATCGTGATCGAACGCTCTAGGACATGGAGCAGAGTTTGGTGGGTTTTTTGGGCCAAATTGGAGGGTGTTGGGCTGCAACACACACGAGGCCTTTTCGGTCCCTCGGTTAACCGTTGGAGTATCAAACGAAGTCCAAATGACCCGAAACTTGACGGGCGGTCTACCGGTAGTAAACCAAGGCCGCATGACAAGTCTCGGTCCAATCCGGAAATGTTTAATCCCCACACACGAAAGAAAGCTAGAAATGGCCACCGGAGGAGAACGAAGCGCCGGAATGCAAAACGGACAACGGAGAAAATGCTCGAATGCATGAGATGAACATGTATGCAAATGCAATGCACGAGATGACATGATAAGAGATGCACGAAAAAGAAAAACAACACACGGAGAAAAAGACCCGAACCAGAGAAATAAATATAACTTAACGCCGGAAACGGCAAGAGTTGAAGTACAAATTGGGAAAGTTACATCCGGGGTGTTACACTTATGGGCCATAGGAGGGAGGCTAACCAGCCCACAAGGGGCTGGTGCGCCCTCCACAAGGGAGGACGCCGAATTGGACTTGGGAAGGGGGCGCCACCCTCCTTTCCTTGTCCTACTCCCTCTCCTTCCTTTTCCCCCTCCGGTAGAAGGAAAAAAAGGTTGGGGCCGAATCCTACTAGGACTGGAGTCCTAGTAGGACTCCCCTCTCCCTGGCGCGCCCCTTGTTGGCCGGCCTCCTCCTCCCCTCCTTTATATACGGGGGCAGGGGGCACCCCAAAGGGACAACAGACAATCTCATAGCCGTGTGCGGTGCCCCCCTCCACAGTTTTACACCTCGGTCATACCGTCGTAGTGCTTAGGCGAAGCTCTGCGCCGGTAACTTCATCATCACCGTCACCACGCCATCGCTGACGGAACTCTTCATCGGCGTCAACTGGATCAAGAGTTCGAGGGACGTCATTGAGCTGAAGTGTGTAGATCGCGGAGGTGCCGTGCGTTCGGTACTTGATCGGTTGGATCGCGAAGACGTTCGACTACATCAACCGCGTTACTAAACGCTTCCGCTTTCGGTCTACGAGGGTACTTGATCGGTTAGGACGTTCGATGCTATGTTTCTCCTAGATAGATCTTGCGTGATCGTAGGAATTTTTTTTAAATTACTGCGTTCCTCTACAGGTTTTGCCGGAAAACGGACGTCCAAACCACTTTGCAGGCCGATGGGGTTCCTCATTAGATGACAAGATTTGCCATAAACATTCCGGACACCATAACCCAAACGTATATCGGAGCTTTGAGGATCTCCTTTGGAGATGCCCTAAGTGGCTAACCCACGTCACGTCAGATAAATCTTTGGTCAAAACCCAAGTGTAGAGGACACCCGACATATCTAACTCCTCAAACATACCAAGGCGATCCCTCTCATTTTCCTCCCCTAACCCTAGACTGCTAGAGTAAACTCTCCCCTCCAGACTTCATTGGTGAGTCCGTGGATTCGCCTCTCCTCTGCCTGCCGCTCCCGGCGGACGGTGGCGGGGAGGGGAATCCCGGTGCCTTCGCTCAAGTTACTAATTTAGGTTAGGATTTTTTTAGTCCTCGCAGGTGCGGCACTTCAGTGGATGGTGGCGCATCTTCTTTGAGTTTGTCTTCCAAACTCCAATCTTCCTCGAGTTTGTCTGTGTGATGTAGTCGACAGAGTTTCGACGTAGATTCCTTGCATCTCTTTTAGGGAGGTGAGGTTAGGGTTTCTCGTCAGGTGCTTCAGATCTATGTAAGGGTCGCGGCTCCAGGGCACTGGCCCTTATGGGCACGTGCACCAAGACTTCACGGATGTCATCGACAAGATCAAGCCGGCTCCAATCAGGGAGTGACGACAGCGTCGCGCGGCTAGTTCTGACGGCAGTAGTGGTTATTCGGCGGTTTCAAAATATCAATGTAATTATTATTATGTTTGAGAAATTTTGTATTTTCGGTGAATCTTCATAATAGATTTGATGCTTTTTGTAATTAAAAAAACAAGTAAAGAGGATGATGATGAACAGATCGATCGTTGCAAATTTTCCGCAAATCTAGAGCCGCTCCCCAATGGAGCTCAGCAAGGGTGCATCATTGCGCCGGAGCTGGCCGCTCGGGACGGAACACTACTCTCACGTCGAGCTCCTTGCCGCTACCGCGGACAGGGACGCTGCCGTTGTTTGTCAGCTGGAAAACAGAGTGCCGTGGCTCCCGTAAATACAAGATAGAAAAAATAACAGAGCATCATTCATAGTACTGTACTGAATATTGACTGAATTCAACATAAGCATGAACTGCACAACCACAACATAGATGTGCTTATGCTAGACATTTCATTGTCTAAAATAGCTAAATGAGTTGTTCCAACAAATTGGTAGCCAAGATACATTTTTGCAGAAAAGCAATAGCGCTGACGTTGTCTTTGAGATCAGGTAGTCCTTCCAACCACATCCAAGATTGATCGTTGACGTAGTAAGCAACCAATTGGGTCTTTGAGATAGGGGAGTCCTTCCAACCACATTGAGATTCATCTTCAACTCGACCTTATCCTTATGAGCGGAAGTGGATATCAGGAGAAGCCGTCGCTGACCCTGCTGTCATCTTCTTCCTCAACAAATCCACCTCCTCGCTGGTCCGTGGATAACTCGAAGGACGAACCTCCATGTGAGGGAACTTCTCGGCACAAAATTCGCACACCTTCCTGTCGTGTAGGGATACCTCCCTGATGTTCACCGCAGCTTGAATTACACGCATGACATATCCCGTGAAATTGTCATCGGACTGGAAGCCATAGATAATTAGCCTCGCCAGATTCTTGTGCTTAAAATGAGGATCAGATGGCTCCCACTTCACATCCGATATTTCGGACAAACTCTTTTGTGACTCCATTCGGCACTTATGGTCCCATACTGTAATGCAGAGCTCCTCTACGTGTGGTGCAGCTTCAAGAACGAACATTGTCCAAGAGATATCACATTCTTCGGGGTGGTGATCCAGCTTCAGAAATCGGAGTTTGGCAAGCACAGGAGCAAGGACTTTTGGGCATTCTGGTTGAACCCAAATCTGTGAGAGATAAAACAAATTAGAAGTAATAATGCATGCAATTTGTGCATAAATTGCATCATCAAGTGATGCATATGTTACTACCATCAGATATAAACATCATACATGAATGGGAAAGAGATGATTAGAGTACCTTTTCGCTTACAAAGTCCAGATACAAATCGCTTACTGTGGGTGCACTGGCAAGCAGCTTGCTTAAGTTGAGGATCTTGCCTGAAAGGTTTGCATTAGCAAGACTGAGCTTCCAAAGCTGAGGGACAAAACCAAGAACCAAGGGATTTTCATCACAGGGCCAATGATTGTAGGTCATCCGCTGGAGCTTTGGTAGACAGTCAAGCACCACTGTTTTAAATTCCCCAAAGGTGATAACAAGCTCAACGAGTCGAGCGTGTTCTACATGCAGCACCGAGCGGAACCCCCCATCACACTCGAAGAAAGACAGGGACTCGAGCTGCTTGCAGGTGCTAAGAATGTTGGGTATGTTCGATTCACCAAACCTCAAAAACCGTAGATCCAGCCGCGTGAGACCAGCAAATGCATCCTGGCAATCACGAACAAAATCATTGAACTGCTGACCAAAGAGCAGGCGATGGGCATCAGTGCAACATCCGTTATCCCTCAGTGGCATGATCTCAAACTCAGCTGCATCCAACTTCTGGGTCGCCATGGCGAGGCCGACCGATTTTCCGATGGAGAGACAGCGAGAGGGAACCAAGAAAAATTTGAGCTTCAGCTTGCGAACGGTGATCTGTGGAGACCTCGTACTAAGGATCTTGTCCGTCACGTCAGCCACAACACCATCCATTTGAACCAAATCACGAGGGCTAAGATCAATTACAATTTGCGAGAGCATAGTTGGCAGCTTCTGCATTTTCTTCGAAAGGATGCAGGTTCTTACAGCATCAAGGGTACCAACTCTCTCGAGGATGTTGATCAGCAAATCATTGGGCAGCTTGCTTAGCCTGTCCTCCGCATTACCAGCTGTTTTGGCAGACTGTGTTTCCACCGTCTCGAGGATGTTGTTGACCAGCACATCATTGGGCAGCTTGCGTAACCTTTCCTCCCTATTACCAGCTGCTTTCTTCGACTGTGTTTTCACCGTCTCACGGACTTTGACCACAACATCACTTGGCAGCTCGCTTAGCCTTTCCTCCCCATAACAAGCTGCTTTCTTCGACTGCGTTAAGGGGACGGATTAGTCATCAGTGATAGATTGATAATTTGTAAGAACAAATAAAGCACACAAAAAAAATGACTTACATCACGGCTGCGGCGGCGATCTCTATTGAACTTCATGGCGATCCGATCTCAAAAGGAACAAAACAGACAACTTGCGTCGACAAACAAAACGCCAGCAGTTATTCTTGAAACGATGCTCCTTTGGTGTGTGACAATCGTCGAAAATCAGGATTGAGTGCTTATTATAGCCTCCTCTGAATCCGATCCAACCTGGCATACAATTCGTAAGTCAGACTGATTTACCATCGTTTCACAAGAGGCGGGCATATTAAAACAGCACTTTTTTCTAATACAAACCGAAATTGGTCCTTTTCTTCTTCGAATCCGATTACAGAACGAGATTGCCACATGTGTTTCCTTATTACTACTTCTTCGAATGAATCCGACCACAGAACAAACTTGTACTAGTTTTGTTTTTCATGATTGCACTTCTTTAGCGGTTAATCAGCGCATCTCTAGCCGGTCCCTCGCGCTGGTGCGTCAATAAGAGCATCTCCAATAAGTGCAAGAGCATGCTAGCCTAGCCGCCGGCGTGTGTGCTTGCCTGCGTCAGTAATTGCCAGTGCGTGCGTGCCGCCGGGTGCCAGAAGAGGAGGGCGAGAACGGAAGGGAGCCAGGGAGGCCATACCTGCGCTCGGGGCGGCGGACGCTGGGGACAGGGGCGCGTTTGGAGAGGAACCACGAGAGCGACGGAAGGGCGCGTCCGCCTTCAGTGCCGAGAGCGAGCCGTCCAGCGTCGGGTGCGGCAAGGAGGACGACGGCGTCAGGCGGCGGCGAGCGGCGCGGCACGAACCGTGGCGGCGTCCGGGGAATTTGCGAACAGAGAAGCCGAGGACCGAGCGGAAACAGGCTCGGCTCGGCCTCGTCGCAAAACGGGCCCAAATTTGCTGCTCGGCTCGGCCTATTTCCTTCTCAACCTGAGCTGGAGTGGGTTTCGGGCTGTTCTCGGGTGAACATTAAAATCAGAAAAAAAAAAACCACTAGAAAGCCCGAATCCCTCTAGCCCTCTTTCAATCGGCTGTCGCTGCCCCTGCCACCACGAATGACTGGATCTAGCTGTCGGGGTCGCCGACGAATTGACGTCAGGGGGCACCGCCGAGTCAATGTGAGAGGGGCCACTACTGTTGGGTCGATGTTACGGCCAGAACGGGGCCGCATAGCTACTCCCAGCACCCACTTTTTTTTAAACCATGCAGGAGAACTGGGACCGCATAGCTACTCCCAGCACCCACTGGCGCACCAAGCTCTAGATCCATGCCCGGCCTGCCACCACCGAGAAAGAAGAAGTACCACATCATGCAATAGCGGCCATGAGGGACGTGTGTGTCGGAGATTAAGGCTCATGACAGTGAAAGTAGCACTGGATCAGCTCCTTCCAGTCATCGGAGCACGCTGGTTGTGCCTACGACGTGACGGTGGTACACCTCCATGGAAGCCGAGCAAGGATAAATTTGCCCCTCAACAGCGTCGCCGTCCCGAAGTTCGTCATCGTTCCCCTAACGGTTTCCTTCCGATGGGTATGGGAGAATCGGAAGACCTTTGAGAGGATCAAGGCAGTGCACGCCGACGAGGCCTACCACTCCTAAAGAACTGAATAGCATTGACCAGCCAATTCATATCATCACAGGCGCGCGAGTGGCCTATCTGTGACTCGGGGTCAGTGATGAAAGATTTATCACCGATGATGAGTCCCTTTAGTTATCCGGTAACGGGTAGCAGAAAGATTCTCTGCCTCTTTCCTCAAAGTGTGACCCTGAGTTATCAAAGCCATGAGAGGACGTGCACCGTGACAAGGGTTCCTACGAAGCTTTTTTGAAAGTATTAAATTCTAGTTTTTGGACCGGATCGTTATCACCTTTTCTACTGAAGACTTATAATAAAAATAGGAATGAGTATGAGGTCTTGATTCTTACAACCATATGTTTATGGTCGGGATCACCATGATATTAATTTGGGCTCTAGAAGACACCCGTTAAAAATGTGCTTGCAACGAGACAAAGTTGGGGTGTGCCCAAATTACGTTTTGACCGAAACGCGCCATGCATCAAGAGTTAGTTGTCCAACCGTATGCCCTATCCGTCACGCAGGGTTACCTCAAAGATAAATCTGACATGAACATTGGACGCCTAATGACTGCACCACATGTATCCCAAAGGATTGACTTCACGCTACCATACTAAACCAAGTTCAGGCACGCCATGGCAAGAGTTCCAATAAAATTCATTGAATTTCGGCATGATCATCGACTGAAGTTGAGACCAAATTTTTTGAAAGAAGGCAACCGAAAGGCCATCAGGGCAGACGCCGAACCCGCCATCATGGCGACGATTGCCCCCCTCCCTGCACCCCACCTCTTCTGGAAAGAATGACAGTGCCAGCTCCCCATTCTCAAGGTCAGGTACCTTGGCCGCCACTGGCCAAAAGTCAACTGCCAAGGAAATCCCATCACGGGGTTCCTCAAAATGTCCATGTCTGCATTATTTTAGAGATAATCTTTTTTCCTTTTTTCTGGTTGTCTGGACTAATTTGAAGTTGGGATCATACATTAAGGTTGTGAAGGCCCACCTATTACTTATTTTAGGTACAAGTTCCCCTTTTCTGGTTGTCTGGACTAATTCTAGAAATGCTCATTTTCCCCTTTTCTGGCCTCTAGTACTTATTTTAGGTACAAGTTCAAGATTGGTGTCCCACGCGTTACAAGATTCCCATGTCTTTGCACCACAATATTAGACTAGGGGTACGATGCTTGGGTTGAAGTACTTGGTGGTAAAACTTGGTAAAACTTGTATGAGATCAGCTTAATTGCACGAATATGGCTGACAGTTTATTCTCCAAAAACATCATGTGCATATTTCGTTTGCTACTTTATCATGCCCAAAAGGCGCAAGTGCTAATTTACTTCACTACTCCCAAAATGAAATAAATTATGATCTTCCAAAGTGGTGCCATATATTAGGGGATTGTTTTACCTTTTCTATAAGTAAACATGCTCACTTTATTGATTAACAATACTCATCGGGGTACAGTGTAGATCTTATTATTTTTTAACACATGTAGTTTCTTTTTTTGCATGGCAATACGTGCTTCATTTATATATCATACAATGTAGATTGGGGGACTGATGGAGCCATAGATGACGGCCTTCAGGAATACCTAAGAGCGTATTTAGCAAGGCTATGTGCCTCGAAATTGGAAGATCTTTAGTGGGCCGCATATGAGTGTTCTTCATAACCTTACTGTTGTGTTGAAGTGGGCCTATTGGCTCAATTTTGTAGATTAGCCCAAGCCCAATCTTAATAGGTCCACCACAAGAGAGACATACACATATCTACATCGTCTGCCCTAACGCTGTCCCCTCCCTACCCACCCTCCGCACCATCCGCCGGCGGCGGCCACCGATCTCCTCGCCGGACTTGTCCCCTAAACCAGCTCCGCTCCAGATGCTACCTTCCAGATGAAGAAGGAAGATCTAATCCATTCAGCAGTCGGATTCGAAGAAGGAAGGGACAGGTGCCAATTTCGTTCTGTCCCAAGATTCCAAGAGGAAAGGGATCAATTTCGGTTTGTATTAGAAAAAGGAGCTGTTTTTCTATGTCTGCGTCGCGTGAGATAATAGTAAATCGGCCGGTCTACGGATTCCATACCGGCTTGAAGAGGATTCAGAAACCTCCTCCGTCTCCGTCTCTTCTTTTGGGATTGGGATCCGAGGAGGCTATATAACAAGATCAGGCTGGGCGCCGGCGATTGTCGCACACAGAGGGGTCATCCTTTCAAGATTCTTTTTTGTTTGTGTTCTGTTTATCCTCGCAAGTTGGTCTCTTTTGTCATCGCATCAACATGAAGTTTAATAGGGGTCGCCGCCACCGACGGAACGTAAGTCGGTGCTTATGTTTTGTTTCATTCATTCATTTTATGAAAGTCAATTTATCGATCTATCACCGATGACTAATCTTCCACCTCGCAAAATGCAGTCGAAGGCAGAAGTTGGTAGTGGAGGCATGCTAAGCAAGCTGCCTGGCGATATACAAGCTTGTAATTGGGACAGGCTAAGTGAGCTGCCCGCCGATGTGCTGCTCAACATTCTCGAGAGGGTGGGCACACTTGATGTTGTAAGAACCTGCATCCTTTCGAAGCAGATGCAGAAGCTGCCAGCTATGCTCTCGCAGATCGTCATTGATCTCAGCCCTCGTGATTTGTTTCAAAAAAGTGATGTCGTGGCTGATGTGACCAACAAGATTCTTAGTAAGAGGCCTCCACACATCACCATTCGCAAGCTGAAGCTCAAATTTGTCTTGAGTCCTTCTCGTTGTCTTTCCATCGGCAAATCCGTTGGCCTCGCCATGACAACTCAGAAATTTGATGCAGCTGAGTTTGAGATCATGACGCCGCTGGATTTCCATCTTTGCACTGATGCCTATTGCCTGCTCTTTGCTAAGCAGTTCAATAATTTTGTTCATGATTGTCCAGATGCATTTGCTGGTCTCACGCGGCTGCATCTACGAAATATGAGGTTTGGTGAATCAGACATACCCAACATCCTAAGCAATTGCAAGCGGCTGGAGTCACTGTCTTTCTTCATGTGTGGCGTGGGGATCGGTTCGGTTCTGCATGTGGAACACACTCAACTCGTCGAGCTTGTTATGTCCTATTGTGTATTCAAAACAGTGGACCTCAGCTCTCTACCAAAGCTCCAAAGGATGACCTTTGGTGATTGGCCCTGTGATGAAAATCCGTTGGTTCTTGGTTTTGTCCCTCAGCTTTCCAAGATCAGTCTTGCTAATCCAAACTTTTCAGGCAAGACCCACAACTTAAGCAAGCTGCTTGCTAATGCCCCTACTGTAAATGATTTGTTTCTGGAGTTTCGAAGTGAAAAGGTACTCACTCTAATCATCTCTATCCCATTCTTGTTTATTGTATGATGTTTATATCTGACGGTAGTAACTTATGCATCACTTGATGATGCAATTTACTCACAACTTGCACGCATTAATACTTCTAATTTGTTTTATCTCTCCCAGATATGGGTTCAACCAGAATGCCCGAGAGTGCTTGCTCCTGTTCTCGCCAGATTACGGTTTGTGAATCTGGATCACCTTCCTGAAGAATGTGATATATCTTGGACAATGTTCCTTCTTGAAGCTGCACCGTCGGTAGAGGACCTTTGCATCATAGTATGGGATCATAAGTGCCGAAAGAAGTCACATGAGAGTTACTCCAAGAAAACAGAAGTGAAGTGGGAGGCATCTGATCCTGATTTTAAGCACAAGAATCTGGCGAGGCTAACTATTTACGGCTTCCAGTCCGATGGCAATTTCACAAGATATGTCAGGCGTGTTATTCAAGCTGCGGTGAATATCAGGAAGGTATCTCTGCACGACAGGAAGGCATGCCAGCTCTGTGCTGAAAAGTTTCCTCATGCTGAGGTTCGTCCTTCGGGTTATCCACGGACCAGCAAGGAGATGGATTCGTCGAGGAAGAAGATGGCAGCGGCGTCGGCGGCGGCTTGTCCTGATATTCACTTTTGCTCATAAACGGTTGATTTGAACATGAATGTGGTTGGAAGGAGCAATGTTGGTTTTCTGCAGTAATGTGCTCCCTCTTGTCCATAAAAGTAGACGTTTTAGACCGACCATACAAGTCTCTGAAACGTCTTATATTTATGAACAGAGGGAGTATCTCGTCTACCAATTTGTTGGAAGAACTCATTTAAATTCCCGACAAGTGAACAGATAAAATAAGCACATCTATGTTGAGGCCGCCCGTGCTTATGTTGAATATACAGTCAATATTCTGTTAATTTTTTTCTATCTTTTATTTTTGAGAGCCACTGCACTCGCTGTTTTTCATGGAAATGCAAACGCAAGCTTTGCTGCACAGTGGTCTGTTCCCAGCGGCCAGCAAGAGCAGTTCCTTGGGAAATGCTTTGCTGAAGATTTGCAGCTCTCGATCAGTTCATCATCGATCTTTACACTTGTTTTTTTTTACCACGAGATGTACATGACCTGATGTGGGGTTAGCGTCTTCGCACGTTGGCTATTTGTCCAGAAAAGAAAGCTCCTGTTTGTGTGCACAGAAGAGATTTTAGTGCTTATTTACTTCACCGGCTATAGCTAGCACGGCTGTCCTGGTTCGTTAATTGTACTCAAACGACAGACGTTTCTGATCAAGGTGCTTGCAGGAATATATTTTTAGGAGAAAGGTATTTGGTGAACGTCCTGAAAATAGAGATATACTTCCTCTATTTTTAAATATAAGTTTTTTCATAGATTTGAATATGGACTACATACGCTTGAATATAGACGTGTTTTAGAATGTAGATTTACTTAGTTTATATTAAAATCTCTAGAAAAACTTATATTTAAAAACGGAGGGAGTAGAACCAAATGATTAGAATCGCTCGGCCATGATCAATTCCCTCCCCACGTGTGGCCTGTTTTCTTTTTCTTTTTTTTTGCGTGCTTTGCAAGCCACGTCTTCGCTTCTCTTGCAAGTCCAAGGTAAAAAGCCAAAAAAACAAAATGCTATGAACCATTTAGTCTAGCACACATTTTTTCATTACACACAACACACGTTCTTTTCTTAGTCGCACACAACACCACATGCTATATGTATCTTTGTACTATTAGTTGTAACTCAAACAAATAGCGATCAGACTGATTATTCTACCGTTTCCCTTTACATTACACACTACTTCCTCCGTTCCTAAATGCAAGTCTTTGTAGAGATTTCATTATGAACCACATACGGATGTATCTAGATGCATTTTAGAGTGTCAATTCGCTTATTTTGCTCCGTATATAGGCCATAGTAAAATCTCTACAAAGACTTATATTTAGAAACGAGGAAGTAGTTCACGTGGCTTCACGATGTTTCTCCACATTCTCCATCGGGTCACATTTTTCTTTTACTTTTTACACTGGTTCATGAATACTCAACTTAAAGATATTGGGTATTCTCATGCGATAGTTATCAGACGGCTTGTACTATGGTTACTAGCCTGCTCCTGTCATAGTTATCAGTCAGCTCATGTCATAGATATAAACATCATGGTAACTTTCATTCGGGAAAAAAGTGGTTTAAACATACCCCAATAATTTTTGTGTAAATATCATGATAATATACGCATCACAGACCTGATAACTTATGTAACTTTGACACAAAAATATATCGTTGAAAAACATACCTCCGATAACTTATGTGTAAATAATATGATAATATACGCATCACAAACCTGATAACCTACAAACAAACACCATGGTTAACTTTTTGACCAGGGGGAGGGGTGAAAACTTATCACCGGTAACTAATGTGTAAATACTAAATTATATAACAATATATACACCGCATACATGATAACACACCGCTGTAAATTTTTGACCCCAGGTTTTTTTTATTAAAAACATACCCTGATAACTTTTGTGTAAATAACATGGTAATATGTGGAGGCAGGCGTTTGGTCTATAGGTGTGCATACACCCAATATGGAAAATAGTAATTAAATAAAAAATCTAAAATCTAAAAATATTTTGGAAATAAACTGAACCTTCCATTGTACTTGTGGAAAAATTCCCAAAAAGGAACAAAAAGAACTTTGATAATCAGATCCACCATCACCTGCTAACGCAGCACAGCCACCCCTCCTAATAATCCCTGATTTGCAAACACTTATGAAACAGTGAATCTCTCTTTCACGCAGGGAAAAAATGCATATAGTTACCCCATGCTATATAAGAATCCAAGCAAAAATGACCCTTTTTTGCGAGAGAATTTTTCAATCTATTCATAATCATAACCAAGTCTATGGACCACCTAGCGACGGCTGCAAACACTGGAGTGAGCCGAATGCATGCCGTCATCATCGGCCCTACCTCACCGGAGTCGAGCAAACCTTATTGTAGTAGACAGTCGGGGAAAACGCCATGGTAAGGCCCCAAAGAACCAGTGCAACAGAGCGGCAACCATCGCCGATGAAGAGAGTCTCAGATCAGAAAGATCAAACCTCTAAGCACATGAAAGAAGACGAAAACTGGATCCGAATAGATCCACTGAAGACCAGCACCAATCCCATGAGATTTGACAGTGACACACCTCCACACGACCTCCGACGATGCTAGACGTACCATCATGGGACAAGAATCAGACATGAAAGACATTATTACTACTGAGGGACATCGTCACTGCCACACAGCCCCAATCAAGAAGCGGATATTAGTGATCTAAAAAGCAGATATTCAATTCTTTAGTTACACTAGTCAATGTGTACATTCAATGCATGTTAATTTAAAAGTATATTAAGTGGATGCGGATACTAATTAGAATATTATTTGCGTGTTATTATGTGATTAGCACTATATTTGGCATGAAATTAACTGCAAACGTCTTGAGCGCTCGATATTAAGATAGTCTAGGTCGTTGGATTGACATGATTTGATGGCCGAGATTAATTAGATCTCTCCTTTAGGTCTTTTTATATTGGTATAGATTAATACTAATGTAACTAAAGGTAGTACTAATGTAATTAAGCAGATATTTCCTTACAGTAATCTAGTTTAGTTATATGAATCTTTAGATCACTAAATTAGTGATCTAAAAAGCAGATATTTGATTGTGAGCTCGGGCTCAGCTGATCTCGAAATCATCACCACACCCTAGCATGTGGATGTGTGTCGGTCTTTGTATTTCTGTCAGGTATAGCACATGCAACTAACAGACCGTATAATTCGACTTATTTACTGATGATGATGCCACTGCTACAACACGTAGTTTCATTTTTTCTTTGATCTACGGGCATCGATAGTAAGACAAGAAATGAAGATGAGAGGTCAACTAATTACGATGTGTACGCGCTGGGTGTTTTATGAATCAGCTGCAGTTGCATGCAAAATTGTCGTCTAAAGTCGTGATAGTAATCTACTGGAGAGAGAACGGATCTGGATGTGGGGAGGGGGAGGCGGCGGCGCGGAGCGGAGGGGAGGGGAGAAGAAAGGGCAGGGCGCTTATATATGGTGCTAACCCTAACGCCCGGCGCAATTTTGGTTTTCCTTCACTTTTCTTTAATTTCACCAGTGTGTTTTTTATCTCGCTGCAGCTCTCGTTTTTGTGGCTATTGGGTCTTAAATTTCACCGGTGTGATTTTCCTTCACTTTTCTTAAATTTCACCAGTGCTGCCCAGTTTTTTCTTAACCCTCTACTATCATTTTTTTGGTGGGCGCGTGTCGGGCTTTCACGTGTTTTCTGCTCAGTTTTTTTGAGCACTGAGGAGGGGAGTCATCCCCGTCGGCAAGCGCTCGCCGACAAGGGGCTGGCGGGAGGTCAGGGTCTCATGGAGCGAGGGCAGCTGCTGCCGAGCAGCTCTGAGTAGAGGGAGGCTAGCTGTTGTGGAGCAGCGGGAGGAGGGAGGGAAGGTGGTACCGGGAGGAGGATGACGGAACTTTTCGTCAGGGGCGTCAGTAGCAAGTGCTCGTTGAAGAGGTCGAAATCAGTCATCATCGATGGTCAAGCAGAAGGCAAAAGGAGTTATTACTCCTACCCCGGCTCTCATCTCCTTGAGTTAATTTTGAGATGGCAATGGGCACCCATCACATACGTATCTGATTTCATGGTTGACCAAAAGATTTCGTTGAGCCGGTCGAAGTTCGTCCACCTCGCCCGCGACCAGCGCTCGCCATCGGGGCCGGATTTTTTTGGCTGTGCGCACGTCGAACGACAACCGGAGGGATCTCAATTTTTTTGCCGGAGGGTGCTAGATTGCAGCGAGGGAAAACGGGTTTTGTCGGATGCGAACCTTAAAAGGGATTTGTATGATACTCCCATTTTTTTGTAAATGATACACTTAATTAGGCTGCTCCCAATGGACCGGTACTTAGATGAGATGCTAAGCATATTAAATAGCTTAGCAACGAAAGTCCCCAATGCATAGGTGCTTAGCTTCTTGTAGCTAAGCTCCCTTCATTTAATGATTTAGCTACTAAACTCTCTCATGCATTGGTGAGTTTGCTTCATTTAAATGTTTTGCCTAAGTTCACGCGTTTAGCATTGGTTCTTCATGGGGTCACCAAACCCATCTCTCTTCTCTTAATTGCCTTGCCACATCAGATTTTTCGTCTACATGACATGCTTAGCATCCGTACAAGATGGAGCATTGGGAGGGGTCTTAGACACATCATGTAATAAATATAAGCATCGATGCTTTCAAAACTTGATTTATTTTATTATGCACATTTCTAAGCACCTTGTATTATACAAGGTCTTACATACTTCGCTAAGGCTGATTGTAATGGGTATAAGTTAGTATGATATACTACCTCTCTAATGCATAGTATCATATATTAGTATTATAAATGACTTTATTTATTACCATGCATGACACATAATGGCATAATATTTATTATGATACGGTATCATGATATGATATACTTAACCAGCTCTCTCTTCATTTAATTATGTGTCACCTCATAAAATTGCCTAATTGGTATGCATAATACTAACTACAATATTACCATTACGACTAGCCTAAGAAAGAAATAGGAGCTCTCATAACTAGGAATCCCTAGTAAAAACAAATTACTCTTTCCCAGAAATTGAGTGGATCGAGCTTTTTATGAACTGCGCTGCTAATGGATCCCTAGTAAATTTCTATACAGGTAAACCATCAAATCCGTCAATCGTAATGACCATGATTGTCTTCATGTGCTTTAAAAACTCGCATTAAAAAGAACATCTAAAATAATTAGACTATGATCTGCAATGCTAAAAAATTGTTGAAATAAGTGAATAGAAGAATCATAGCCAATCTTTTTTGCATGGTAATCACAATCAATTCTTACTAACCTCTATATGAAGCGCAAGTGAACGACGGCGAGACCAAGCTAGTTTGGAACATGACGACGACGTCCTTCTTTTAGATCCGACAACCGGAGAAGCTAAAGCATCCACCCACACCATTAGCCACACCTGCAAAATAGAGCAATCAATTTTGCGTCAATGGGATCCTCGTACGTGCTTCCAGTTCATGTATTCCAAACATAGATTGCAGAATACGTTGTATGGTAAAAGCTTGCTGACATGGAGAAAGAGAAAGCAAAGTTTTCTTAAGAAAGTACTCCATACATTTCTAAATATTTATCTTTTTAGATATTTCAAATGGACTATCACATATGGATGTATATAGACATATTTTAGAATGTAGATTCACTCATTTTATTTGGTATGTAGTCACTTATTGAAATCTTCACAAAGACAAATATTTATGAACAGAGAAAGTAGAACGAAGATAAAGAAAGGCAAAAGGAGCGGGCAGCCTAGTGGTATGGACCCCGTGGACACAAAATCTGTCCTCTCAAACTGGTCACGTCTAAAAATTTGTTTTGCACAACCGGATATCTAAATGAGCAAACATCAAATCAACACAAACACATGCAACGCAAATTATCTCTATGATTCAACAATAATTGTTCGGCTACTACATCAGCACATGTCATTGGACTACCAAAAATCGACATGCTGTACCTACATCATAGCTATGGGCAGAGATCATGGACGGCTGCCCTTGCACTTCCTTGCGCCCTTGCCGTCTTTCTCGCGGTAGTAGCACTCGAAAACACAAAATGGATCTGGCTGGATCTACTCATCACCGGAGTTGTCTGGCATGTCGTTGTCCTCCTTCTCTTGCTTGAGGAGTAGTCCAGCCATGGTGCGGACCGCCCTATTTTGCTCCCGGACGAGGGCGCACGTGTTCCTCCTCTGTCGCTTTTGTAGGATGTGAGCATGAATGACCTCTTCCTATGCGGCGACGTGCACGGTCGCACCCGTCGCCTCTATCTATGTCGACGGCAAGACGGACATCGACCACCCTCATCCCCTTCTTCCCACGGCGGGCGCACTTGTCTCTTTAGCATTCAAACTCTGACGCACCGGAGATGGGAGGCTAATGGACCGCGATACCCCAGCCCCGACGGATCCGAGCGCCCATTGCCCTACAACAATGGATTTGCGTTGGATAAATCCCGACGTTGGTCGGGGGCACCTCGCGGGAGAGGTAGAGGTAGAGGGCAATGCCGACGGCTATTTCCTCCTCCACCTCGAATGGTACGACATCCCAGTCAATGAATCCAGAGTGGTCGAAGTCAGATCCGCTACTCGTCATGCCGAAGAAGGCCGGAGATCGCCGAAAGGGAGCTTGGGAACGGAGCAGAGCGAAGTGGAGTGGCTAGGGTATTGTCCGGAGAGCGAATGAGGATGAATATACATGAGGTCGAGACCATATTTAGACTGGATACCATTGGTACCGATCAGGTCGGATGTTTTGGGGCTGGTTTGAGGCACCCGTCTCTAACTTGGGTGCTGAGAACGTCTTCCCATGCAAAATAACCCCATGTGGCAAACTAGCAGCGGAGAGGAAGCCTTCAAGAGAGCCCCGTTTGCAAAGAGGAGTATGTTGCAATGCAGAAAGAAAATGCTGAACTGTGGTGGAGATATGTTGTCATGGGGGAGAAACCGAAAAACAAAAAGAGGAAGCAAGGAGAAAACCAAAGGGAGTGTGGCTATTTGTGAACAAGAGGATCGCGACAGTTTCCAAAAATCAACGAAAATGTTAACGCCACACATGTGGCATTTAGAAACCCGCCCACACACATTCGATGCCGTTCGATCCATCTGCACGAATTTTATAGAAATTGCAATCGGGGTCAAAAGCCACGTAAGCAAACGGTGTTGCGTGGGCGAAACACTCCTCGCCCGAACGCGTGCGGCAGTTCACAATTCAGCCCGAACGCTTAGATGTTGAATCTTCAAGCATCTGCCGAAGGACCAGCGCACCTTATCCTCTCGCCTCAGGCCCCCACCCCCACTCCACTCGCTAGAGCGGCTGTGGCGGAGCCTTCCCCCTGCATCGACGGCGGCCTCCGCGTCAACAGCGGCGGGCATGGAGGAGTGCAGCTACGCGACGAGGAGCTCCGCTGCTCCCATGGAAGCCTTGCGCCGAGGAGCTCCCCTCCACCCACCCCGCATCGACGGAGGCCCCTGCTTCGACGGCTGCGGCCTCCCATGACGGCCTGACATGGAGGAGTGCGGCGGCGGCGCTCTCCCTTCGTCTCCGTGCGCGGCGGCGGCGCTCTCCCTTCGTCTCCGTGCGTGGCGGCGGCGGCGGAGGTGTGCATGCGCATAGCAGAAGGATGGTACCGCGAGCAGTTTTGGCGGCGGGTTCGATTCCGGCGAGGACAAGAAGGCCTCCGCGCTTGGGGCTGCACGGTCCGACGATGTTTCTGCTATGCAGGCGATTTGGGCTCGGCTCCACCCCCTGCAGAGGCCGGTGCCCCCGACGACTATCGCCTCCTGCCGTGAGCCCGAGCTGCCAGTGCTACCGCCGCGCTCTTGGTACTGCTCGTCGCAACCCCAGAGCAACCTCCTCCCACTCCTCCAGCTGGCGCCACTGCCCTCCATGGTGAGTCCATCCCCTGCTAGATACATCCGGGGGGCTAGCCGCTGGATGCTCTGCTTCATCAGTGTCGCACTGCCCCCAAAATTTGGCGCTCTGCATTTTGCTAACTGTTGCTGCTAACTGCTATTTTGGTCCATGTTCTGTAGCGTTGTTGCTGACTAATGTGTGCTAGTAGCTAACTCATGGAGATGATAGGGGGAATGGAACGATGTGCATTGGTCAGTAGAGATTCCCATGGCTTCCTCCTAGCCTTGCTTTTTTCTGTAGCAACTTCATCATGTGAGAGGAAGCCAAGGGGATCACGAAGTTATGTAGTGGAGTTGCCATGAAACTTTGTTGCCATGGGCATAATATGTTACGAGTAGTTGCCATGGCTTTGATAAAAAAAATTCATGGCAAATTTTGAACATACATTTGCCATGGCAATTTTTCATCATTTTCCTTATCATTTCATATTCGTGGCAAATTATTCTATGAAACCATGGTAAATTTGAAAAAAAATCCAACTACAATTTTTGATTATGCATTTTTTCCATGGCAAATTTGATCATTTTTTGCGTTGTTTCACCTACACAACAATTTAATCATACTAACAGATGGCAAATATTGGTAAAATACCATGGCAAATTTGAACATGCATTTTTGCCATGGCAAATTTGATCATACATTTGCCATGGCAAATTTAAAATATGCATTTTTTGCCATGGCAAATTTGAAATATTCATTTTTTCTGCCATGGCAAATTTGAATATGCATTTTGCCATGGCAAATGTGAAGTATGGCAGTTTTTGCCATGTCAAATCTGAATATGCAGTTTTGCCATGGAAAATTTAATCATTTTTTGTGTTGTTTTCTCATACATGGCAATTTTAATCACATAAAATACGGCAAGTTTTGGTAAATACCATGGCAAATTTGAACATGCTTTTGCCATGGCAATTTTCTCTTTCTTTTTAACATGGAAAAATTGCTTCATATTTTTTGACCATGGCAATTTACTTTCATGGAGCATGGGCAACTGTAGTTACGGAGCATGGCAATTTCTTTTGTTTGCAACATGTCCAAAAATCACTTTTGTTTGGACCACAGATTTTAGTTTAATAGATCGTGGCAAATATAGTTTATGGAACATGGCAATTTTATTATATGGACCATGGCAAATGTCTTCTCTTTTTTTTGCAGCATGGCATTTTTCTTTTTGAACGGGCCCATGGAAAATTTAGTGAATGCATCATGGGACTTATAGTTTATGGATCATGGCATTTTTTAGTCTATGCCTCATACAAATTTTCTATTTTTTGAACAGGACCATGGCAAATTTTCTTTCATGGCAGTTCGTGGAGCGTGGCAATTTTTCGTCCTTCTTTGCAACACGGCAAATTTTCTTTTTGAATGGGACCATGGCAAATGTAGTTTACGGGGCATGGTAAATTTTTAATTATATGAACCATGGCAAATTTTCTTTCTTTATTGCAACATGGCAAATTTTCTGTTTTCAATGGGACCATGGCAATCTCAGTGCATCTTTCATGGCAACGGTAGTTTATGGAGCATGGCAGATTTTCTTCCTTCTTTTACAAGCTTGCAAATTTTGTTTTCGAACAGGACCATGGCAAACTTAGTGTGTGTATCATGGCAAATGCAATTTTCGGAGCATGGCAATTTCCAATTTTAAGGACCATGGTAAATTTTCTTTCCTTTTTTGCAACATGGCAAATTTTCTTCTTTGAAGGGACCATGGCAAATTTAATGGGACCATGGCAACATTAGATTTACTCATGTTTCAAAAATAGATACCATCGCAATTTTATTTGCCCCATGGCAAATTAAGTTCAAGCATGGCAAATGTAGTTTAAGGGTCATGGCAATGTTCTTTTCCTTTAGCAACACGGCAAAATCTACTTTCCATTTGACAATGGCAATGTAACTCCTCCCCCGGCCTAGACGTCGACTAAGATGCCGACCAGGAGGTCGTCCTCCATGATGACGACCATGATTTTTTTGTTTTGTTTTTTGAAAACATGGCATTTGTTTGAATTTTTATGTGATGGCAAGTTGATATGCACCCCCGCTGCAAAACTTGCCATGTTTTTAGCTTGGGAAACAACAATATTTTCCATGGCAAATTCATACAATTTGCCATCATATAGCAGTAGAGATGTCATGGCAAATTTTCAACCAATTTTTTTCCTTGGGTATAATCAATATGCAGTTTTTGCGTTGGCATTGTTTACTGCTTAGACCATGGTAATTCCAATACTTTTAGACCATATTTTTTCATAACCAGATCAATAACAGCAATTTTAATAGAAATCATTCGTATACAGCAACTCTATCAAACTTGTTGCGCCATGGCATTACATATA
Organism: Triticum urartu; assembly: GCF_003073215.2. Classification (NCBI taxonomy): domain Eukaryota; kingdom Viridiplantae; phylum Streptophyta; class Magnoliopsida; order Poales; family Poaceae; genus Triticum; species Triticum urartu. The sequence goes on from NC_053027.1 coordinate 566,088,107, forward strand.
TATGTATATATATCATTTTATACAATACTTTTCCATGTACACTTTGCAAACTTGTTGCCATGGCAAAAAAATTCTGACACAAGTCAAATTGTTTTTGTTGGCACGTATGTACTATACGCAACTGTATTGTTTTTAATTTTTATAAACACATGTTCCTGGTGCTGTTTTTTGGCTTGTTTTAGTGAAGCAATAGGTAACTGGGCTGCATGTGCTTTTTTCGCTGCCAGCGTCATGTTGTGCCAACAGGAAATCATTCGGTCTGGGTTTGATCCCGCACGAAACATGTATGTTGATACAGGGGTGTGTGGTAGGGTATTCCTCCTGCCACACGTGTGGACGGTTCTAATATTCGCCCACACATGGCACATGTGGGCTGTCTTCTGCTCACACCACACACGGTGTGTGGACGGGTATTGCTTCCACCACACGTGTGGCAGTTATCGTTTCCAAAATCAATACTCCTTATGCTAATCTTTGGGTCCACGTTGTCTTGTATCGTGACGGAGCACATATTTTACCTACTCCAACTTGTAGTTTCCCACGACCACACGATAGGAGAATTGCTAGCCACAGATCAGGTTCCAAAAAAGGCCATTGCAGCCTTGCCGCGTTACCTGTAAACTTGTGAACCTTTGAGTATGCTCAATCGTTATAACAACTACTCCCTCCGTTTCTAAATATCTGTCTTTGTAGCGATTTTAATAAGTGACTACATACGGAGTAAAATAAGTGAATCTACACTTTAAAATATGTCTATATACATTCATAGACGATAGTCTATTTGAAATCTCTAAAAAACAAATATTTAGAAACGGAGGAAGTATATTATTATTATGGTCATTTTGCTCAAAAAATACACTGTAGCAGAATCTCTACTCCTAAGGGAGCAGTTGGTAGTCTCGCTTCCAGGTTTTTTCTAGTCCCACCTTCCATGGTTTTTTTTCGTCCTAAAAAAATCTACGAAATTTCGTAGGTTAACCAGGGACAACTCCCACCTCCCAGGTTTCTTTTCGTCCCACCTCCCATGGTTTTTTTGGTACCTCGTCCCACCTCACACTAAGCCGCCACGAATCGCAAAAACCACCTACCTTAGCCAAATCAACAAATCTCTCTCATTAATGCAATTTTCTTTAGGAAATAAATAATAGATTCTTTCCTACCTTAGCCAAATCAACGGATCTCTTCTATTAATACAATTTGCTTTAGCAAACAAATAATAGATTCTTTCCTACCTTAACCAAATCAACGGATCTCTCCCATTAATGTAATTTGCTTTAGCAAACAAATAATAGATTCTTTCCTACCTTAGCCAAATCTACGAAATCTCTCTCATTAATGCAATTTGCTTTAGGAAACAAATAATAAATTTTCAGAAAACAAATAATCTCTAATCTCTAATAATTTCTACTCCTAATGAAACAGTTGGTAGTCTCCTCCCACCTTCCACGGTTTTTTTGGTACCTCCTCCCACCTCCGCTGGTTTTTTTTCGTAGATTTTTTTCGTCCCCTCCCCTCACTTCATCGGTTTATTTTCGCGTCATCCTCTCACACAACGAAAGAAATCTAAACAGATCAGAACTTTCCATACTGGCGCAAGTTATTTAGTAATGTAGAATCAATCACGAACAATCTCTAAAGATAAAATATAAATTAATTAACCTTACCTTAAATCACTCAATTACATTAATTAGAAAACAAATAATTGATTTTCAAAAAATCGCTCAATCACGTAAACCTTACCTTAACTCACGGATGGTAATCAATCTCCAAACAAAGGAAACAATACATCGAGGGAGCAGTAAATAAACTCCCTTTCTTATGACATGTATATGACCTTTCCTTCCCTCTACATTGTCGAGCGTTCTTGATTCTCGAGGCCGATGCTTGGGCTGCGTCACTGGGTCGTGACAGTGCTGGAGGACGAGGACGACGAGGCCGGGTGCCGCGGCCGGTGAAGGGGGCAAAGAAGGGCGGCTTCCCTGGCCCTGGCCATGGCCGTGACCCTGGGAGTTGGTGCGGTGGAAGTGGCACTTGAAGGACACGGCGTGAGTGGCCGACGCGCAGACGCGCTTGGAAGCGGGCCCGTGGCCCGTGCCGGACGGCGCCGACGCCGACCCGGGCCACCTCCTCCGCGTATTCTTGGAGCTGTGGCTGGCCGATTTACATGAAATTAATTCCCTCAGTTGTGGTAGCAAATATAATACACATAATCTATATTGTTATGTACTAGCGTGTGTGTGTGAAATAGATGGATTATGGTCCCGTACCCAATAAGATGGATATGTGTGTGCTAGAGAGAGAGAGGGAGAGGGGGAGAGAGTGAGGAAGAGGGAGGCAGAGAGTGTGTGTGAGGAATTGATGGTAAAAAGGTCGCCAATGTCACTTGATATATATGAGAATATTAATATTGAACTTTTAAAATTAATATGGCCCCGTTGCAACGCGCGGGTGTTCTTCTAGTCACCAAATTTACATAGTATCCTTCTTATTTGGCCTTCCGGTCGCCATGTATGGTGCATCGGGACCTTTTGGAGCATGCTCCACATGTCATATGTTAGTAATGTGTAGTTTTCATGTGACGGGAAGAAAACATTGGGTGCGCTACCCACCAACTTGGACGCACATGAACCCTCACATCGAAACCGGTCAACATTCTTCCTGCCCTCTGCCGGTGACATCGCGGCGTCATGGATTGGCAGCGTCACCCCAAATTCAGTCGCTTACCCATAAATTGCGAGTAAAGTCCAACTAATATATGTCAACTCCAATGGGATTCTCATGTCTTGTTAGTTCATACTACTCCACGAAGAATAACCGTGTACCAGAAGGGTTGGGCGCTCTTTGCTGGGTCATTCGTGTTGTTGGTTTTCATAATTTTTATAGTTCCCCTATTTCAAAATACAAGGTGCAATAATTTTTATAAAATCCGTACCTCTTTAAGTTTGACCAAATTTATAGATAAATTTTGTATCAATATTCATAATATCAAATCGGTCTCATTAGATTCATCATAAAATAAAATTTCATATTTTATTTATTTATTTATTGCGAGGAGCATATTTTATTTATTTAGAATCGTGCATGTCGATGTCAAAATTATGAACCAAATCCAAAATTAAATACCTCAATCTGTGATAACTCCAAAACTAAAGAGCATAATGTATTTATAGATAGTAAATGGTTAAAAGGGTAAATCCTAGTTAATGGCACATAATCCCGAGGATCTTGACGCCTCATTAATTAGTACTCCCTACGTATAAAAAATATAAGACGGTTTTTCGCACTATGATAGGGTCAAGCGAAAAAGTCTTATATCGGTAAAAATCGGAAACAAAAGGAACAAACGAAGTATTCAACCTCATTAATAGTGGAAGAATAAGTCGACAATAAAAAAACTTAAGTTTCAATAGTAATTACCTATGTGGTAGTCGGACTTTGCAGCGCCAAGATCCATGACAAAATCAGCACACATGGCGTGAATCTCCGTAGCCTGATTTAGAAGGCGTCGAATTCCTTTAGGCCTTGCTCAACCTTGCACACATGGGTGGAGGGAGATTAAGGCCACGGCTCCTAGGATCTGCGGAGCGGCAGTTTGCTGGCTCCTAGATTTTGCACTATAACTCCATCCGTCCCCGGAGCGGAGTGACGCCGAACAGGGCCTAGGTCGCGCTGCAGGCCAAAATCCCCTCGATGCTCAAGAACAGGTCCTCAGCTGGACCCGTTCCGTTTGACGGAGAATCGACCACCGCCCCATCGGCGCGGCGCACCTGGTAGGATTGAATCGTGGTAGAGATGGCATGGTTGCGATGCAGGAGCGACGAAAATAAAGGAGATCTGAAAGAGAGAGAGAGGCAGGGCCGAACGGGGAGTCTGCCTAGTTTATTTTATGGATGGGCGAGAGGCTACAGCCCCGACCACGCAACGTTGCCTCCTAGCGACCCAGTAGATCTCGTATCGTGGCAAAGTACTGACTTTATTACACGAGTACTACGTGTTTTACGTGGCCGAACTAGTGCCAAGTCACTGGATGCTGGGGCCGTCTGATATTTGGCCCAGGAGTCGGTGAGATTGGTGATCAAGGAGTTCTTAACCGTGCTTTCCACGATTTGCAGACAATGGCCCGGTCCCATCGATTGTACAGACTGCTCGCCACCACCCCGCATGGGCCGCGAAAAAATGTACTCATGGACGCCATGTCACTGATCCACGAGAAACGATTTCAGCCGTTTGTTTTGATTGGTTTGTGCTTTCTCGACAGCTATATGTGCGTGTTTCCTGTTCGTGAACCTTGTCATAAAGGACGCATCTAGCGGACAATCGTTTGCCCACTAGCACCACCTGGCAGCCTCCCATTTTTGGTATGTTTTGGTCTCCCTCGTTTCAGAATTGGAAAGAAAGGGGCCACCGTCTCCTGCGTCCCTTTGCCTGCCCCACCCACCCTGCAAGACGCAAACGTGCTGCACTTCTCACACTTCTTTTCTCCCGATCGCAAAGAGTAGGACGGGCAGCGAAATCTTTTCCGTGGTTCCATCTCCTGTAACTCCTTCCTACAATAGTATGCGACAAACAAGTTAGAAATGCATCACGTGTATTTAATTTCATTCCAAAGCAAATTCAAAAAGCTACAACTTTTAAACCGAGCGTCAAAACTAATTTCTGTTTTCACCATTAGGTTTCTCGCAGCAAGATCTTCAAAATAAGATCTCGTATGGATATGTTTCGATGAACATTTTTTTCAAGCAACTTTGCTGCCATCTGGGACAACTTTGGTGCTACAGAAAGCAACTTTGTAGTAAATTGCCTATCGCGATTACATATTTGTCTCATGCCTTCTAAGTTGGCTACTAGTTCTATAGGAAGCAATTCAGGTGGTATATGGGGCAACTTTTAATGGCGATTTAGGCAAGTAATGTTTATATGCAGACAACATATCCTATTGTAAATAGAAACTTTGGTTCCAATTATAAATGAATTTGTTTCTAAAATGTATCTTTGGGGCACTCATGCCAGCCTCTCTAGCAACTAACTAGCATGGTTTGAGCATGTTTTGGGCGAAATAAACCATGTACTCTCGGGAGAGGATCTTTGGGCAACTCGCGCTGGTATCTCTAGCAACTAACCATCATGCGTTGGGTAAGTTTTGGACACTTTCTTCTCAAATTATCGAAGATTCTAGCCCCCGCATCCCCATGCCGCAAACCACCCCCGCATTAAAAAACATCAATTCGCCCAAGAAACCTAAGACCCCACACACCCCTCTTCAACCTCTCTATCCCGCCTCTATCGCATATAGCGGGTTTAGTGAGCAACTATAGCGGATTTTTAAGCAAATCAAGTATTGACAAAAAGCTAGTCCTGATAGTACATGAAAATTGTTTCCTTTTCCTTTCTCCAGCTACTAGTTGTTGTACATCCGGAGAAACCCCCTGATACTTTTCTTAGCTCACGTTTTGTACTAGGAATGTGTTGAGAAAACAAAAAAGAGGAGACAAGTTCTAGGGTTTGTTTAAGCACAATCAGTGTTGGCAGTAAGCAAATCTTGTGTGTTCGTGCGTGCTAGAACTTGATGTGTAGGGGAAAAAGTGTGAATAATTGTAGTAGTTTTATAAGCAAATCAAAATTGACAATAGGCAAGTCATGTCAGTACATGAAAACTGTTTCATTTTTCTTTGTCCAACTACTGGCTGTTGTACATCCAGAGAAACCCCGATGTTTTTCTTAGGTTGCTTTTCTGTACTAGAAGTGTGTTGAAAAACAAAAAGGAGCAACAATTTTTAAAGTTTGTTTAAGAAAAATCAGTGTTTGCCAGTAAGCAATTCATGTGTGCTCATGCGTGCTAGAATTTGATGTGTATCGGTCTTTGACTAGTTTTTTTATTAACTAGTCAATTATCTTCTTATTGAAAAGGCAGAGCTCCTAAAAAAAGACTTAATGTGCGAAAAGAAAAGGATGTGAGCAACTTGTAGCAACCTGTAGGCTTCGTTTAAGCAAAAACAGTGTTACCAGTGAGCAATTCTTGTGTTCTCTAGGGTGCTCGAGACTTAATGTGCAATAAAAAAGTGTGAACAACTACTTGAGCACTTGTAAGCAAAAAAAAGTGGGTTGAATTGAGCAAATCATGTATCCCCTAAAAAACTGTAGGAAAGTCATGAGGTTGTTTAGGCAACTTATTGCCACTGTATAAGCAAGTTGTGTCCTTTTCGTGATGTGGGAGAAATAAAAACTAAGTAACCTTGCATATGGATCTAAAACAAACTTGTTTGGAATCTTTTAGGCAAGTTACTGCCACTATGTAAGCAAGTTGTGTCATTTTGTGACATGTGGAAAAATTAAACTAAGGAACCTTGTATATGGATCTGAAACAATTTGATGGTTATCTTTTAGGCAACTTACTGCCACGGTGTAAGCAAGTTGTGTCCTTTTTGTGATGTGAGAGAAATAAAAACTAAGGAACCTTCCATATGGATCTAAAAAACTTGTTTGTGCCTTTTAGGCAAGTTATTACCACTGTGTAAGCAAGTCGTGTCATTTTGTGACGTGGGGAAAAACTAAACTAAGGAACCCTGTATATGGATCTAAAACAACTTGACGGGTATCTTTTAGGCAATTTACTACCACTATGTAAGCAAGTTGTGTCCTTTTTGTGACGTGGAAGAAACAAAAACTAACGAATATTGCATATGGATCTAAAACAACTTGTTGGGTATCTTTTAGGCAACTTACTACCACTGTATAAGCAAGTCAAACCCTAGCAATAAATCCCCGAATGAACTGCTCTCCTTGTAACTGAAATCCATTTCTACTAGCGCTAGATTGTGTTGAACTCTGAACCTTACACCACTTTACCAAGAATCTAAAGAAGCATCACCACCTTCTTTGAGTCTAGTGGCAATTTTTGCATTATATACTCAGTGCCAACTTCGACAACATGGGATAAGAGAAAACTATTCTCTTCATTGAGTTTACAAGCTCCCTTGCAGTAATATAGCAGCCACAATAGTCAATTACATGACAAGAAGATCAAAAGAATGGCTGACCTTTTTGTCATATGAGTCTGGGAGTCTTGTCGCCACCAATTTCATGGCATGGTCCATGCTGCTGAACAAACTATCATCCGCACACCCGGAAAACTCCTTCTTGAGCTGTTATTTGTTGGACAACACCGAAAAAACCATTTATTACTAAGAAAATGAATAGAAATGAAAAGGTAGTTTCTGTTTGATCCCGCTATGAGTACCAAAGATCAGGATTTGCTTGACACCCTGTATGGGACTTGCTTCAGTTTTATGTGTCAATTGCCTGGTTTAGCTGTGTGAAGTTGCCTAGCCCCTTATCTGTGTGTGTTTTCTAAACTATCAGGGGACTACATTTTGACAACAAAGTTTTGCATCATTTTGAGGCAAATAATACACTCACAAAAATGGTTAGGCAAGTTTAAAACACATGATCAATGTTCAAGTAAAACCTAGCGACACGTTTGTATAAGAAAAAACAAGCATGGATTGGCTATCATTTTCTGAAGAAAAAAATACTTTGGGCAACTCGCACCAGCATATGTAGCAACTGTCTACTCTGTGTTGGGAATTTTTTGGCAGTTTCCCGGGGCACTCCAACTCATGTACTTTGCTTATCAGTTTCTCACATTACATATACATGAGCAGGCAACTCATGCCCCTCTGCTAGACAACTTCCACCTCGAGCCCTCCCAAAAATTGTCTGTTGCCAAAAATCAGAGATACAATGCCGCCTTTGCTCGATGAATCCGATGAAACGACAACTACAAACAATCAGGCATTACATACAGGATCCATCTTGTCTATGAGAAAATGGAACAAAGCAAACACTGGCTAGGTAGACTATCGGGACAGCTACTCCTTGGAACTGTGGATTCATCTGTTTTTTTTCTTTTAAATTGGTTTCTGTTTCATACAATTGGTGTTTGTATCATCATTCAGGCAACAACAAAATAGGCACGATCCTTCTCCCCATTTGAAGAGGATAGCAAAGTAAACGTTCATTAATTTGGATATTACACACACTGCCTTAATTCTGCAGTACAAGTAGACAAGAGGGATGCATACCTGTGTATTACGATTCTCAGCAGGTGGAGGAGGACAGAAAATCTTGACATCCTTCCTTGTCTCCCACTGGACACACTAGCAGAGCTCCGCCGGGTTCGCCTTCCTCGCCAAGGCCATGACTCTAGTGCCGACGTCTCCCAATGACGTTTCCAACTCTGTTGACCAAAAATAGGGAAAACGAATGTCCCTAAGTGCATGAAGAAAACAACTAAACCAAGCAAGAGGGGTCAGACCAGGAAGGCTGCGCAATGCATGTGTACCTGTGAACAGTGGCGAATCTTGGATGAAAATGAAGGGCTGGCTCAACTTCTCAGTACAAGGGTTGGAACGGGTAAACAGCAGGCTAGACACTAGACAGTGGGCTGAGATGGGCTAGGAACTAGTAGTAAATTTTCGTTTTTCAATTTCAGAGGGCAGGCTTGAGCCTGTTGAAGCATGCCCAGTAGAATCGCCACTGCCTGTGAAGGTTCTCACCGACGCCATGGCCTTGTCGACCTCGCTGACACAACCCATGCACCAGCACTGCATGTTGACTTGTGGATTCACAGGTCCACGGGTCCACGATGAGCAGGTGGTCATCGCTGGATAGAATCTATGGGGGTGGGGGGGGGGGGGCGGCCGGAGCAACCGCTGCCTTCCGCCCGGATCTGACTGGGATTGAAGGTCCTGGCCGCGGGATGCATCGATCCGGCGAGAGATTGACGCGGTGGGGCGTAGGATGACGCCGAGGGGGAGAAGCTGGCCGTCGGTGCCGGTCTGCGGGCGGGGAGCTCGTCCGCTCTTGCGGGATGCTTCGTTGCCGTTCGGGGTGTGAGTGCGTCAGCGGAGAAGAAGGCTCGGGAAGGAGGACCTCCGGTGCAGGATTGGCTCGGTGGAGGCGGGCCAGCGCGAGGGCCAGGTCGATGGAGGTGGGGCGCATCGGATCTCGCCGGCGCAGGGGGGAGAGAAAGTGAGCTCGTGAGGTGTGAGAGAAGAATGGGACTTGGGGCACGGCCCCGACCACCCAGCACCTGGATTGAGCGATTTTGATCGGACGACGGGGAAGGGTGTGTGCTCGGGATGTCTAAATAGCAAAGCTTTGCTTTTAAGAATTTAGGTGTCATAAAATCTTGGGTTTCGTCTTCCAACAAAACTCCACCTCTAGTCGGACTTGACAAATCCGGCCCCTTATACGCCCGGCAGGCGCGTCCGGCCACATTCGCTGATAACACCGGACCATATATCTACACACCTCTAATTTGAAATCTCAAATTCATCCAATTCACGCACGTCGATCATAGGATACAGATTGTTTCAATTCAACAGATCAAAATAAACCAAAACAAACCATAGTTCAACAAAGCAAAGCAACCGGACATGCCAAAATGAAATCAATGTACGAGCATCGGATCATTCGCCGGACGCCATCCATGCCGCCTACTCCAAGGCCATCCTTGCGTCCTGCTCCGCCTGCATCTATGACCGATGCGTGTCGGGCTTTTCACGTGTTTTCTGCTCAGTTCTTTTGAGCACGGAGGAGGGAGTCATCCCCGTCGGCGAGCGCTCGCCGACAAGGGGCTGGCGGGAGGTCAGGGTCTCATGGAGCGAGGGCAGCTGCTGCCGAGCAGCTCTGAGTAGAGGCTAGCTGTTGTGGAGCGGCGGGAGGAGGAGGGAAGGTGGTACCAGGAGGAAGGCGACAGAACTTTTCGTCAGGGGCGCCAATAGCAAGTGCTCATCGAAGATGTCGGAATCAGTCATCATCGATGGTCAGGCAGAAGGCAAAAGGAGTTATTACTCCTACCCCAGCTCTCATCTCCTTGAGTTAATTTTGGGATGGCAATGGGTACCCATTACATATGTATCTGATTTCGTGGTTGACCAAAAGATTTCATTGAGCTGGTCGAAGTTCGTCCACCTCGCCCGCGACCAGCGCTTGCCATCGGGGCCGGATTTTTTGGCTGTGCGCGCGTCGAACGACAACCAGAGGGATCTCAACTTTTTCGCCGAAGGGTGCTAGATTGCAGCGAGGGAAAACGGGTTTTGTCGGATGCAAACCCTAAAAGGTATTTGTATGATACTCCCATTTTTTTGTAAATGATACACTTAATTAGACACCTCATGTAATAAAGATAAGCATCGATGCTTTGAAAACTTGATTTATTTTATTATGCACATTTCTAAGCACCTTGTATTATACAAGGTCTTAGGGCATCTCCAGCCGTTGGCCCCCCCAGGACGCATAAAAATCGCCCCCTGGGGGTGAGCTGGCGATACAATCGGCGCTGGGGGCGGTTTTGCGCCTAGTCGTCGCCCCAGCTCGCCCCCAGGCGCCGAAATTGGCCCACTTTGCAGCCGAATTTCGGCGAATAAAGGGCCCATATGGGCGAGAATAGACCCATATTCGGTGTGGTTTCGCCGTGTCTCAGCGTTCAATTATCAACACAATTATTTCTTATCACATATTTCATCACAGAAAAATCAAATACTTCAACAAAATAGTACAACAACAAATAGTTCAATACAAATTATATGGTTCAACAAATAAAAACTCGTATTTCATCACACGGCGTCCCCCTTGAGCCTCCATAGGTGCTCAATCAGATCTTTCTGCAGTTGATGATGCACCTGTGGGTCTCGGATCTCCTGACGCATACTGAGATAGGCAGTCCAAGTTGCCGGTAGATGGTGATCAACTTCGGCTAGAGGACCCTACCTGTAGTATGGTTCAGTGTCAAACACTGGGTCTTCTTGCTCGCTCTCGATGATCATGTTGTGCAAGATGACACAGTAAGTCATAATCTCCCACATTTGATCTTTGGACCAGGTCTGAGCGGGGTACCGAACAATAGTGAATCGAGATTGGAGCACACCAAATGCCCGCTCGACATCCTTCCTGCAAGCCTCCCGAACTTTCGCAAACCAGGCGTTCTTGCCTCCTGCCGCAGGGTTTGAGATCGTCTTCACAAATGTCGACCATCTCGGATAGATGCCATCTGCTAGGTAGTACCCCTTGTTGTATTGGTGCCCATTGATCTCGAAGTTCACTGGAGGAGAATGGCCCTCAACGAGCTTGGCAAAAACAGGAGAGCACTGCAGCATGTTGATGTCATTGTGAGTTCCTGGCATACCAAAGAAGGAGTGCCAAATCCAGAGGTCCTGTGTGGCTACCGCCTCAAGCACCACACTGCAACCGCCTTTGGCGCCTTTGTACATCCCATGCCAACCAAATGGGCAATTCTTCCATTTCCAATGCATGCAGTCGATGCTTCCAAGCATCCCAGGAAATCCTCTTGCTGCATTCTGGGCTAGGATCCGAGCAGTGTCTTCCGCATTGGGTGTTCTCAAGTATTGTGGCCCAAACACTGCCACCACTGCCCGACAGAACTTGTAGAAACACTCTATGCTGGTGGACTCGGCCATGCGTCCATAGTCGTCGAGTGAATCACTGGGAGCTCCATATGCAAGCATCCTCATCGCTTTCGTGCACTTCTGGATGGAGGTGAATCCAAGAGCGCCAGTGCAATCCATCTTGCACTTGAAGTAGTTGTCGAACTCCCGGATGGAATTCACAATCCTGAGGAAGAGCTTTCGGCTCATCCGATAACGGCGCCGAAATGTTTTCTCGCCATGAAGTGGAGCATCGGCGAAGTAGTCGGAGTAGAACATGCAGTAGCCTTCGAGACGATGCCGGTTCTTTGCTTTCACCCGCCCCGGCGCCGAGCCACCTCGCCGCGGCTTTTCATTGCTCGCCAGCAGCTGGGCGAGGGCGGCGAGCACCATGAGATGCTCTTCTTCCTGGACGTCGGCCACGGCTTCCCCTCCAGCAGCGCGGCGAGCTCTTCCTCGTCATCCGAGTCCATCGCCGAGACAGGCAAAACGCCGAACACCTTGCGCTCGGTGGGCGTGTACCCGCCGCTAAACCGCGCCTCCGCGGCCGGAAACGGCGGCCGGAAACGCCCAACTGCTGTGGGAGGGGCTGTCGCGGCGAAGCGCTGCTATTTTCCGGCGGGGAATGGCTATCTAGCGGAGTAGGGCGGCGGCCGTCGCCGGGATATACCTAGTGGTGGCCGAGGGCGCGGGGGGTGCGAGGCGAGTCGGGGAAAGAAAACCTTGACTTTTCCCCTGTCGGTGTGGGCCAGGCGTGCTTTTCCCTAGCGCCGGAGCCCCCAACTGCTCCCCAGCGTGCCGGGTTCGGCCTGTGACCGCCGGGCGGAAAAAAGGTCCGAACCGGCGATTTTCGGCGTCCTGGGGGCGCGACTGGGCCGTTTTTTTGGCGCTGGCGCCGAAAAAGTGGCCTGGGGGGGCCTGTTGGGGGCGCGGCTGGAGATGCCCTTACATACTTCGCTAAGGCTGATTGTAATGGGTATAAGTTAGTATGATATACTACCTCTCTAATGCATAGTATCACATATTAGTATTATAAATGACTTTATTTATTACCATGCATGACACATAGTGGCATAATATTTATTATGATACGGTATCATGATATGATATACTTAACCAGCTCTCTCTTCATTTAATTATGTGTCACCTCATCAAAATTGCCTAATGTGGTATGTATGATACTAACTACGATATTACCATTACGACCAGCCTAAGAAGGAAATAGGAGCTCTAATAACTAGGAATCCCTAGTAAAAACAAATTACTCTTTCCCAGAAATTGAGTGGATCGAGCTTTTTATGAACTGCGCTGCTAATGGATCCCTAGTAAATTTCTATACAGGTAAACCATCAAATCCGTCAATCGTAATGACCATGATTGTCTTCATGTGCTTTAAAAAACTCGCATTAAAAAGAACATCTAAAATAATTAAACTATGATCTGCAATGCTAAAAAATTGTTGAAATGAGTGAATAGAAGAATCACAATAATCTTTTTTGCGCAGTAATCACAATCATTTCTTACTAACCTCTATATGAAGCGCAAGTGAACCACAACGAGACCAAACTTTGGAACATGATGAGACGACATCCTTCTCTTAGATCCGACAACCGGAGAAGCTAAAGCAGGCACCCCACTGAAGGAAATATGCCCTAGAGGCAATAATAAAGTTATTATTTATTTTCTTATATCATGATAAATGTTTATTATTCATGCTAGAATTGTATTAACCGGAAACATAATACTTGTGTGAATACATAGACAAACAAAGTGTCACTAGTATGCCTCTACTTGACTAGCTCATTGATCAAAGATGTTTATGTTTCCTAGCCATTGACATGAGTTGTCATTTGATTAACGGGATCACATCATTAGGAGAATGATGTGATTGACTTGACCCATTCTGTTAGCTTAGCACTCAATCGTTTAGTATGTTGCTATTGCTTTCTTCATGACTTATACATGTTCCTATGACTATGAGATTATGCAACTCCCGTTTACCGGAGGAACACTTTGTGTGCTACCAAACGTCACAACGTAACTGGGTGATTATAAAGGTGCTCTACAGGTGTCTCCGAAGGTACTTGTTGGGTTGGCGTATTTCGAGATTAGGATTTGTCACTCTGATTGTCGGAGAGGTATCTCTGTACCCACTCGGTAATGCACATCACTTAAGCCTTGCAAGCATTGCAACTAATGAGTTAGTTGCGGGATGATGCATTGCGGAACGAGTAAAGAGACTTGCCGGTAACAAGATTGAACTAGGTATTGAGATACCGACGATCGAATCTCGGGCAAGTAACATACTGATGACAAAGGGAACAATGTATGTTGTTATGCGGTCTGACCGATAAAGATCTTCGTAGAATATGTGGGAGCCAATATGAGCATCCATGTTTCGCTATTGGTTATTGACCGGAGATGTGTGTCGGTCATGTCTACATAGTTCTCGAACCCGTAGGGTCCGCACGCTTAAAGTTTTGATGACAGTTATATGAGTTTTGATGTATCGAAGGTTGTTCGGAGTCCCGGATGTGATCACGGACATGACGAGGAGTCTCGAAACGGTCGAGACATGAAGATTGATATATTCGAAGCCTATATTTGGATATCGGAAGTGTTTCGGGTGAAATCGGGATTTTACTGGAGTACCGAGGGGTTACCGGAACCCCCCGGGGGCTTAATGGGCCATAGTGGGCCTTAGTGGAGAAGAGGGGAGGCGACCAGGGCAGGGCCGCGCGCCCCTCCCCCTAGTCCGAATAGGACAAGGAGAGGGGGCCACGCCCCCCTTTCCTTTCTCTCTTCCTCCTCTTTCCCCCTTCTCCTATTGCAACAAGGAAGGGAGGGAGTCCTACTCCCGGTGGGAGTAGGACTCCTCCTGGCGCGCCCCCTCCTGGCCGGCCGCACCTCCCCCCTTGCTCCTTTATATACGGGGGCAAGGGGGCACCCTAGAGACACAACAATTGATCGTTTGATCTTTTAGCCGTGTGCGGTGCCCCCCTCCACCATAGTCCTCCTCGATAATACTGTAGCGGTGCTTAGGCGAAGCCCTGCGTCGGTAGAACATCATCATCGTCACCACGCCATCGTGCTGACGAAACTCTCCCTCAACACTCGGCTGGATTGGAGTTCGAGGGATGTCATCGGGCTGAACGTGTGCTGAACTCGGAGGTGCCGTGCGTTCGATACTTGATCGGTTGGATCGTGAAGACGTACGACTACATCAACCGTGTTGTGCTAACGCTTCCGCTTTCAGTCTATGAGGGTACGTGGACAACACTCTCCCCTCTCGTTTCTATGCATCACCATGATCTTGCGTGTGCGTAGGAATTTTTTTGAAATTACTACGTTCCCCAACAGTGGCATCCGAGCCTGGTTTTATGCGTAGATGTCATATGCACGAGTAGAACACAAGTGAGTTGTGGGTGATATAAGTCATACTGCTTACCAGCATGTCATACTTTGTTTCGCCGGTATTGTTGGATGAAGCGGCCCGGAACGACATTACGCGTACGCTTACGCGAGACTGGTTCTACCGACGTGCTTTGCACACAGGTGGCTGGCGGGTGTCAGTTTCTCCAACTTTAGTTGAACCGAATGTGGCTACGCTCGGTCCTTGCAAAGGTTAAAACAGCATCAACTTGACAAACTATCGTTGTGGTTTTGATGCGTAGGTAAGAACGGTTCTTGTTAAGCCCAGTAGCAGCCACGTAAAACTTGCAACAACAAAGTAGAGGACGTCTAAATTATTTTTGCAGGGCATGTTGTGATGTGATATGCTCAAGACATAATGCTAAATTTTATTGTATGAGATGATCATGTTTTGTAATCGAGTTATCGGCAACTGGCAGGAGCCATATGGTTGTCACTTTATTGTATGCAATGCAATCACCCTGTAATGCTTTACTTTATCACTAAGCGGTAGCGATAGTCGTAGAAGCATAAGATTGGCGAGACGACAACGATGCTACGATGGAGATCAAGGTGTCGCGCCGGTGATGATGGTGATCATGACAGTGCTTCAGAGATGGAGATCACAAGCACAAGATGATGATGGCCATATCATATCACTTATATTGATTGCATGTGATGTTTATCTTTTATGCATCTTATCTTGCTTTGATTGACGGTTGTAGGATCGAAAGTATGTCTAGATGGGGGGGGGGGTGATTAGACTACTTGACCAAATAAAAATCTAGCCTTTTCCAATTTTTAGTTCTTGGCAGATTTTAGCTATCTTAGCACAAGTCAAGCAATCTCCACACAATTCAAGCAAGCATGCAAAAGAGTATATGAGCAGTGGAAAGTAAAGCATGCAACTTGCAAGAATGTAAAGGGAAGGGTTTGGAGGATTCAAACGCAATTGGAGACATAGATGTTTTTGTCATGGTTCCGATAGGTGGTGCTATTGTACATCCACGTTGATGGAGACTTCAACCCACGGAGGGTAACAGTTGCGCGAGTCCACGAAGGGCTCCACCCACGAAGGGTCCACGAAGAAGCAACCTTGTCTATTCCATCACGGCCGTCGCCCACGAAGGACTTGCCTCACTAGCGGTAGATCTTCATGAAGTAGGCAATCTCCTTGCCCTTACAAACTCCTTGGTTCAACTCCACAATCTTGTCGGAGACTCCCAAGTGACACCTAGCCAATCTAGGAGACACCACTCTCCAAGAAGTAACAAATGGTGTGTTGATGATGAACTCCTTGCTCTTGTGCTTCAAATGATAGTCTCCCCAACACTCAACTCTCTCTCACAGGATTTGGATTTGGTGGAAAGAATATTTGAGTG
The DNA here is from genome assembly GCF_003073215.2 of Triticum urartu. NCBI lineage: Eukaryota > Viridiplantae > Streptophyta > Magnoliopsida > Poales > Poaceae > Triticum > Triticum urartu. Next base: position 566,104,347 of record NC_053027.1, read on the forward strand.
GAGAACAACTTGGGAAAGGCTAGAGATCAAGATTCATGTGGTAGGAATGGAATATCTTGACCTCAACACAAGTGTAGGTGGTTCTCTCTCAGAACATGTGTATTGGAAGTGTAGATGTGTTCTGATGGCTTTCTCCACGAATGAAGAGTGGGTGGATGGGTATATATAGCCTTCACACAAAATCTAACCGTTACACACAATTTGCCAAACTCGGTGGGACCGAATGGTTAAACTCGGTCGGACCGATTCAGCAAACCTAGTGACCGTTAGGATTTTCGGTGAGACTGAGATGCAGCTCGGTAGGACCGATATGGTTAGGGTTCGGGCATAACGTAATCTCGGTGTGACCGATTACACAAACTCGGTGGGACCGATTTTGGTAATAAGCTAACCAGAGAGTTGGTCAGGTAAACTCGGTGGGACCGGTTCGCTCTTTTCAGTGAGACCGAAATGTTACGAAAGGAATCAGAGAGTTTACATTGCAATCTCGGTGGGACCGATCGCTCACTTTGGTTAGACCGAAACGTTACAAAGGGAAATAGAGAGATTACAATCCCATCTCGGTGAGACCGAGATCCCTATCGGTTAGACCGATTTGCCTAGGGTTTGTGGCAGTGGCTATGACATTTGAAACTCGGTGGCTCCGGATAGAAAGAATCGGTGGGGCTGAGTTTGACTTTTGGTTTAGGTCATATGAGGATGTGGGAAGGTAGTTGAGGGTTTTGGAGCATATCACTAAGCACATGAAGCAAGAGGCTCATTAAGCAACACCTCATCCCTCCTTGATAGTATTGGCTTTTCCTATGGACTCAATGTGATCTTGGATCCATAAAAATGTAAAATGTAGAGTCTTGAGCTTTTGAGCTTGAGCCAATCCTTTGTCCTTAGAATTTTGAGGGATCCACTTTCCTCATCCATGCCATGCCATTCATTGAGCTTTTCCTGAAATATTAATCTTGGAATAATGTTAGCTCAATGAGCTATATGTTGTTAGAAATTACCAAAACCACCCAGGGATAGTTGCACTTTCAATCTCCCCCTTTTTGGTAATTGATGACAACATATAGATCAAAGCTTCGACAAATGATAATAAGAGTGAAAGATATTGTCGCTTTGAGAAGTATGTGAAAAGCAAGAGCTCCCCCTAAATTTGTGCATATCTTAAGATTTGCTTTGGACTGCAAATGCACAATGAGTTAGGATCATGGGTTACTCTTCCATGTCACATACATCTTGGTGGAGCGCTCAAAATGATAAGAATTAAATACATGCACTCATCACCAAGCAAAGTGAATGATCAAATAGGGATAAATGATAGTATCATCAACAAGCATAAGTGTAGCTTATGATCAACCACATGATCATCAAAGTCTCACAAATAAGCATAGTATCTCAAGCAATCAAAAGCAAACAAAGTTCAACCAAGAAGACAAGAGAGAACAAAAGCAAACAAACTCTCTCTCTCGAAGCCTATGATCTATACATTTTCTCCCCCTTTGGCAACAAGTTACCAAAAAGTTCATAGAAAATGCATAGTACTAAAACGACTCTCAGGCTTGGTCTTCAGGTGGTGGAGTCCGGATAACGCCGAGGACGAAGGCTTCAGTTGAAGTAGATGGAGCTGGAGCTGGTGGCACTGAAGTTGTAGCTGGTGCAGATGCAGTGCCTCTGGTGTCAGAAACTGGCACTGCAGATGATCTCTGAGCTCTAGGCACTCTGGCAAATGCATCAGTTGTTGTTCTGCCCTTCCTCTCCTGCATGTCATCCTGTAATTGCTCCACAGCAGACTGAATCTTAGTTACTTTCACATCTAAGTCATAGAACTTTTGTTCCATGATCCTTTCCAAGCTCTCTTGGTTTCGAGTTAGGGTGGCCAGTCCTTTCTCAATCCTCAGAGTTGATGCTATCAGATAACCGAGCTGCTCCTGCTTGTTCTTTAGAAAGTACTCAGATGCCTCTTCTTGAGTTGGCATCTTGGGAGCTTTCTCCATCTTTGCCTTCTCCTTCTTTGCTTGAGCTTGTACTGATGATGGTTCATTCTCATTCATCACAACTTGATTATCCTCAAAATCTGGATGGACGGGCAAGTGTTCCTTATCTAATAGGTATGTGCCTGTGCCCATCTTCGAGTTAATCAACTCCTGAATATGTGGGGCATATCCACAACTTCTCTTTTGATCAGCTCCTGTCCTCTTGATAGTCTCAACTATAAGGCTCATGACCTTGAATTTCCGTGGCACATCAAATATGTGTAGCAAGTTAATTGCATGCCCTCTGATCATGTTGTGGTCACCTGAATTGGGAAAAAGAGTGTGCCTTAGGATCTAGTTGATTGTAGACAGCCCTGACAGAAGAAAATGGACTGATCCAAACTTGAAAGTCTCAAGAGCTTTGTCTGGGATCTCCTTATACATGTTTGACATAGAATTGTGATCCATCTTCTTCTTGGCATAAACATCCAAGCCATCTTCTTGCTCTTCTGGGGCATTGATCAACTGAGCCCATTCCTCAATGGTTGATTGGTACCTTGTACCTTCAGACATCCATACTATCCTGCCATCTGGATAGAAATGTGCTGTGGAGTAGAATTGCATTACGAGCTCCTCATTCCACTTTGTGAGCTTCTGCCCAACAAAGTCTGCAACTCCACAAGCATTGAAACTGTCATACACACCAGGATAGTGTGCCTCATTTTCTTTGATATAGGTCCAGTCGACCCACCTCATATCACACACTATTGGTTTCTTGTCCAGCAGCACTGTCTCATAGAAATCTTGTTGTTCCTTTGTGTGGAACCTGTAATCAACAGCAGTCCTTCTCCTTGTAGCATATGGATCTGTCTCTCTCCATTTCCTCAACCCTGAATCTCTCCTGATCTTCATGTTCTCAGCCACAGGATGAGCATCATTATGGTCTGGAATCTTGGTTTTGAGCTTCCTGAGGACTTGTCCTTCATCGTCTTCATCAGCAGCAACATCAGGCATTGGAGCCTTGTTCTTCTCAGCAGCAGATATGTTCCTGGTATTCCTCTTAGGTGCACTCTTGGGCTTGGAGGCAGCTTTGGGTGCTTCTTTGGGCTTTGATGATGCAGCCCCTGACCTTATAGCATCACCCATCAGCTTTTGTGCCTTAGGTACTGGTGCAGCAACCTCTTCCTCTTCTTCTTCTGAATCTCTCCTCATAGAGGGTTTGCCAAGAACTCTAGCAGTAGTAGTTCTGACTCTCCTTTTCTTTTTATCTTGGCCAATAGCTTCCTCTTCTGACTCAATGGTAAACTTCATGGTTTCTCCAGTGGCAACCTTCCTAGGTTTGAAAGTGGGAACTCTCCGTGCAGGTGCCTTCTTCTGCATACCTGGCTTTGTGGCTGCAACTGAGCCATATTCCTTCTTGAGCACTTTCTTCTTTGAAGTTGCTTCCTCTTCCTCTGCAACATAATCTTCATCTTCAGACTCTGAAGTCCTTTTCTTGCTTGCTCTAGTGGCAGCCTTTGGCAAGTTGCTTGGGGTGCTTCTGCTACCCTCATCTGAGCTGCTAGAGGGACTAGTGCCCTCACTCAAGTGAACCCGCTCCTCTGACTTGTTCTGGCTGTCACTTTGGTCAGACATGTTGCAAACACTGACTTCAGACCCTGTGAATAGATTGTAGATGAGATAGAGTGGATGAGCATCACAAAATACAGAGATTTTTGCAAAAGAATGAGTCAAAAACTTAGTTTTAGTTTTCCACAGAAAGCATTTCGGATCAACCGATTTGCAAACTCGGTGATACCGAAGCAGCTGTTGGAACCAAAACTAGTGAACTCGGTCAGACCGAGTCATAGTTCGGTGGCATCGAGACTGCTAGGGTTTCACAAAGTCCTGAACTCGGTCACACCGATTTGCAATTCTTGGTCATACCGAGAACCACATGTGCAATGGCCTTGGCAGAATCAGTGGAACCGAGTTCTGCAACCCGATGGGTCCGAGATGGTTTCGGTGGAAACCTAACCCTAAATTTTCGATTCAACTCTAATCTACGGAGTGTTTTGACTGGATAGAGGCGTTTCAAATGTGGCAAGAATCATAATGAACACAATGTGCTAGGAACCGGACGGGGATAGCACTGTGATCGGGTCCATACCCTAGTTCGGCGATGAACTCTCTACGGCGGCAACGGCGGAGGAGAATTCCGTTGACGGCGGCAGAGACCAGCGATAGGAGGCGGCTGGCGACGAGGAGGACGATCCGGAGACCCAGGAGGCAGAGCGAGCTATGCGCGGGCGAAGAGGTTTCGGAGAAATTTCCAAAATTTTGCCCGTGAGTATATATAGCCCGACCCTGTCGATGTGACCGAGTGGAACAACTCGGTGGCACCGAGATGCATAACTGTTGACAGTTACAGCAACTCGGTGTGACCGAAAAGTTCAAATCGGTTGAACCGAGATTGAAAACCTAGATCAACTTAGTGATCTCGGTATGACCGAAATGGAGGAATCGGTGAGACCGAAACACACAAAGAAGTTTTGGAAGTTTAAGTCTATGACGAATCGTGGACTCCGAGTGCTCCTCACACAGAGTGGTTCGAATCTGACTTGATCAAATTTTGTGATGTAGCATGAATAGAGTCTGAGACGAGAAAAGCATAGATAGCTAGAGAAGGTTCTTAGGCCTTCTTGTCCATCCACTTGGCCAAAGAAAAAGAAACCAACCAATCAAAACAACAAGTGGACGTCCTTGAATGAGTGAAATATGCAACCAACATGCTCACACAATAAAATGGCAATAGAAATATGTGGCAAAGCATGCACAATCAATTCTAGCATCTATCAAGCAATTTGCGATGACTAGGTCATCTATATATGAGTATATTGACTTAGGAGTCAAATGAGAACATTTGATCATAGGTCATACTCATCGTTTAAGCGCAAGTGGGGTTACCACTTTTACATAAAGCATTGTTGTGTTCACATCATTAGAGTTGCTTTAGGTCAATTCTTAGAGTAAAGCTCCCCCTAGATGTGAGATCCCCTTTAAGAGGGATGAACTAACCTTAGGTTTTGTCGATGATGACTTCATGTAGATGTTGAAGATGTGGATGCTCAATGTTGATGTAGATCATTTGGAGCTATCCATTGGAGTGAGTTGCACTTTCAATACCTACACGGGTTAGTCCCACAAGGAACAAACAAGGATATCCATAGACATAGAGTGATTCACACACAAGATGATGTCTATGAAAGCTTTCAGGTTAGCTTGTCCCTTGTCTTACCAACAAGAGGGTTTGTGACTCCTTGAACTAGTGCAAGATGTGGAAGTTGATTGCACTTCTTCTTGCCAAGATGATAAGAGTGAAATATGTTGGCGGAGTCACCCTCAAGAACTCTCTAGTTCTTCTTCTTCTGGATCCACACCATCTTGATGGGAATCCTCGGAGTTGTAGTTGTACTTGATGAAGTGGAACTTGAAGTAGTCTTGGGAACCCATTTGACCAAGGCCTTAGGAGCTTCTTCATATGTATCAATTTCCTCTTGAAGCTTGTCCTTGCCTTTTTGCTTGTGGTCTTGTGGTGGAAGATCATCTTGAGCTTGTGTCCCTTTGAAAGAAGTAGGATCATACTTCTCTTGTTGAGGAACAAACTTTGTCTTGGAGTATTGATCTTCTTCCCACTCAACTCCATTGGCATTGAACTTTCGTTCAAAACCAACACCTTGATTCTTCCAGTGCCTTCCTTGCTTGCGTACAATTTCTTTGAATTGCTTACTTCCGGCAAGCTCTTGTAAATACCTTTCTCTATAATCCCCTTCAATAAGCTATTTTCTTGCTCAAGTGTAACTTGGCTAAGAGAATCATTAGTGGAATCAAGAGAACTACTAGAAGCAACAATATTGGATTTAGCATGATTATTGTTACTACTAGAGGAAGAATCATTCTTGTTCTTGTTACTAGACTTGACTTGAGGCATGTAAGTGGATAAGAGTAACCGCTTGGCAATGTAAGAAGAACTTTTCTTACTAAGATCATCATTGATTGCTTTTAAGAACTCATGTTCTTGCTCAAGGTTGAGCTTTTCAAAGCGTAATTTCTCATGAGCCCTTAATAGTTCTCGATGATCTCCTAAGATAGTTTCATGAGCTAACTTAAGAGTGTTTAGTTCTTTAGTTAGAGACTCAATCTTCTCCTTATCATTGTCATTCATTTTATCTTGATTAGCATGATCAATTGACGTTTCATCATAGTATTCATCACTAGAGTTGTCAACAAGTAAATCATCATCACCTAACAAGTCATCTTCATCACTATTGAAATCAACATACTCGGGGTGTGATACCTTTGGGCCTTTAGCCATGAAGCATGTTCCAACTCCTTCATTTGGTGAGTCAAATATGTCGTAGGAGTTGGTTGTCACAAGTGCTAGACCGGCAACACCTTCATCTTGAGTATATTCAGAGTCGGAGTGATAGCTTCTCTCGGAGTGGTTGTCGGAGTCAGAGCCGGATACCCATTCACCAACATGAGCTTGATGTCTTTGTTTTGTGTAGCTCCTTGATGACTTGTCCTTTCTTTCCAAATCCTTGCTTCTCCGTGAGGGTCTTCGTTCATAACGATCATCTCTACTCCTTCTTTCTCTAGATGGTGATTCTTCTCTTCTACTTCTTCTCTTAGGAGAATCTTCTCTTCTTTTGTAGGGGGCCATACACTTATTGGAATAGTGTCCGGGCCTTCCACAATTGTAGCAGTTTTGCTCTCGACTAGAAGATCTTTTGTCATTGTAGGAACTTGACTTGGAGCTTTTCTCTTTGCTTCTACTCTTGTAGAACTTGTTGAAGTTCTTTACCATTAAGCTCAATTCTTCATTGAAGGTTTGTTTCTCACTTGATGATGTGGGGGTTTCACAGGAGGCTTTGTAAGCACCACTTGATTTGTTGTGAAGTTCCTCTTTATCCTTGAGTGACATCTCATGAGCAACAATTCTTCCGATGACTTCCGTAGGCTTGATATCTTTGTAATTGGGCATCATTTGGATCAATGTGCACACGGTATCATATCTTCCATCCAAGGCTCTTAGGATCTTCTTGATGATGAATCTATCGGTCATCTCTTCACTCCCTAAGCCGGCAATCTCATTTGTGATAAGAGCAAGCCTAGAGTACATTTCAGCGACACCTTCACCATCCTTCATTTTGAACTTGTCAAGTTGACTTTGAAGCACATCCAATTTGGATTCCTTGACGGAGTCGGTACCTTCGTGCATATCAATCAAAGTATCCCAAATTTCCTTTGCATTCTCAAGACGACTGATTTTGTTGAATTCTTCGGGGCACAATCCGTTGAAGAGGATATCACAAGCTTGAGCGTTGTATTGCAGCATCTTCAACTCTTCCGCGGTAGCTTCACGGTTCGGTTCTTTCCCATCAAAGAAGTCACCTTGCAAGCCAACACACACAATAGCCCAAACGGCGGGGTTATGTCCAAGAATATGCATTTTCATCTTATGCTTCCAACTAGCAAAATTAGTACCATCAAAGTAAGGACCTCTACGGTGATAATTTCCCTCGCTAGACGCCATACTCTCCTAGGTTGTGAAACCAAGGCTATGACCACCAAAATCTATGAAAATCAAAGCAAATGGAGACCAAAGCTCTCATACCACTTGTAGGATCAAAAGTATGTCTAGAGGGGGGGGGTGATTGGACTACTTGACCAAATAAAAATCTAGCCTTTTCCAATTTTTAGTTCTTGGCAGATTTTAGCTATCTTAGCACAAGTCAAGCAATCTCCACACAATTCAAGCAAGCATGCAAAAGAGTATATGAGCAGCGGAAAGTAAAGCCTGCAACTTGCAAGAATGTAAAGGGAAGGGTTTGGAGGATTCAAACGCAATTGGAGACACAGATGTTTTTGTTGTGGTTTCGATAGGTGGTGCTATCGTACATCCACGTTGATGGAGACTTCAACCCACGGAGGGTAACGGTTGCGCGAGTCCACGGAGGGCTCCACCCACGAAGGGTCCATGAAGAAGCAACCTTGTCTATTCCATCACGACCGTCGCCCACGAAGGACTTGCCTCACTAGCGGTAGATCTTCATGAAGTAGGCGATCTCCTTGCCCTTACAAACTCCTTGGTTCAGCTCCACAATCTTGTCGGAGGCTCCCAAGTGACACCTAGCCAATCTAGGAGACACCACTCTCCAAGAAGTAACAAATGGTGTGTTGATGATGAACTCCTTGCTCTTGTGCTTCAAATGATAGTCTCCCCAACACTCAACTCTCTCTCACAGGATTTGGATTTGGTGGAAAGAAGATTTGAGTGGAAAGCAACTTGGGAAAGGCTAGAGATCAAGATTCATGTGGTAGGAATGGAATATCTTGACCTCAACACAAGTGTAGGTGGTTCTCTCTCAGAACATGTGTATTGGAAGTGTAGATGTGTTCTGATGGCTTTCTCCACGAATGAAGAGTGGGTGGATGGGTATATATAGCCTTCACACAAAATCTAACTGTTACACACAATTTGCTAAACTCGGTGGGACCGAATGGTTAAACTCGGTCGGACCGATTCAGCAAACCTAGTGACCGTTAGGATTTCCGGTGAGACTGAGATGCAACTCGGTAGGACCGATATGGTTAGGGTTCGGGCATAACGTAATCTCGGTGTGACCGATTACACAAACTCGGTGGGACCGATTTTGGTAATAAGCTAACCAGAGAGTTGGTCAGGTAAACTCGGTGGGACCGGTTCGCTCTTTTCGGTGAGACCGAAATGTTACGAAAGGAAACAGAGAGTTTACATTGCAACCTCGGTGGGACCGATCGCTCACTTCGGTTAGACCAAAATGTTACAAAGGGAAACAGAGAGATTACAATCCCATCTCGGTGAGATCGAGATCCCTATCAGTGAGACCGATTTGCCTAGGTTTGTGGTAGTGGCTATGCCATTTGAAACTCGGTGGCTCCGGATAGAAAGAATCGGTGGGGCCGAGTTTGACTTTTGGTTTAGGTCATATGAGGATGTGGGAAGGTAGTTGAGGGTTTTGGAGCATATCACTAAGCACATGAAGCAAGAGGCTCATTAAGCAACACCTCATCCCTCCTTGATAGTATTGGCTTTTCCTATGGACTCAATGTGATCTTGGATCACTAAAAATGTAAAATGTAGAGTCTTGAGCTTTTGAGCTTGAGCCAATCCTTTGTCCTTAGAATTTTGAGGGATCCACTTTCCTCATCCATGCCATGCCATTCATTGAGCTTTTCCTGAAATATTAATCTTGGAATAATGTTAGCTCAATGAGCTATATGTTGTTAGAAATTACCAAAACCACCCAGGGATAGTTGCACTTTCAATCTCCCCCTTTTTGGTAATGATGACTCTCACTAAATTTCAAGATAAAAGTGTTCTCCCTGAGTATGCACCGTTGCCAAAGTTCGTCGTGCCCAGACACCACGTGATAATCGGGTGT